>NW_027186390.1:9308985-9486422 GCF_028583685.1 Petaurus breviceps papuanus
CTCTCTCTCTCTCTCTCTCTCTCTCTCTCTCTCTCTCTCTCTCTCTGGAGAGCAGAAGGATGGCAACTGGAGTTAAGTGACTTGCCCAAGGTCACAAAACTAGTAAGTGTGTCAAGTGTCTGAGGTCAGATTTGAATTCAGGTCCTCCTGACTTCAGGTTCAGTGTTCTATTCAGTATTGCCACCTAACTGCTGCTATCTTTCTTTTTTTAAAAAAAAAAGATTTTTATGGATTTTTTAACCTGTATTTCCCCCCGCATTCCTCCTTTCTTCTTCCCAGAAAGCTATCCTATATACAATTTTTTCCCTTTTTTTTTTTTACTGAAACTTAAATACACAAATAAGAAAAGAAAAAGAAACATTATAAACTTAAATATTAAAACTTTAATAGTAGCGGCTAGATGGTGTAGTGAATAGAGCACTGGCCCTGGAGTCAGGAGGACCTGAGTTCAAATGTGACCTCAGACACTTGACATACTTACTAGTTTTGTGACCATGGGCAAGTCACTTAGTTCAAATTGCCATGCCTTCCCCCCTCCAAAAAAAAGCAAAAAACAAAACAAAACAAAACGAAAAAGCCTTAAATACAAAATAAGAAGAAAAAAAGCATATCATGTGCACAACAGAACATGAAAGGATTCAAAACATATAGCAAGAAAGTCTATATAATAAATGATGCATGTTGTGTTGAGAACTGTCCATCTTTGCTTCCTCATTAGCTTTCTTTCATAGTCTGTTGTGCACTTTTTACTTTGTTCTCTTTTCCCCCTTCCTCCTCCCCTCCCCCAAAGGCTATAATTAAGTGTGTTTACATTTATTTATAGATCTATAGATACATATATACATATATTCACATACATACATATATATATGCTTTCCCTAACAAATTTTACTTCTGATCTTTGTTTTTGTTTGCGTGTATCTCTTATTTCCTCTCTCCTAACTCTTCTAATTTACTTCTACCTGCTACCTGCCCTCCTATTACTTAACCTCCCTTCCCCTCCAAAGATCCCTCTCTTGTTCTCCCATTCCTATCAATCTAAACACCCTTCTATACTCCCTCTTTAACCTATTCCACCAACCCCCCCTTATAATCCCTCCCTTATCCTCTCCCCCTTCTCTATTCCCTTAGCATTTTATTTCTTTCTGAATTTAGAAGGGTTTTATATTCTTCTATATGCTTATGTATTGTTCCCTCTTGAACCCATTCCCAATGAAGGTAGGTTTCCAGAATTACCAGCCCTCCTCCCCATCTAATTCCTCTGTATTGGTTCTTCCTCTCACACCTCATTTGTATAAAATAATTACTCTTTGGCTGTTCTTAAATGGTTTTACTTTTTAAAGTCATATCATACTCAGGTCTACCCCCAATCTTTCTTACAAACTACCCAATTACTGATAACAATCTTAGACATACGTTTTGCATTTTACATATATAAAAGGTGAAACAGTCTTTATTAATAGAGTCCCTTGTAATTAGTCGTTGGTATGTACCTTGTTTTTCTCTTGGCTCTTGTATGTCAAATCTATTAAGTTCAGGTTTGTTTGTTGTTGTCGTTTTTAGCAAAGTCATGAAAGTCTGATAGTTCATTACTTGTCCATTTTTTTTCATTCAGGACTATGCTTAGCTTGCTGAGTACTATATTTTCAGCCAAAATCTCAGTTCTTTTGCTCTTTGATATATGGTGTTCTAAGACCTGTGTTTTTTTAGCGTCACCACTGCTAGGTCTTATGAGATTCTAATTGTAGCATTGCCATATTTAAATTGTTTTGTTTTTTTCTTGTTGCTCATAATATTTCATCCTTGAGTTGGGGGTTTTAGAATTTGACTATAATATCACTATAGGTTTTCTTCATAGGATCTCTTTCAGGTGGTGACAATAGTGAATTTTTTCTATTTCTATTTTTCCCCTCTTGTTCTAATGTTTCAGGACAATTTCCTGAAATTATTTCTCATATTATTGTATCAAGATGCTTTTTTTGGTAGTCTGATTATTCTTATGTTTTTTCTCTTTTTGAACTGTTCTCCAAATCAGTTGTTTTTCTTTGAGATGTTTCACATTCTCTTCTATTTTTTCATTCTTTATATTTTGTTTTATTATTTCTTGAGCTCTTACAACTTCCTCTTCTTCCCTGACCCAATTCTGATTTTCAAGGAGTTGTTTTCTTCCTTACGATTCTGGGTCGCCTTTTCTAATTGGTTGACTTTCTTTTCATAATCGTCTTGTTTTTCTTAGATTGTTCTTTTTTAAGAATTTTTCTTCAATCTTTCTCATTTGATTTCTAAAGTCTTTTTAAAGTTTTTCTAAGAATTCTTTTTGAGCAGTTGACCATTTGACATTACTCTTTGGGGTAGAAGAGGGGTTTTTTTGCCTCAGTATTGTCCTCTGAAGAAGAACCTCAGTCTTCTCTATTCCCATAGTAATTCTCCATGTTTGGATTCTTTGTCCTTTATTCATTTTGTTTTAATCATAATAGCCTAGTTTTTATAATCACCCATAGTCCTGGGATATGGGGGATGATGGCCTCTGGCCTCAGATCCTCCTCTCTAAAAAAATACTATTTGTCATATGAGATGGCTCTCTGGAAGGGATATTTGGGATGACATGGTGACGTAAGGGACAGAAATATCAATAAAAATCTATTTTTTAAAAAAAGTTGATGAAAGCCTGAACTATGGTGACAAGCTGTGTAAGTGGAGAGAAGGAGATAATGCAAGAGATGAAGAAATGGTAAGATCTGTCAATTTACTGGATATGTGGGTTGAGTGAAAATGAGAAGTTGAGGATGATACCAAGGACACAAACCTTGGTAACTAGAAGGGTAGTAACATCCTTGACAGAAATCAGCAAGTTCAGAAGAGGAGTTGGTAACATGAGACTGGAGTTTAGGACAGAGACTAGGATATGATACAGAGATTGGGCCATCATCAGCATAGACATGATAAATGAACCCATAGTGGCCAAAGAGGTCCCCAAGTCCAACTGTGTAGCAAGAGAATAGAGGAGAAAAGGGTCTAGGACAGAGTCTGAGAGCACACCCACAACTAGGGGGTATGTTACAGAGGATGATCTACCAAAGGAAATTAAGGAGCTGCTATATAAGGTAAGAGGAGAACCTAGAATGAGCAATGTTATGAAACCTAGAGAGTCTAGAGGATCCAGAGTGTTTTGGTAGTTGTAGTAACAGTAATAATAGTAAAATTTCTATAGTACTTACTATATGCCAGGCACTATGCTAAACATTTCACAATTCTTATCACATTGATCCTCACAATAACCCTGGGAAATAGGTGCTATTATTATCCCATGTGCTAAGGGAGAGTGCTAGACAAGTACCAAACTCTCTATGATCCTCAGAGAGTAGACAGTCTTCAATTTCTCAGTTCTTCTCTTTGGATCAGCTTTCCTTATTATGTGGTATGCTTAATGTTGATTCACCCATGAGAATAGCTACCATTCTCCACCTACTAGAAACCCCATTATCTCTCCCCTGAATCTGCTAAATTTCCCTAAGTCCTACTCACATAATTTTGACATAATAGAGCCAGCCACCCATGTTAGTCAGGAACACTTGGCTACTGTATACAAAATTTTATTGCATAGAATCAATTAAATATATACACACATATATTTATATACATGTATGTTTGTATATATGTACATAGATATAGATATCTATATCTATAAAGATATAAACAATAGCTGCTATTTAGTCACATGCCTTCAAGTTTCTCGTAGACCAAAGCTGATTTCTTTTCCATTCTAGCCAGAAACTCTGAAGGTCTTTCCCTCACAGTATGATTTATTTGTGAAGTCAAACTAGTCTATCCTTTGCCTCAATTCTTACATAGCCTTTAATCACTGAATGGGTGATGCCTCAAACAAACTGAGACCTGGGAGGGAATTTAGTTTTAAAAGTCCAGGGTCTCCTACTGCATTCAGTACCATCACCAGTTGTAGTGATCTCTACCTTGCCACTGGACTCTAATGACTCTGGAGGAGAGAGTGAGGTTGATGACTTTGCACAGCCCTTCCTCACTTAAAGCCAATTCACTTGCAAGTCAACACATCACAGATAGTAAGGGGGTCAAACAGAGTCAAAAGGAGATTTCAGGGTTTTCTTTGCTGGCACTGAGGCAGGAGTCTGTTGCTTTGCCCATACTTGGATCTGAGTTGCAATCCTGGGGCAAGGAGGAGCATTAGCATAGCAGAGCTTGGGGCCACAGTGGAGCAGGGACCTTCCTCACAGTTCCAGAACACAAAGGAGTGCTTGTGGTTGCTTACAGACTAGAGCACAGGCCAGGAGAGGAATAAACACCTCTCCTTCAATCATAACACCTTGAAAGAAGTGAAAACTTACAGGGCCATAGAAGTATCTTTGAAAATAGCTGCACAAAATTCCTGAAACTTGGGACAGTGTCCCTTCCACCCTAGAAACAGAGCTCTACTTTAATAAAGAGTTAAAAAGTCAAGTAATAATCTAAGGAAATGAGCAAACAACTGGAAAAAAATCTCTGACTAAAGAAACTTCTTTTGGTGACAAGGAAGATCAAAATATATACTCAGTAGAAGACAACAAAGTCAAAGATTGCCATTGATATTAATGAGGGGGCAAGTACCCAATTTCCACCACCTTCCTCTTATTTCTCTTTTCCTTCTCTCTCCTCTCTTTTCCTATCCCAATTCCTCTCCCTACCTCCCTCTCCCTCTCTCCTGTTCCCCCTCTAACTCTTCCCTTCCCTTTTTTTCTTTCCCTTTCATTTCCTTCTTTCCCCTTCCCATTCCTTCCCCCTTTCTCCCCTCACCTTCTCTCTTCTCTCACAGTATCACAGAACTTCAGAGACCATCTAGGTAGAGAATGTAACTGAAGGGATCAGAGAAAGGTCCACAAAGAAAATAGTCTCCTGAACTGACTCTTGAATAAAATAATTCTGAAAAGTTGAGATCAGTAGAGAACATCTTATAGAAATGGGAAATTGTAGCTGCATGGAAATAGGAGGTAGAGAGTCTTAATTCAAAGGCAGCTGGTAGTCTAGGTTGGCTGGAACACAGAGTTGGTGATGGTAAGTGGTAGGAAATAAGACGGAGAATGTAGGTAGGAACTCTATTGTGAATGGCCTTAAACACTAAACCAAGTAATGTACATTTTGTCTATGGGCAATAAGAAGTCATTAGAGGTATTTTATCAGAGAGAAAATTTGCCTCTTTGCCATTTACATCTGTTGTTTTCTAGACCAAATATAATCCCTTTGACAATTTGCTAACCCTTCATATACTTCTTTCCTCTTTTTCTACTCATGCCTTTCCTTTCCTTTCCTTCTTTCTTCCTGTTAATCTGTCAGCCAGGATTAATTGAATCTTTACAATGTTCCAAACTCTGTTCTGGAGAACTGTGGGTGATTATAGAAAAATCTAAGAATGTGAAGGAACACTGGGATCAGCATCACACCTAGAGGGATACGAAACCAATGGCTATCCCTAGGAGCCTAGGGAAAATCAAATTGTGCTTACTTTCCTATGCAATCTCTTCCCAATCAACATCCTCCCCTCTTCTAAAGGCAAATTGAAAACTTGCATACACAGAGGAAATCAGATTATGATGAACAGTAAGGGAGTTCTTGAAGGGGAAAAGAAATT
This sequence comes from Petaurus breviceps papuanus, assembly GCF_028583685.1. Lineage (NCBI taxonomy): Eukaryota > Metazoa > Chordata > Mammalia > Diprotodontia > Petauridae > Petaurus > Petaurus breviceps. The sequence goes on from NW_027186390.1 coordinate 9,314,624, forward strand.
ACAGATAGAGCCTCTGGTGGAAGATAGGGTAAGAAGAATGAGAAGTGACAGTGATGGGAGATTTATAGACTTCCCTGCAAAGCCTCAGGTCTTTTTCAGCATATGCTGGTAGAGTCAGCTTCTCCACAAACTGTAACAGTCCAGTTCGATCCCATGCTCTTCTCAGATACCCCACCCCTGCCACCTTAGCCCCCCCTGCCCAGCACTAGGGGCATAGGACCATTCCCACCCCACCTACTATCCTTCCTCAAATGACAAAGCTCAGGACTATTGCCCCAGTTCATTCCCCCTGAGGCAGGGAAGTCTAAAGTTCCAGCTAGTGCAGGAGTTCTTAACCTGGAATTCATTTGTATGTATAGATTTCAGGTGTCCATGAACTTAGACTGGGGAAAAAAATCATTAGTTCAATACAAATGGTTTCCTTTGTAATCATATGTATTTTATTTTAGAGCATTTAAAAACAGATGGAGTCCCTAGGTTTCCATGAGACAGCCACACATTAAGAACCCCTGCACTAGAGGGTAAGCTCCCAGAAACAAGGTCAGATCATTCCCACTCTTTCTTTGATAGCACCCGCATCACCAGCAAAGGCTCTGAGAAGTAAAGGAAAGACAGAGAGTTCAGGCTGCCAAAGTCTGAACTCACAACTTACTTAAAGAAATCATCTCACCCCACCACCTGCACAGCCCACTTATGTAACCCACTTTGGCAGGTCAGATTCCCCAGCTAGCCCTGGATATCATCCAATCTAACCCCACCTGCTGCGAGAAGCCACCCTGCAGGGCTCTGAGCCAAGGGACTGAGGGGAAAGGGGGAAGGGATGAAGCAGGTGGACATAGCCACAGTTTCAATTAAGCAGAAAGACCTCCCTCCAATTTGGAAAAAGGAAATAGCTTGCCTGAATGCATGTGCACATGCATAGCCTGTGGTGAAATGAGGAAACTAAAAATGGTTCTGCAATGATCACATAGGAAGCTACGCTGAAACATGCCACAGGGGAAGGGAGGGGGGAGGAAAAGGGAGGAGAGGGATTAGCCCAGCTCTGTAATATACACAGGGGATTTCTGAAGAGCAGAAGTCATGGGAAAAGACCTTCCACTATGGGCAGATGAAATAAGCTTCTATTTTGGTCCAACCCAGGGGGAAGTACACACAGAGATGAAGGGCTTGCCTGTGGCTGGTGTACAGACGGATGGTCTGCGAGCATGCCCTGTGTGGTTTCCTGGCATCAGGGAGAAAGCAGATGAGGAGACTGTGAAACCCCAAGAGAATGCTAAACCCTGCTATTCAACCACCAGCTGTGTCAGTTTGAGGGAAAGATCATCTGTCAGTTTCTGGTATCAGCCCAAGCGACACGCAAAGGGCAGCCTCTTCTGGAGAATCAAGTCAGAGACAAAGCATTCTGAAAGAGGAGAGTTCAGATCCTCAAGTAAATGTGTATAGAGCTATTCTGTGGTCAAGTGGGAATAAGAGGGGTTGCTTTGAATAGGCACTCAACTGAGCATAAAAGTCCTCAATAAATGTTTGCTTGATTAATAAATCTGGATCCTATTTCCTATGGGCAATGAGAAATATTAAGAAATCTACCTTCAGTTAGACACAGAAAGAGACTGACCTCCTCCTTTCTCACCTGCAATATTAGTATCTATTCCACTCTTGGTTACTACATGATCCAAGTGGGAGGTAACCACCTTGGCCCATGCAAACTGAGGCAAGGCAGCCACAGCCACCAGGCTGACATCTTGGATCCCATCCCAGTCCCAGACCCTCACTAGAGTTGTGATGGAGAGAGTTAGAAAGGTGATGTGGCTGTAACTGATTCATGCTGCTGAGAGAAATGATTATTTCTTTCTTTGTATTTATAACTAATTATTGAATCAAGACCAAGATTTTTCTACTTTCTCATCCAGAAATCGACCAGTGATTCTCCCCTTCAGTCATTCTTCTCTTTTCCCTATTACCAAGCATGGGAATACTCTTTTAGCCTCTGGTTACTGCTGCCCTTTCTCCACCACAGCCTCATGGTTATTGCTTCTACAGGAAATGTAAAGCAAGGGTACTCAATCTTGGTTGTTGTTCAATTGTTTTGGCTATGTCTGATGCTGAACCCATTTGGGGTTTTCTTGGTAAAGATACTGGAGTGGTTTGCCATTTCTTTCTCCACCTCATTTTACAGATGAAGAAATTGAGGCAAATGAGGTTAAATGCCTTGCCCAGGGTCACACAGTAAGTATCTGAGACCAGATTTGAACTCTCAAAAATGACTCTTCCTGACTCTAGACCTAGTACTGTGCCACCTAGCTGCTCACAAAAATAATAGCTAGCGTTTATATAGGACCTACTATGTGCCAGACACTGTGCTAAGTGCTTTATTCATATTATCTCATCTGATACAGCAACCTTAGGTGCTATGATTATCTCAATTTTACAGTTGAAGAGACTGAAGCAAACAAGACGTTCAGTGACTTGCCCAAGGTCAAGTTCTGAGGTCAGATTTCTTGGACTCCAGACCTAGTACTTTATTTACTTACTGTGCCCTCTTGCAGCTTCATGATGGCATTGGGCTTGATGATTACAGGGTTCCCTTCCACCTTTAAATCCATGATTCCATTTTGGTTTCTGATGGGGTCTTTCTTTTTATTAGTGACTTCTTTGGGGTATTTGCTGAGCAGTGCATCTCTGGGTCAGAGGTATCAGCTTAATCCCAAATGGCCTCCTTACCAGATTGCTTGGTAAGTACAGAGTTCTTCTCACAATGTATTTGTGCACCCATATTTCTACAACCCCTCCAAGAGCAACTAGTCCTATCCTTTGCCATCTTTGTCACTTTCATGAAACCTGAAAGTTGTTTTTATTTGTATTTTCTTTTTTTTTTTAAGCAATCAAGGTTAAGTAACTTGCTCAAGTTACATGGTCAGTTATTTCTGGGTGTGGTGCTAAGTATCTGAGCCCGGATTCAATCCCCAGGTCATCCCGACACTGGAGCCGGTGCTTTTACTTGCTGAGCCACCTGGCCGCCCCTTATTTGTATTTTCTTACTGAATTGAATTCTAAAAGGAGAAACCTGACCACACCCAAATTATCAGAAATAAAGAAATGAACACTCCCTGTCAGCTCTCTGAGCACTAGGAGCTCTTGCATATTTTTTCTTTTTTTATTATTAGAAGAATGGAAAAAGGAAAGAGCTTAGTATTGCCCCTGGGCATTTGCTCACACAAAAGCCCATAGTTATCTTTTTCCAATCAGAAGAGAATAATTTTACTTTTTCTTAAACTTATTTCTTTGCCCTTTGAAGCTATAACTTCCATTATTTCTAATGTTCATAGAGTATTCCCCCATGAAATTGTCACTAACTCACTAATCATGCTTCGACTCAACTCATTTTAACAAAAGAGCTTTCAGTGGTAATATTGGCTTACTAGAACATAACTGTTTAAAACATATTTAAACAGAAGATAAAGTTTTGAAGCAGAGTTAAAAAGTGACTTTGCTACATATCTTCCTCATTTTCTGTAAAGAAGCTTTGATATTTACAAAAGTTGACATATTATACCTGCACTGATATGCCCCAAGGAAGTGATGGCACATAGAGTGTTCTCTTGATTGTAGCTTCAGGTGGCCCTGACCAGTTAATCAATCTATTAGTCAACCAGTATTTACTAAGTACCTACCATCCACGCTAGTAACTGGGAATAAAAATACAAAAGTGGGATAGTCCTGGGCTCAAAAAGCTTACATTTTAATAGATGAATAAAATATATGCACAGGAGTGTTGGTCAGTAGATTTTCATGCCCTTTCAAGTAGTAATGGTAATATTTATCTGATTACTGTTCCCAGAGAAAGAGAAAAAGGTAGAAAGCAAAGAGGAGAAAGAGACATACAGTGGCAGATGGTAAGATGCCCAAGTGGGGTAAGCTATGATATTCCTGTGGATGGCTGATGGAATATAAAGCACAATTTGAGATAATCGGTTGAGATGAGTTTTTACTCACAAACTTTAATTAGGACATTTCATCACTTGAGCAGAGTTCCCAAGCTGAGCAGATTAACCAAATCTTATCATCATAGCCCCTTCATATCCAAATATAGACAGACTGGCTTCTAGGTAGCAGATAGCATGGTCTAGATTCTAGAATAAATACCCACAGCCTCCATGACACAGACACTACATCTAGTGATGCTGTCCCTCACGTGCAGCATGGCGGGGGGGGGGGGGGGGGGGGGGGGGGGGGGGGGTGTTTGCATGGCTCAAAGGGAAAATGAGGGGGTTGGATTGGCTGATATCTATGGTCCCTTCCAGTTCTATCTTTCTATGTGGCATGCTAAACGTGCTCTCTTCTTCCTTGCATTGTACTCTTTCTCTCTCCCTACTCTACCAATGATAACCTGTGACTTAAGATTGCAACTGTGAGCCCACACAGACTGTTTTCAATCTCAAAAGCCTTTTTCAGAAATCCATTTGGATAATGTTCTCACACAGGTTTTTCCCTGCAGACACCAAAATTTACCTCTTTGGGTTCCTCCAATGCTCTTGTAAACACTCTAGGTAAATAAAAGCATTTCACATAGAACAGGTTAATTTAAAAGCATGGGAGAAAAAACACTTGGTCCTCAAGAAAATAATGATGGCACACAAGTAAATGAAAGACTTCTGATTTTTTGTTCATCCCCTAAACGCTGTTAAACAAACCCTGTTTAAATCCCAATGCTAATAGGTGAAGTTCCTTCCATTTCCAACTCTCAGCATAACCTTATTCCATTTTGTGGTTATTTGGATCTGTGATTTTAATTACATAAGAAACCAATGGTTAGGAAGCTCCCTCTCCCAATACAGATTGGCAACTGTTCCACAATTTAGTATTATAAGACATGCCAAGAGCACTGAGTGCTTCTAATGCCTTACCCAAGGTCTCACAGCTAGTATGGAAGAAAACTTGACCCCAGATCTTTCTGAATCCAAAGCCAGCTATTTCTCACCAATGGAAATGTTACCCTCTCAATATATTCTATTGGGTGGATACTCTATGTATAGATAGCTAAGTGAGAAAGTAATTTGAGGAAGGAGAAATCCTTATCAACTAAGGGAGATAGGAGAACCAAGGAAGGCTTCCTAGAGGAGATGACAGAGGATAAGCCTTGAAAAACTAAGGATTCTAAAAGTTCCTTCTAAGGAAGGAGTGCATTCTAGGAGAAAGAGAGAAGAGGGATTTCATGGTAGATAGCCTCAATATTCTCAGTTTTGCTGATTATTTTCCTCTTTTCTCCTTTTTTTCTTTAAAAGAAAATTATCTGTTATATGGGGATAGTCCTTGGGAAGGGTAAGAGGAGAGAAATAGGAGGAAATTCAAGTAATATAAAAGCAAAAGATACACATTTTTTGTAAAGAAGAGTTTGGATAACTATTTTTCAGGTTCATTGGGGAAGAGATCCCTGTTAAAATATGGTCGACTAGTGGACCTCTGATGTCCCTTCTAACTCTGAGATTCTTTGATTCTCTGTTTCTCTAAAATTACTCATAACTCTAATTCTGAAATTAATCCATATTATAAATGTCTCACCAAAGTTTCTATAAATCCCAGGCATTTCTGATAGGTGGCATATTTTTGTATAGTTTTTGATATATATCTATTTCCTGATTTTTTTTTTTCAGTATCAGATCTTATAATGAAACTGTGCCCAATTCAGTACGTTTCCACAGGAAGAATTATGAAAACTCTGGAGCTTCCCAAACTTTTAATTATGTCAAAGACCTTTTTCAATATTTCAGAAGCTTTTTTGACATTTTGACAATGAGACAGCATTATTGCATTTACCCTTTTCTTTTAAGGCATGCAAAGATACAGTGATGGTAGTCAAACGAAACACATTGTTAATATTATTTTACGGTCAGTACAGTGGCTTCACTTGTATTAATTTAGGAGCCTGTCAATCTCAAAAAGTTTCTACTTTAATAATATGTGTCCCACATATCTAACTCCTAGAATTCCAAATGATCATTTCCTAATTTCTACTGTAAGACAAATGTATGGATTATGTTTGATACCCAAGATATTTCATCTGTTCCTGTATATTCTGGATAAATATAGTTACATCATCCATATGACCTAAGGAAAATTTCTAGATCAATAGATAAGTCATTAATAAATCTTTAGAAAGAGAGGGGGTAATGAGATCCTCTGTTCAAAGGACAAAAAAGGTATTCAATTCATATATCCTATCTAGCATTATCAATGCTACTCTTGGTCTGAATTTCTCATCGAACGTCATTTGCCAAAAATCTTTATATAAATCAATAATCTTAGTTGTTCACCCAAAATTTCACAGAATTACAGAACCTATCAGAGATGTCAGATGGCCAATTTGTACACGAACAAAAAACCCTCTGCAGAATAGTACAAACTAATTAAATGAATGCTATGGTGAATCAGTCAATCAATTAAGCATTTATTAGACAAGCATTATGTGTCAAGCACTGTCTTAGGTACTGGATGTTCACCAAGATTTCCAAGCAAATCTCTAGGGATGGGTAACCCACTATTCTGAAGACAACCCATTCCATTTTGGGATGACTGATTATTAACAAGTTTTTCCTTTCAGACAGCCATAATCTTCCTTTCTTCAATTTTTACCTCTCACTCCTGGTTCTCCCCTCTGGAGAAAAAACAGAACAATTTATTTTTCCATAGTCTTTAAGCTACATGAAGATAGCTGTGATGTCTCCTCCAAATCTTCTCTTTTTCCTACTAATCATTCCCAGTTCCTTCAACCAATCCTATCATGGTTTAACCTTTTTTTTTTTCCCTTAAATTTATTTTTTTTTTGGAGGAGGGAAGGCAAGGCAATTGGGGTTAAGTGACTTGCCCAAGGTCACACCACTAGGAAATGTGTCAAGTGTCTGTGGCCAGATTTGAACTCAGGTCCTCCTGACTCCAGGGCCAGTGCTCTATTCACTATGCCACCTAGCTGTCCCACCATAGTTTAATCTTAAAGTCCTTCAAAAACGTAAGTCATCCTCCTTTGGATCCTTTTCAACTTATCGATGTCCTTTATGAAATATGACATCTGGAACTGAAAACATGTCCCAAATGTTGGGGCACTTAGTAGGTGCTTAGTAAATGCTTGTTGATTCATAGCTACAATAACCCTTGAAGATAGAGAACAATGAAACTATGACCTTCCTAGTCCTTATGCCATGTATCTGTCAATATAGCCTAAGACTGTACATTAGTTTTTATGGCTATAGCACCAATGCAAAATTCACAGAACCCATGGTCACTATAAATATACCTGCATAGTGCTTGAGCACAAAATATAACAGATTCTCCATATAGAAGACAGAAGCAAAACATTTATTCAGACACCAGAAAACCAAATCCTAACATCAGGAAACTGAATCCATCATAGCAACATAGAAATGAATGCACCACAACATAGCAGAGAGCCACACCATCTTTTAGCCTTCTCACATACCAGCACAAGACCAATATTTACTCACAAGCCTGTCTCCCTTAGAAGCGTCCTCTCCTCCCAACTAACTAGCTTGCTCTGACTCCCAGCTTCCTCTGGGCTCTGCTCCACCCTTCAGCAAATTCCTTCCACCATAGGCTCCATGTGATTACATTCAGCCTATTAGGGGGCAGGGTATATTTTCAAAGCAGGGAAGGTCTTCAAATTCCTATTACCGTTACAGTGGCTGCTACATTACCTCCACTGACTCAGAGAGCTCTGCATCAATTCTAAGTATCAAGTTTGATAGTAGAATTTAATTTTCCATAATCTACATGAAATTCAACTATACTGTCATCTTATTTTGTAACCAGAAGCCCAGTGTTTGAAGAAAATCTAATCACACCTGGGTTTGATATTTATTCCATCTCCTTCTTCATGTCACCTGACATCTTTTCATTGACACTATAAGGAAGTTCCCTAATGGGATTGCCATCTCTTGTCCTTCAAGTATGTATGGTCAACTGGGCTCTAGCAGTACAAAGGTCATTGGACAAGACATCAGGAGACATAGGTTCTAGTCTCACCTCTGATACTATGTGACCTTGAGGAAGTCACTTGGATAAGTCTGGGCCTCAGCTTCCTGACTATTACAATGAGATTCTATTGGATTTTCCCCAAGGCCCTCTATTGTTCAAAAGATGTCACATGGATAAGTAGGGTCTCGGTTTCCTAATTATCAAAATAAACAGGTTTTATTGCATGATCCACAAGGTCTTCTCTTGTTCAAAAATGTTAAGTTCAATTCAGTTCTGTTCTTCTCTAGTTATGCCTAGTTTACTTTGCAGAATGTCTAAACACATGCATAATTCTTTCCTTCTGACTTTCTTTCTTCCCTAAGCCTGAAAGTCCTGCCTTCTGCAGAAACACTGCCCTATCCTCCTTACCTACCCCTTTATACACCTTGCTTGTGCCTAGTTGTTTGCATGTCATCTCCCCCATTAGACTGGGAGCTTCTTGTGAGCAGAGACTGTCTTTTACCTTTATTTGTATCCCTAGTGCTTAGTACAGTACCTGGCATAGCCTCGACATTTGCGTGTTTTACTTTTGAGAGTTTGAACTTTTATATGATTTTATTAATAACCTCATTTTCACTTTCATGTTGACACCTGCTCACATTCTCAGCTATACAAAGTAGAGAGGAAAAAAGAGAGGCAAGATGTATGCAAGTTGTTGAGCAGCTGATATCCTATTAGGGTGGCTTGGCTTAATCAGCCAACTGGCTAGTGAAATTAAGGTTGCCAGTCCCATCATCCATTGCAGCTTCAAGGTTAAATACCAACTTGCCTCTGCTATGCTCCCATACTCCAAGACCATTATGAATCTAAAGCTTTTTGGTTGTTTGTTCAGTCTTGTCCAACTCTTTATAACCCCATTTGGGGTTTTCTCGGCAGACACACTACTTTGTCATTTTTTTCTCCAGTTCATTTTACAGATGAGGAAACTGAGGCAAATAGGGTTAAGTGACTTGCCCAAAGTCACACAGCTAGCCAGTGTCTGAGGCTAGATTTGCACTCAGGAAATGAGTCTTCCTAACTCCAAGTCTGGCACTGTCTCCACTGTGCCACCCAGCTATCTTTTGCTGATGTATTTTTTCAAGCAATGCATCCTTCATGATCTCCAATGTCATCCAGCTATGAACAACAAAGTGTCAGAGGTGATGTCAAGACCTCATGTTCTGATAATAGTGACTCAATTCCAGAAACCTCCTTCCTTGGTTTTCAGAGGACAGCTGAGGGAGACAGGTTTAAAGCAGTATAGTACACAGTGCAACACCCTGAGATTGCCATACAAACCAAAGGAAGGTAAGATTTAGGTTAAAAAAGTTTTAACTTTAAGAATTTTATTTGTTATACAGTACTTATGGTACTGAAGATTTCATGTGTTACGAAAAATGTCTTCACTGGGGCAGAGGGAGGTGGAGAAAATTTAAAACTTATGTAAGTGAATGTAACAAATCAAAAATAAACAAATTTTAAAAAAAAGAAAAGTATATTCACTTATCTGAAACCAATGGTTTTTAAATTGAGATGTTAGCACAAAAATCAAAGAGTTCTAGAGAATTACTAGTGAAAAAAAATGTTTTGCATGTTACCAGTTTTATTTTGTGTACTGCATTTTATGGATTATTTCATGATTATTGCATTAGGAAAAGTGCATATTAATCAGAATTAATAATTTGTTCTAAAGAAATATATGTAGAAGGGGTGGCCAGGTAGCACAGCAAGTAAGAGCACTGGTCCCAGAGTCAGGATGACCTGGGATCCAATCCAGGCTCAGACACTTAGCACCCACCCAGAAACACCTGGCTGTGTAACCTTGAGAAAGTTACTTAACCCCAATTGCTTAAAATATATATATATATATGTAGAAAAGCATATTTTCAGCAATTCCTAGTGAAAGATTACAGTTTTTTGATGGTCACGAGAACCTAATTCCCTATTTCCCATAGGTTTGGCATATCAACATTAACATTTTTTTACTTTCACAGTATTCTAGGAGGGTTACCCCTGCAAAAATTGAGGATTGACTGTATTTAACAAATGCTAGTTAACTGACTAACTCTCTGAGAAAGCCTTAAACTACTTTTAAGTATTCCATGAACTTCTTTAAGCACTAAGAAAATGATTAAATGTTAAATTTTGCTTCAGAGAAAAAAAATTCACCTATTACACCTTGTTCAAAAGTTTTCAGTGGTTCATAAATGCCTGTTGTTTTCAAAGAGGACCGATGACACTGGAGTGGCATCTTGACAGGTGCCTGAATTGGGTTAAAGTGAAGCAGAATTGCGCAAAATCATCAGCCTCACTCTCTTCCTGAGTCATTGAAGTCCAGTGGCAGGACAAAAGTCAAGACAGCTGGTGATGACCCAGGATTCAGTGGTTGATCTTGGCATCTTTGGTGTCTTACCAAGCTTTAAGTGTTCCACAGCACCTGCTTCAGTTGCTTTCATGGCTGTTGAAACAAACTGCTCTCTTCTGCCCATTCTGCCTCTTCACACACTTCAAGTAGGTACCTCCTAACTCACCAACAGGTTTGAGGCTCATCAATTTCCTTCAACCTGGTTTAGCCCATCTGCAGAGACAATTTACTGGGGTGTGGCCACTGCACATACTACAGCTTTTTGGAGCCACAGGTGAGAAGTAGGTGAATCAGGTGGATGCCAGAGGTAAATGAGCAGCCCCGAAAAAAGCTCAACAAACCCTCATCCCAGAGGTAGTAGTCCTCCAACATACCCCATACACCCCCATTGATGCCTACAGGATAAAGAGAGGGCTAGATAGACAGACATGAGAAGGACCAGAGCTGAGATGGAGAGCCAGAAAAAAGCTGGTCTGAGATAAGAGGGAAGCCTGTCCTGTCCAGCAGCTCGACAATGCACCAAGTACATCAGTCCTGGGAGAAGCCATGGAATGGCAGAGATGGGTGGGGTTGAGCCACAAGTTCTTGGGCAAAGATGGGAACTACAGAGACAAAGCCTACAGCAGGGGAGTGGCAGCAGTTGAGCAACAGAAAAATTTTTGGATGAGAAGAATGATTTCTCAGCCAGCAACCTGAACACCAAGGAGGAGTTCCCAGAGAACAGTGAGTTTCTAAACCAAGCCTTCTGGATCAAGGAAAAGATCCAGGACCAAGGCGGAGCCAGAGTCAAAGAGTAGTGAGGGTCAGAGCAAACCTTGGCCTTGATTATCACTGGTGCCATAATAATGTGAATTGTGAAGGTCTGGGAGAAAGGTTCTGTAACAATTGTCCATGCTTGTGTTATGCCCCTGAAGGACTATACATCCCGAGGGGAGGTGGAGATAACAGGAGGGGCAGGTTGGTGGTTTGACTTCCTAACAACCCGAGAAAGGGAATTTTGAGGCGCTCAATCCTAAAATAGTAGCATAAGTCTAAGACTTATTTGTTGATGAAGGTAGAAGCCTACTATAAACAGAAGAAGAATTGCTTTAACTGTTTCTGGGTTCAGGAACAAGTCTTTGCATCTTCTGTTGGAGGAAATAAAGTCTGTCCTTTATTCAAGAGTTTGCATGCATGGGAGGTAAGGATCCTCTCCCCATATTTGTAGAGACTTAGACATAAACTAAGTGTTTATGTTCCAGGGGAAAACCCTATGTCAGGGCAGAAGCCAGAGAAATTAAATTTGAGACAGCCCTGAGATTGAACCCAGTGGCTAGGTGGCGCAGTAAGAGGGCCAGCCATGGAGTTGGGAGGACCCGGGATCAGTTCCTGCCTCAGATATTTAACACCCACACAAAATAACTGGCCGTGTAACCTTGGGCAAGTCACTTAACCCCAATTGCTTTAAACAAACAAACAAAAAAAAAAATAGTGCTTTATGCTCTAGGCCAAGGGTTAGAAAACTACAGCTAAAGACCAAATCTGCTCCCATCTACAGCCTTTTTGTATAGCACATGTACTTAAGATGGTTTTTACATTTTTAATGCAATAAAACTTTTTTTTAATGTAAAAAATCATTCTTAGCTCACTAGCTGTAAAAAACAGGCATGCTGGCCCAATTTGGCCTGCAGTTTGCCAATCTCTGTAAGCCATGGGGTTACTTTAGAAAAATAAAACCTCATTCCTACTATTTATATTGCTAGGTTGGTTTTTCCCCCCTAATATACATGGCCTTTGTCTTCAACTAGAATGTATTTCTCTGAGGATTATTTTCCTGCTCTTTGTATCTATAGTGTCTTAAGCATATGACATTGCCAATAATTATTTGTTACAGTTGTTGAAGATATCAATTACTGCTTCCTTTGGAGATGCTGATTTTCCCCAACAGAAGAATTATTTGGTAATAATGGATTGATTTTTTCCTTGCTAACATATGGCTTTAGCCTATTGAAATGTTTTCTTAGAAACTATCGTAAGGTTATTGATTAACCAATCAAACAGCAAGTGTTTCTTTAATTCCTACTATATACTGGGCATTGAGGTTATAAAGACAGAACTTAGGCAGTCCTTACACCCAAGGAGCTTTCAGTGTATAAACAAGTATATAATATATTAAAATATATATAAAATAATTATATTAAATATAAGTAAGTATATGAAATACATGCAAAATGAGATGCTATAGAAAGAAAAGGTGTAGGGCAGAGCCTTGGCGTATTCCTGCAGTTAGGGAGAGTGACTTGGTGTAGCAGCAAGCATCCTAGCATACCTAGGATGGTTGCTAGCACATGTTTTTAGATCTGCTTTTCTAAAGGAAAGCAACTCAAAATGGGCTAATCTTACTTTAATCAATCAAACATTTATCATTTACCTAGTTCAGGGGAAAAGTCAGCACCCTGAACTTCAGAGAATACAAACAGAAATTACAACAGAAAATAGCACAATTCAGTAGACAGGCTTCTAGCTGTCTGACCATTACATCCATACCTAGTTAGCTACCAGAGAGGGAAGCACCAACATCTGGGTTTTCAAAGCCGAGGGGCTCAACAGCTGCCCAGAGTCTCATTTCCAAATCACACAACTCTTCCCAAAGTAAGCTCCAAAGTAAAATCTCACATCAGGGTATATATAGCCTTCTCCTGGCTCAGAGAATGTCACAACCCTCTTGACCCATTGCCCAATCACAAAGTAACAAGATGTGGGCACTCCTGAAAAACAAGCCTCCAGCCTCAGGCTCCATGTGACCACATTCAGCCTATTTAGGGGTCAGAGTATATTTTCAAATCAGGGAAGGTTCTAAGAGTCACTTAAGCCTATCAAGGGCCAAGGGGCAGGGAAGATCTTCAGATTCCCATTACACTTGGCTGATGAACCAGCAAAAGAGACTAAAAAAGAGTGGCCAGACAGATAAGAAGAAAACCAAGATAGGGCAGTGTCATAAAGGAGAGAACACCCCAAAACAATATTGTTATTGTCATTGTTCAGTTTTGTCTGCCTCTTCATGACCCTGTGAACCACACTATTCATTGGATTTTCTTGCAAAGATATTGGAATGGTTTGCCATTTTCTTCTCTAGTAGATTAAGGCAAACAAAGGTTAAGTGATTTGCCCAGGGTCACACAGTGAGCAAGTATCTGAGGCTGGATTTTAATTCAAGTGTTCCTGACTCCAGGCCCAGTGCTCTATCCCTTGGGCCACCTAGCTGCCTACAAAGGAAAGGGTAATTAGTGTCAGATGCAACAAAGTAAAAAAAAGAATAAGAATTAAGCAAAGGTCATCTGATTTGACCATTAAGATATCATTGATAGCTTTGAAGAGAGTAGTTTCAGTTTAGTGATGAGGTTAGAAGTCAGGCTGAAAAGGGTTAAGAAATGAGTAAGAGGGGGCAGCTAAGTGGTGCAGTGAATAGAGCACCAGCCCTGGAGTCAGGAGGACCTGAATTCAAATGTGGCCTCAGACATGGAACACTTAGTAGCTATGTGACCTTGGGCAAGTCACTTAACCCTGATTACCCTCCCTTCCCACTTCCAAAAAGGCAAAGAAAAATTTTATTTTAATTTAAAATAAAATAAAAGAAATGAGTGAGAGAGGAAGTAGAAGAAATAGATAGCTTTGGGGGAAAGTGGGATTGAGAAGAGGAGTGAAAGAGCATCTCACACTTCTAGGTACTCTGAAATGCACCTTTGACCAAGCAGAAACGTTATCACCTTATCTTCTACTATAAAATTTCTGAATTACTTATACCTTTCTCATATTTTTTCCACCCACCAGAGTACATATTGCTCACCTTTTCTCCATAAAATTTAATATATAGTCTTCTACTGATGTTCCGTGTTCTTAAGGTTTCCTTTCTATAGCCTCTGACTAAATTCAATCAACTTCACTCCTTCTATACATTACTCCCAATGCCAAGAAGGCAGTAGATTCACTGGAGGGCCTCTTTACATGCAAACAATAAATAATAACTTAATACCTGAGATTTGTATAGCCCTTTACAGTTTTCTAAAGTGGTTTCACCCACAGTATCTCATTTGATTCTCTCAACAAACATGTGAAATGAATGTGGTAGCTCATCATCCCAGTAATTACAATGATTACTTTACGTCTTAATCATTCCCTTCAGACTTGCATTAAATCCTTCTACTATGCCATTGCATTGTGGGTGATATTTTTACACATTTAACTATACTTTCTATAGATATTATATCTCCTCTGAAGAAAGTGATTCTTAGCCTTATCTGTAGAGCTTTCTGGAGACATCCCTGATTGGGGGGTGGGAGGGGAGGAGGGAATGTACTGAGTAAAACCTTGGTTTGGGACAACCACACCAATGTCCTTTACTGGGACACTGACACAAGCCAGCACTGCCCCTTCTTGTCACTTTATTGTATAATCTGTTACACCCCCATTAAAGTCCTAGCCCAGGGCTGGGGAACCTGTGGCCCCGAGGTCACATGTGACCCTCTAGGTCTTAAGAGGCTTTGTTTTGTGAAGTCTGGATTTGGTCAAAGGGCCACACATAAGGACCTAGAAGGCTTTGTGTGACCTTAAGGCCATAGGTTCCCCACCCCTGTCCTAGCCTAATGCCTCATCTTTTGGTGCAGATGTGACTGTGCATTCTCAAATTTAACTCAATTAAATTCAACAAATACATATTAAGCACCTACTACATGAAAGGTACATCTGTAGTTAATGGGAGTGGACATAGCTGATGAACCAGCAAAAAGAGACCCAGGAGTGTCTGGAATGGTAGGAGAATCAAGATTGAGCAATGTCAGGCTGACAAAGAGCATCCAAAAAGAGAGGTTAACCAGCTGTGTCAAATACAGCATAGAAGCAAAGGAGAATGGGAATTAATTAAGACTATCAGACTAGGCAATTAATATATCACTGGTAATTTTGAAGGGAGTATTTTGAGTTGAATGCTTGGTATACAAATACAACATTGGAAAACAGACCCTGTGGGATATAACACATACATAGAAAAATAAATACAAAATCATTTGAAGAGGGAGACAAGTCCAACAACTGTGGAGATCAGGAAAGGCTTCCTCTAGGTCCTCAAGTCTAGGAGGTAGAACTTTGAATCCTAAAAGAAACTAAGGTTAGGAAGGACTACACTCCAATCATGGAGCTGGTTGTTGTCTTTCATTCTCAAAGAGATATCGCTATGTTATAGTCAAGGTACAATGTGTCCTACTGTGGCTGATCAGACCCAAAGAAGCTCAGAATGCTCTACACATAATTCATGTGAACATTTGGGGTGGATTCTCTAAATTTGCACATCTCACCTTGCTTTGGAGCTACTTCAATTCTGCTTTGCTCATAGATGAGGGCAGACCATGCTGGGCGGTCCTGTGCCAGTGTTTCCCACATCACACAATCAGTTCCAAATTTCTTATTTTCAAATCATGGAATACAACTTGAACAAAGGCACAAAAGTAGATAATAACAACAACAATAACAATAGTGATAATGACTAGATTTTATACAGTGCTTTAAGGTCTGCAAAGCAATTTGTAGATATTATATCATGTTGAGAAGGAATGCCTAGCTAGCAAGTTGGTTCAATCTCAATGTCAAGTACATTAAGAGGAGTAATATGAAATAAATCAGGAAGAGCAGGTTGTAGTCACTGTAGCTTAGATTTAGGGCACAACCCAAAATCTATCAGATCTGAACAAACTATGAAGGGCTTGGTTCTTAGCCTGGCAAGGATGTATATGCCCATTATCCAAGTTAATTTCAGAGAAGTTGATTGCCAGAAATCTGGCTGCCGGGTACTGAATGAATGTCTTTTGGCCTCAGCAACTCATGAAGCTATATATTAAAGCATGGAGAAACTATGGCATGTCATAGCTATAACTATGGTGGGTAACTTGGATTCTGCCCCAGACTGGGAGATTTAAAAGGCTCCTACAGTATCATGCCAAAGGTGCTTCCTCCTATGCCCACTCACTCCATTCCCATGGTGACAGCAGCAGAAACCTAATCCTTCATCAGAAACTTAGGCAACCTCATGATATTCTAGGACATAATTCTTCTACCAGCAGTTGTTCCTTCGGTGGACCTTCCCGTCCCTAATGCAAACCACTAGCTCCAGTCACAAATAGCTGGTTTATGACTGTGTGAGCTGTGTCAGTTGAAGGAGTAACCATGAGTCCTTGAAATACTGAAGCAATCTGTCACAAGCTTGGTAAGCCACCTAGAATTTTCAAGCCTCAATTGTGTCATCTCTTCTAATGAGTAAAAGTCCTAGGATCACTTGAATTTGGTCCTTGTCTTTCCCCACCTGTGGTGTGTTTCACAGAATGCAAATAAATACTCTGTCACCTGCTGCATCAGCCCAGACCAGTAGAAATTCATCAACAGCTGCATTTTGAGTTTGTTAATCCCTAGATAACATGCATGAAGGAAATCACGAACCAATTCTAGCAACTGTAACCTATATTTTGGAGGGCCAGTCATTGTTTATGGAGTTCCCAAGAAGCTATTCAATTTCTGAATATCCATAAACTATAAAAAAAAAACATTTTCCCATGAAATTTGTTTCCTTTATTTCTTTGGTAAAGGGGATCTATTACAGGAGAGCAGCTTCTCCTACTGGTTTTAATGCTAGATATTTAAAGATTTCTCATTAAAGCTGGTCAAATTCTTTCACATAATTAAGCTTCCCAGGGTGTCCCAAAAATCTTAGTGCAGCTTTAATTTCTGAAAGTTTAAATCAATTAAGTTTAAATTAATTTAATCTATGAAAGCTTAAAACTGAACTCAGATTTTTGAGATACTCTGTATACTGAGAGAATTCATTTTCCCAGAAAGCTGTAGGAATATGTTTCTTCAAATCTTAGTCATTGTTATGGAATCTTTTCCCTTATCATAAGAAAGAACTATTCTTTTTATTAAGTTCATCTTAGTTTTACTTAGATTGACATTAGAGGAAGAACTCATAATCTCACGTTTTTTTTTCTTTTTCTCTACCATGGGCACCTAATTTTTGTAACTCCATCCCTTTACTGTAGTGTTAGATTAGCACAAAAGATCAATTTCTTTCTCACAACATTTATCTTCATACATATGGGGAGACAATATTATGTAAAACTCTATTACACTCACTTAGATTCATAGAATGTCAGATCAGAAATGGATCTAAGATATCATCTGGTATGACTGACTCATTTTACAGATACGCTCCTTGACCACCTCTTCATTCACAAAAATTTGCAGGCTTTCAAATGGTTGGTTCCCCAGGCCCTGGTTTTCTTAGTGTTTCCCTAGAATATAATCAGTAGGAAGATTCCTAGCAAATGCCTGAATGGAAGTTTATTTCTAAATCTAGCTCTACAGCTGCAGCAGCAAGCACCCTAGCATGCCCAGAATGGCCTGCTAACACAAGTTCTTTGATATGCTTTTCTTGGAAAGACTGCTTAAAAAAAGGGGTTAACAATCCTACTTTTTATCACATTCACTAGTTCAGGTGAAAGGTCAGCACCCTGAATGTCAGAGAAAATACAAGCAGGGAAATTAGTATAAAGACCAACAGACAGGGTTCTGACTGCCTGAATCAAAGCAATATTGCTATATACTTTACATACACCACTGGATCGAGAGAGGCCTTATATCTGAACAGTCAGGGGTTCTGAACATACTCAGACTCTTGACCAGAAAATCAAACAGTCCTTCTCATAAGCAAACCCCCAAAGCAAAATACCAACTTTTCAGAGCCAGAAGGCATCAGTCACTCAGTGTGTGTGATCAACTTAATACTAAGATGTGTGAAAGCCTTCCTACAAGCAAGCCTCCCCTAAGCAAACTTCTCTCTAAGGAAGTTCCTCCCCCAATGGACACTCTCTCTCTCTCTCTCTCTCTCTCTCTTTCTCTCTCTCTCTCTCTCTCTCACACACACACACACACACACACACACACACACACACACACACTCTGTCACTACAGTTGTAGAACAAGCCATTAACAAAATGTCCTGATGGTCATAGGCAACAGATATCTCAAAGACAATAGTACTGCAAATGACCCTCTACCTTCAAAGGCCATTATTATCTCCCCATTCTTATCTTTTTCCATCAATTTCTAGAGCCCCTTGGTAACCTCATTCTGAGACCTCTGCTTTTCCTCGTCAGATGTCTACCAAAACAACTACCTTCGAACTTTACCCCGCGCTAGTATCAACTACCAACTCCATTTGAGACTCTCATTTGCAACACTGGTCTGTACCATTGTCTCAGGCATTGTTGACTTGCTTAAGACGATACCCTTTCAATTCAAACAGTCCATTCAATACAAATGGAAAATCTGACTCAACCAATCAAGCAAGCAAACAAGCAACCAACCAACAAGCATTTATTAAATATTTGCAATGTGACAAGAGCTGGGGATAGAAATTTATGGAATGAAGCAATTCCTGCTCATAAGAAGCTTACATGCCCAACAAAATTTATCAGAGGTAGTGTTCTGTACTTTTTTTTTCTGCTTTTTGGAGGAGCAAGGTAGGGCAATTAGGGTGAAGTGACTTGCCCAAGGTTACATGGCTAGTTTTTGTGTTAAGTGTCTGAGGTTGGATTTGAACTCAGGTCCTCCTGACTCCAGGGCTGGTGTTCTATTCACTGCACCACCTAGCTGCCCCGTGTTCTGTACTTTAAAAAGCACTAGATGTGGAGTGAGAAAGTCTAAGTTCAAATCCCAGATCAGCTACTAATGAGCTATTTAACCTTTCAGAGCTTCTCAGAGTCTCTGAAACAAAGATGGATTAGATGATATCTGTCTTCTAGTTCTAAACTATGATTCTATGCTGGTATATACCTGAAATAGGAATATTGAACTATACATATTTTTAATTTAATTTATTTTATTTTTAATTTATGAAATAAAACAAGCCTTTCCATAACAAAGAAGAATTTTTAAAAGATAATTGCACGTGAAACTACAGATCAGTTTTATGTATTTTAATATCATATGAAGAGATTGTAGTTCTGATTCAGTTCATCCCAATGATTTCAGCCAAAAGTCCCTTAACAGCCTTAAGAAGAGGAGGCACAGAGGAAAGTTTAAATATAAATAATCTATTCAATTGACAAAATAAAACCAGATATATAGCTAGCATTTCCATAAAACTTTCAGGTGTGCAAAGCTCTTTATATATATATATATCACATTTGAGTCTTATAACTCTACCAGGCAGGTGTTATTTATCATTATAGATGATAAGCAGATATAGAGACAGCAGCTAGACTCTACTCTATGCTCTTTGGCCTTCAAGGGCCTACCTCACACTGTAAATCTCAGGCTTAAGACCAGTTGCAACACACTGGAAAAACCACAGAGAAGAGACACAGAAATCTGTGCATTTATTTAAAACTTGTTGCTAAGAGCACTGTCTGTGCATTTTATAATTATCTACTGCAGCTTATAAGTTATTAGCCACAGCAGATTGGTTTTGAGGAGATGGAAAAACAAATTGGATACACTACACCTTATGGTATATCCATTTGATGGTCTAAGACAAAGGAACAAGTAATGCAATGTAGTCACAGAAGAGGTATAGGTGACAATCTATTTTACTTTAGTAGAAAGAAGGATACATGGAAGGAAGGGAAGGAAGGGAAGGAAGGAAGGAAGGAAGGAAGGAAGGAAGGAAGGGAGGAAGGAAGGAAGGAAGGAAGGAAGGAAGGAAGGAAGGAAGGAAGGAAGGAAGGAAGGAAGGAAGGAAGGAAGGAAGGAAGGATAAATTCCTATCATGTGCAATACACTGTATTAAGTCCTTTACGAATATTGTCTCATATCTCCTCATAACAGGCTTGGGAGATTGGTACTATTACTATTTTCATTTTACAGATGAGGAGTTTGAGGCAGACAGAGATTAAATTACTTGCTCAGGATCACAGAGTTGGTGTCTGAGGCCAGATTTCACAAAATCTGCCTGACTCCAAGTCCAGCGCTGTATCCACACTGCACAACCTGGCTGCCTGTAGGCTGGCTGCATTACAACCCTAATGTGGTAATTGTTCCTTGTTGGTCCTTATTAGTGGATGTGCTTCTTGAAAGATCTGATAGCCTTGCTGTTGTTCAATCATTTCAGTAATGTCCAGCTCTTTGTGACCCCATTTGGAGTTTTCTTGGCAAAGATACTGGAGAGGTTTGCGGAACTGAGGCAAAAAGGGTTAAGTGAAGGTTAAGTGACTTGCCCAGGGTCACATAGGCCCTGTCAGAGACCAGGTTTGAACTCAGGAAGATGAGTCTTCCTAACTCCAAACGTAGTACTATATCCACTCTCCCATCTAGTTGCTTCCTTCTGACATCCTACCTAGGAATGACTAAGGCCCCATTTAGTGAGTGAGCCCACTCACTAAAATAATTAAATCCTCACCACCTGCAGCAAATACATGTAGGTAGCAAGGAAATGACTTCATCCCAGGTTTCAGCACGGAGGCACAGAGAGTTTTTTCAAAAGGTTTTTTCAAAGCAGAAAATCAATATTAAAAATTATCTACCCTCTATCAAATGAAGAGAAGCTTTGTTCTTCTAATGAGCACTCTTCAACCTCTGTTCCTAGAAGGAACCCCAGCTTAACAGACTTTATTCCCTTTTAAATAATGATCAAGAGAGTTTAGTCTTCATCCTTTAGTCAGAAGGTCCAGAGGGTCCACAACTGTAAGGATAGGTAGGGTTTTTGTGTTTATTTGCTTGTCCCATAACAAGAAGATATCTTTCAAAAGCAGCTAGGGAAAGGTCCTCAGTAGAACTTTCAGCAGAACATGGGCAAATTCAAAATTTCTCCTGAATCTCAGAGACCTATTTTAGGGTCACTCATTGGGAGATCAAAAGCCTAAGATCTAGCAGAATCACAGAATTTGAGAGCAGCGTCAGTAGCCACCTAATTGAACCAATACATAAAAGAATCCCCTCTACAACCTACCAGAAAAAATAACTGCCCAGTCTCAACTTAAAGACCTCTAAGCAGAGGGAACCACTATCACTCAAGATACCCATTCTACCTTTCCATGGCTTTGTTAGGAACGGGGTTTTGTTTCTTTTTGCTTTCCTGATATCTAGGCTAAATTTGTCTGTCTGCATTGCTTCTGGTTCTCTCCTCTCAATCCAAACTTAATAAGTCTAACCCTTGTACTCCAATACGAGACTTTTTTTCCCCAATTCGGCATTTCTCAGACCAGAGTGCTCCAGAATTTCAGTTGCAAAAGGAAAAGTCTGCCAGTCCTGCTTCTAAGACCACCTTGATAGGGGTCAAATGGAATTATGAACATTTTTACTTCTAGAGTCAAGAAATAGAAAGTACTCATGAGGGGAAGGAGTGCTGAACAATGCAGGGAAAAATAACTCTGTGTGCCCACAGAGCTTCTCTGTGAAGATAAATAAAACCAGACTGTGCCTTTAGCTGGACAAGAGCTTGACAAACATTAAGAGTGAGGTGTGGATGGAAAATAACCCTAGCTGTACTCAAAGTACCAAGTGTACAAGAACAAAGTGGCTACACACAGACTGTACCCAGGAACTGGCTCTCAGCCAAAATGTTTGCTTCCAGGTCATCTCTTGATGATGGCCAGAACAGAATCATACCACTGAGGGATGGGTAAGGGATCCTGTGTCATCGTGATTCATTAACTCATTTTGCTTGTTTTGTACTCAGACTCCCTGGGATGACGAGGCATCACGGGCTCTTTGGAATAATCACAGAATACAGAATAAAAGAGCTAAGTCAGTTTGGGCTCCAAATGTTCTCAGCAGTGTCAGGTTTAGAGTGGCTCATTTAGAAGAGGCCATGGGACTTGTCACTTCCTGGCCTAAGGCACACTGTAACAGGAAACCATATGCAAGCTTTCATCTGGAAGCAAAAACCACAATAATAAGCAAGCACCAAGGTCACAGTGCTGAGTCCCCAAGGTAGGAAAAAAAAATTAAACTTGAAGGTTTCTTAAAGAGAGATACCTAAACTATATTAATAAATCAGGTTCTGGGGAGGAAGATGAGCTGAAGTGTGCATCAAGATTATAAAGAGGGAATAAAAAGAGAGGAAGAAATAGTAAATTCCTCGCGACCTAGGTTTGGACTGGGAGAAGAGAAAGGGCAGAAAAATAAGTTTAGACCATTTCAATAATAGATTAGTAGTGATAATTTCATTCCTTTTCTTCCCCTTCCCATTTGTTTGTTTTTAAAGATGGGTGAGAGGTTATCAGATGGGGCAGCTAGGTTGCACCCTGGATAGGGTGCAGGGCCTGGAATGAGGAAAACTCATCTTCCTGGGTTCAAATCTAGCCTCATATACTTACTAGCTGTGTGACCCTGGGCAAGTCACTTAACCCCATTTATCTGTCTCAGTTTCCTCAGCTGTAAAAAGAGCTGGAGAAGGAAATGGCAAACCACTCTAGTAATTTTGCTAAGAAAACACCTAATGGAGTCACAGAGAGTCAGACACAACTAAAATGACCAAACAATAACAACAGAAGGGATATCTATGTGAAAAAACTTTATAGTAACATATGATGGAGAGAAAAGCATGTCTAAAATTCATAATCATGAAAGTAAGTGACATGAACTTAGCTATAACACAAAGAAGGGTAGCAGAATATGGATTAGAAAGCAAATAGAAAATATTTTGCTTACAAGAAGCATATTTTCTTTTTTTCCATGTGTAACTCAATTTATTTTTTAGTTTAGTTTGTTTATTTTTTAGTTTTCAACATTGATTTCCACAAGATTTTGAGTTACAAATTTTCTTCCCATCTTCCCCCTACACCCCCCCCAAAATAGCTATTCTACTTAATACCCTTTCCCCCAATCTATTCTCTTTTATATCCTCCCCCATACCCCCACTGACTTTCTAGTAGGGCAAGATGGATTTCTATACCTCAGTGCCTATATATCTTCTTTCCCGGTTGCATGTAAAAAATAATAATATACATTTTTAACATTTGATATTAAAACTTTGATTTCTAAATTCTTTCCCTTCTTCCCTCATCACCCAACCTTACTGGGAGGAAAAGCGATTCAATATAGGTTATACATGTGTAGTTACACAAAACATTTCCATAGTAGATATATTATAAAAGAATGACTATATTCCCTCCATCCTATCCTGCCCCCCACTTATTCTATTCTCTACTTTGACCCTGTCCCTTTTCAAAAGTGTTTGCTTCTAACTACCCCCCCAATCTTCCCTCCCTTCTATCAGCCCCCCTCTTGTCCCCTTCCCCCCTATTTTCCTGCAGGGCAAGATTCCCAATATAGTGTGTATGTTCTTCCCTCTTTCAGACAAATTCAATGAGAGTAAGGTTGACCCATTCCCTTTCACCTTCCTGCTCTTCCACTCCATTGTAACAGTTTTCTCTTTCCTCTTTTATATGAAGTAATTTACTCTATTCTATCTCTCCCTGTCTCCTCTCATTATATTCCTCTCCACCTCTTAATTTTATTTTTTAGGTATCATCCTTTCCTATTCAACTGATCCTGTGCCCTCTGTCTATGTATACATGTACACATATATACACACACTCACATATGTATTTATATGCACATATACCCTCCTATATAAACATATATATGTGTGTATACTTCAACTATCCTCATACTGAGAAAAGTCTCATGAGTTACAATTATCATTTTACCATGTTGGAATGTAAATAGTTCAATTTTAATAAGTTCCTTATGATTTCTTTTCCCTGCTTATCTTCTCATGCTTCTCTTGCTTCTTTTATTTGAAAGTCAAATTTTCTATTCAACTCTGGTTTTTTCATCAAGAATGCTTGAAAGTCCTCTATTTCATTGAATGAATATTTTCCCCTGAAACATTATACTCAGTTTTGCTGGGTAGGTGATTCTTGGTTTTAATCCTAGCTCCTTTTTACCTCCAGAATATCATATTCCAAGCTCTTTGATCTCTTAATGTAGAAGCAGCTACATCTTGTGTTATCCTGATTGTGTTTCCACAATACTCAAATTGTTTCTCCCTGACTGCTTGTAATATTTTCTCCTTGACCTGGAAACTCTGTAATTTGGCTATAATATTCCTAGGAGTTTTCTTTTTGTGATTTTTTTCAAGATGTGATCAGTGAATTCTTTCAACCACTATTTTCTCCTCTGGTTCTAAAACATAAGGGCAACTTCCCTTGAGAATTTCTTGAAGGATGATTTCTAGGTTCTTTTTTTGATCATGGCTTTCAGGTAGCCCAATAATTTTTAAATTATCTCTCCTGTATCTATTTTCCAGGTCAGTGGTTTTTCCAATGAGATATTTCACATTGCCTTCTATTTTTTCATTTGTTTGGATCTGTTTTACAGTATCTTGATTTCTCATAAAGGTACTAGTTTCCAGTTGCTCTAATCTAATTTTGAAGGAATTATTCTCTTCAGTAAGTTTTTGAAATTCCTTTTCCATCTGGCAAATTCAGCTTTTTAAGGCATTCTTCTCCTCATTGGCTTTTTGGGCCTCTTTTGCCATTTGAGTTAGTCTATTTTTAAGGTATTATTTTCTTCAGTCAGGTTGTTGACTTGCTTTTCATGATTTTCTTACATCATTCTCATTTCTCTTCCCAGTTTTTCCTCCACTTCTCTTACCTGATTTTCAAAATCCTTCTTGAGCTCTTCCATGGCCTGTAACCAATTCATATTTTTCTTGGAAGCTTTTGATGCAGGAGTTTTGAAGTTGCTGTCTTCCTCCCATTCCCATGTTTTGATCGTTTTTGTCCCCAAAAAAGGAATATAAGGTTTTATTGCTCTGCTTGTTTTGTTTCCCCTGCTTGCTCATGTTGCCACTTAATTACTTGACTTTTGAGCTCTTTGCCACTGTAGATCTTTGCTTCCAGAAAGTACAGCTTTGTCACAAATTACTAGGGTTTTTGCAAATGTTCTCAGTGATTTAAGGAGAGCACCCTCTTTACGGACACCACAGTAGCAAACTGGTGTTTCTCATCCCAGGACCACATCCCAAGAAAGTGATCCAGATCCAAGCAGGTCAAAGCAAGAGCAATTGCCCTCTAAATGGTCACTTGGTCCCCCTACAATCTGTAGGTCAGGAGCTCCTGAGGCAGCCATGGGGCAGACGCTGCAGCTACCCTACCTCTGCTATCTCTCACCCTGGGAGCAGGAGCCAGACCGTGCCCTTCCTTTACAACAGAGTTCCAACTGACCTTTTACTTTCTTTTTGGAATTTATGGGTTGAAAAGTCTGGAAATTGCCACAGCTGCTGTTGATTCACTCTCCTTGAGTCTGCTCTGGCTGCTCCTTCCTCCCTGGGGCAAAAACCACATGGCTCACACGGGACTGTGCTTGGCTCCCAGTATGCTGCAATGAACCCTTCCTGTCGCCATGCCAGGCTGCCTTTAGTGGGAGATTTGTTTCTCTATGTCATTTTTTTGGGGTTCTGTAGCTCTATAATTTGTTTAGAGTCATATTTTATAGGTATTTGAGGTGGTTGTTGGGAGAGGTCACGAAATTTCCTGCTTCTACTCCACCATCATCAAGAAGCATATTTTCAACATTAAGATTCACACATTGAAAAAAGCAAGTGGCTAGAGAATAATTGGGTGAATCCACAAAAGGATATGGCAAATCATGATCTCATGCAAGACAACAGCAAAAATAGACCTAGTTAAAAGAGATAAATAAAGAAACTGCATTATACTTAGATAGATATACTTACACAGACAATGAAAAATAATAATAAACAAATGTGCATGAAATGGTACAGCATCTAAATAGTTAAAGGAAATCTAATGGAACCAGAGGAAAAAGTAGCAAAAAAAATAACAATGATGATGATTGTTGGGGACTGTGATATGACTCCTTTCAGCCTTAGATAAATACAACAGAAGGATAAAAAAAAAGTTAGAAACCTGAATAAAATTTCAGAAGAGGAAGGGAATAAACATTTTTATAGTGCCTATTATGTGACAAGCACTATGCTAAGTACTTTTACAAATATTTAATTGGATCCTCAAAACAATCCTGCTAGACAGATGCTACAATTTCCATTTTACAGTTGAGGAAACTGGGGCAAACAGAAGTTAAATGACTTGCCCAGGGTCATGTAGCTAGCAAATGTCTGAAGAGAGATTTCAATTCAGTTATTTCTGACTCTAGGCCCAGCACACTCTATAGGAAGAATTAGATATGGTTAACTTCTGGCAATTTAAGAGAGAGACTAATAAATAGCAGACATATTTCTCACCTTTGAATGTTTCTACACAAAAACATTGACCATGTGCTAGGGCATAAAGAACTTATAAATAGAGAAAAGCTTGAAATATTAAGCATTTCTATATGTTATTCATCACAATGCAATAAAAATTATAATCAATAAGCATATCTGAAGAAAACATGAAGCCATAAATGGAGACTACATAATCCAATCCTAGACAATCCACAGGTCAAAAAAAATCGTAGAAACAATAAATTATTATTATTTTTTAAAGCAATTGGGGTTAAGTAACTTGCTCAAGGTTACACTGCCAGTTATTTTGTGTGGATGCTAAGTATCTGAGGCTGGAACCAATCCCGGATCTCCCAACTCCAGGGCTGGCGCTCTTACTCACTGCACCACCTGACCTCCCCAACAATAAATTATTTCAATCAAAGAAAATTACAGCAATGAAATCAAATAACAAAACTTTTGGGACATAGCCAAAGCAATCTTTGAGGGAAAATATATATCTTTTAATACTTTCATCAACAATGGGAAAGAAAAAAATCAATTAATTGGGCATGCAACTAAAAGAACTTGAAAAGTAACAAACAAAAAACCTAAATAAATGCAAATTCTGAAGATAAAAAATAAGAAATCAACATAATTGAAGGTGTGGAGCGGCCAGGTAGCACAGCGAGCAAGAGCACCGGCCCCAGTGTCAGGATGACCTGGGGATTGAATCCAGGCTCAGACGCTTAGCACCCACCCAGAAACACCTGGCTGTGTAACCTTGAGCAAGTTACTTAACCCCAATTGCTTAGGGGCAGCCAGGTGGCTCAGTGAGTAAGAGCACCAGCCCCAGTGTCGAGATGACCTGGGGATCGAATCTAGACTCAGATACTTAGCACCACACCCAGAAATAACTGGCTGTGTAACCTTGAGCAAGTTACTTAACCCCAATTCCTTAAAAAAAAAACATAATTGAAGGTGTAAAAATTGAATTGGCAGATAAAATTAGGAACCAATTTTTAAAGAGATTAATAAAATAAAAAAACAAAAATTAATAAAACCTTTAGCTAGTTTTATTTTAAAAGAGAAAAATCAGTTGTTATAAATTGTTTTGCACATTATATGCCCCCAAAAGGATCATTTAAATTAAATGAATGGATGCTTACAAAAAATTTAAATACACTAATATAATTATAAATAGAGAATTTTTAAAAACCCAATGAAATAGAAAAATAACCTCTGACAAATTTTGCCTTCAATCCAGCATGGCAGATGAAACCCCCCCTGTTGCCCAATACTTTACAATCCTTAGCAATGTTCTCTAGATTCTTTCTAGCATTATCATTTGTCACCACAGTCAATGGCAGAAAAGTGTGGTAAACAATAATTTTGGTGCATAAATGTCTGAGGAAGATAGCCTATCTTTCTGCCTTTAACTGGGAAGCATTAGTCTCCTAGTAATTGCAACTATGGACATCCAAAACCAAGATACAATTGACAAAATAATAAAGCTTCTGAATAGTCTTATTCATTCATGAAGAGGTGCCAACAAGAAAAACCAGAATGCAAATACCATATGGGAGGTCCCTGAAACAAAATATGAATCAGTTAATAAACATTTATTATATGCCTACTATGTGCCAGGCACCATGCTAAGTGATACAAAAAGAGAAAAAAGGAAGGTCCTGCCCTCAAGGAGCTGATAGATGAATGGAGAAGACAACATGTAAACAACTATGTACAAGAAAGCTATGTACAATATAAACTGGAAATAATTAAGAGAGGGAAGGCATTGGAATTAAGGAGGATAGGGAAGGGCTTCCTATAGAAGGTGTGATCTTACCTGGGACTTGAAGGAAGTTAAAGAAGCCATGAGACTGAGATGATGAGGGACAGCATCCCAGGTATGTGGGACAGCAAATGAAAATGCCAGGAGTCAGAAGGAGTGTCTTGTTTGAGGAACAGCAGAAAAGCCAATATCATTGGATTCAGAGCAACATGGTGGAGGGGAGAGGTGTAAAGTGTTAGAAGACTGCTAATTCCAGGTCAATAACTGGATTCATGTTCAACTACATAAGGAATCTTCCTAAGGGTTGGGGTTAGGTCCTGAAGCAGAGAATTACCATGGTGAATGGGACAGAAGTGGCTGGCTTGAGAGCTGCAAATCTCATAGCTGCTTCTTATGCCCTGAAGCAGCAGCATGTGAATCTCAGTGCCCATGCCCCTACATAATGAATGAACACATGTAGGCAGCTGTGGTGTGGAAACATCTGCACAGTACCTCAAAGACTCCAGAAATAGGAGAAAATTGCTCTTTCCCTGCTTATAGTTTCACTTCCCTTAAACCCTGGGGAGGGCCTCTAGATGCATCAATCAATTTAATTCAATTCTGGGAATATGCATTCAGCACCTGCTAAGGTGATACAAAGCCAAAGGCAAAATAGCCCCTGCCCTCAAGGCATTGCTTACTGTCTACTGTAAGATAAAACAAGTACACAGACCAGAAAACCAAACTCTAAAGGGAAAGAACAGTTATCCCTTCCACATCTCCACTTTCTTCATCATGGTTTCAATATATCACAGGTTGGCATAAGAAATGAAATGAGATTTTTTGGGAGGGAGTTTGCAGAAGTTGCAGATGACACAGAAAAAGTTTAGAAATTCAGAAATACAAAAAGAAAAGAATTGTATAATATCAACCCAAATGTTACAATAAGGCACTGTAAACACCCCATAAAAGAAAAAGAAAAAATTCAGACTTTTCTGGTACAAAGGGAGGGCCAAAAAATTTTTACTTAGATTTTCCAGATTGTGGGGTGGTACCCTTAACCCCTGCAATGCAGAAGGGATAACTGTACTAGCAAGTGTAATAACAAGGCTGAGCCTTGAAGGAAATTATGGATCATCACAATAGAGAGAGAGGTGAAGAGGGAGTGCATTTCCAACAAAATGTGCATGGCTTAACATGGATGTAGCCCAGGGTTCCGTCCTAGGCCCACTTCCCTTCTTTATCTATACTCTCCCTCAGTGATCCAATCAGTTACCATGGGTTTGATTTCATTTCTATGAAAAGGATTTCCAAAGCTATCTATTTAACCCTCTTCTCTCTCTCTCTCCAGTTCTGCTTTATCAACTGCCTGTTAGGCATCTTCACATGGATGTCTCATAGGCATCTAAAATTCTACATGTCTAAAAGAGAACTCATTACTTTCCCCCCAAACCTGCCCTTCCCTATTTCTGTCAAAGGGACATTCTTTCAGGTCTACATGTTTGCAACTTCAGAAACATCATCAACTCTCCGTCATATATGGTCAGTATCCAGGTCTCATCAATGCTTCCTCCATAACTTTTCTCATTGACATCCTCTTCTCACACACAATTGCTTCCTAACTGGTTTCCCTGTTCTCTTCTCCACTCCATGCAGCTACTGAAATAATCTTCCTCAAATTTAGATATGATGTTGTTGCTTTCTCACTCAAGAATGTTCATTGGCTCCCTGTTGCCTTGGGGATGAAATAAAAACTCTTTAGTCTGACATTTAAAACCCTTCATTATCTAGGGCATCTAGGTGGTCCAGTGGATAGTGCACTGGTCCTAGAGTCAAAAGGACCTGAGGTACAGAAGGACGTCAGATACTTACTAGTTGTGTGACCCTGGGCTCCAAAAAAAAAAAAAAAACAACCCTTCACAGTCTAGCTTCAGCCTATTTTTCCATATGGTTCACTTTATTTCCCCTAAGAGTTACACATAATTCTTCTCTCTCCCTTATGCCCATATACAATAATTTACCAAGTGTTGGGATTCATTCTTCATTCCAGTCAAACACAACCATTGCTGTTTTCCATACAAAGCATTCTATCATATTGCAGGTATGTGCTGAAGCCAGCTCAAACCAAGCTTGATAATTAAATTTTCAATGTGAGCATTTATGCCTCAGGAATCAGTAAAGGCTACAAAACCAGGCTTGATTTATTGTTTTGTTTATTTATTGTTTGTCTAGATTTAAGACAGTGATGGAGAAAATGTTTTGCAGAATGAACTTAAAAGTGTTGTGCATACTTTTTCTTTCAGGGAGTCAGTTGCTAAAAATTTACGGGGACACCACTGAATATGCCTCATGCTTTTACATATTGACTCTGGTTGAAGGCAGATTTTCTACTCAAAACCTTGATAATTTTTTTCCTAGGGTTTCTGCTGGTTAAAGAGCACAGCTCTTCTGTGTACAAATAAAAATCACCCCATACAAACACCCTATTAAAAATTATTCCTGAATACTATTGTGCTATAAGAAATGAGGAGCAGATAGACTTCATATTTACCTGGAGAGGCTTATACAAACTGATGCTGAGTGAGAAGAGCAGAACCAGGAGAAATTTGTACGCAATTACAGACATAATGTATGTGTGATGACAACTTTGATAGACTAAACTCTCTCAGCAATGCAAGGTTATAAGACAATTCCAAAAGAATCATGATGGAAAGAGATGTCTACATTCAGAGAAAGAACTAGAAAAAACAGAGTTTAAATGCAAATTGAAGCAAACTACCAGCTCTCTTTTCCTTGTTTGGTTTTGTTTCCTCTTTCCCATTGTTCATTCCATCTGTTACAATCCTTCTTTATAACCTGACTAATGTCTAATGTCGAAGTATTTGCAGATCCTATACTTGATTGTATGCTGCCATGTGGGGGTGGGGAGGGAAGAAGAGAGGGACAGGGAGAAAATTTGAAACTCAAGGGATTGTGGAACTGAATCTTGTAAACTAAAAGTAAACAAATTAATAAAGACAAAAAAAATAAAAAACAAAAAATTATTCCTGAAAGAGCAATAGGAAGATAGAAGTATCTATGTCTGTTTGTCTCATAAGGCATGAAGTCTTCCTTTAGACTTATAGACACATACATATATTTTTATGTAAGTGATATATAAGAATCTACTGTATTTGAGTTTTTAAAAACTTAGAAAATATGAATTGCCCAAGCAAACACCCTCCCCCCCTGGCCAAATTCAACAGCTCTGAATGAGTAGTAGAATGAGAAATAGTGGCCTCCTGGGTTACTAGAGAGAAGGGGAAACAGCAAATGGAAAGGATTACAGAAAGGGAGTAGGAAATAGGTGAACAATAATCTTCATTTCCCAATATTGCTGTTGATGAGGGATAAAGCGTTAGAGATGTTTCTTTTCTTCCTAGTATAAAGACCTTGGATTATGAGAAAATATGAGGACCCTTCTTCTATTAAGAGGTACTTAGGTATTGAAACAGATGGAGCAATGGGCCTGTAATTAGGAAGACCCAAGTTCAAATTTGACCTCAGAATTTACTAGCTGTATGACCATGGACAAGTCACTTAACTTGTATTTCACTTTTCTCAATTATAAAATGGGGATAATAGCACCAACCTCAAAGGATTGTTGTGAGGATCAAATGAGATAGCAGAGTGTACATAGTAGCACTACAGAAATGTTATTATTATCATCATTATTAAGTAGCTGTGTGACCTTACTGAAATCACTTAACCTCACTCAGACTAAGTTTTCTTATTTGTAAAACATGGATAATAATTTTGTTGTTGTTCAATTGTGATTGATTCTTTGTGACCCTGTTTGGGATTTTCTTGGCAAAAATAGTGGAGTGATTTGCCATTTCCTTCTCCAGCTCATTTTACAGATGAGGAACTGGGGCAAACAGGGTTAAGTGATTTGCCCAGGGTCACACAGCTTGTAAGTGTTTGAGGCTGGATTTGAACTCAGGACAATGAGTCTTCCTGATTCTATGCTCAGTGCTCTATCCACTGTGCCACCTGGCTACCTGAGGATAACAATTATACCTATCTAAAAGGATTTTTGTGAGGATCACAATATTTAAAGTATTTTGTAAATTTTCAAGTGCTATGTAAATATTAGTCATTACTATAGTTTTTGTTATTATGATAATTATTATTGAGAGTCTTAAGAAAGGAATACATAACTGTCTTTAAGTGAAAGGACATCTGCCTTTAAAATATATCAGTATGTGAATGTCTAAACACATCAAACTGATAAAATAGTGAGGTAGTCATTTGCAGCTAGGACATACAGTGAATAGAGCATTGGGCTGGAATCAGAAAGATTCATCTTCCAGAATTCAGATCTGACCCTAGACATTTTTACTGGCTATGTGGCCCTGAGCAAGTCATATAACCTTGTTTGCCTCAGTTTCTCATCTGTATAATGATCTGGAAAAGGAAACAATAAACTGCTCCAATGTTTTTGCCACAAAAAATCCAAAATGAGGTAACGAAGAACAGGAAATGATAATAACAAAATATTTGCAGTGCTGTAAATTTGGAAATCACTTCAAAGTTTTGTCTTTGCAAAATTAGTACTTCAAAGATTCCTTTATTTCCTGCATTTTGGGTAAAGGCCACCAGGTCAGTGGTAGTACCCAGGCTTATGGCCTTCTAGAAAAACTTCCCACAGATGTGGTTAATGGATTCATAGATAAAGACATGCCATCCCCTTATAATTGATACTTCCCCACAAAACATAGTTAAGCAAAGCATTCTATTAAAATAGAATTATTTCAATCAACAATACTTTTTTCTCATAAATGGAAAAATATTTTAATCTCAAAAATCTAATAAAAAATCCACTCTCTTTGACTTGAATTTGGTTCCCTTTTAGTATTGTTTTCATTTACATTATTGTAGCAATTGTATATTTTGTTCTTTTGGTTCAGTTTTCCTTACTCTGTACCAGTTCATACAAGTCTTTCTATGTTTCTCTTAACTCTTCATTCTTTATGGTGAAATAATGTTCCATTACATTTATATAGAACTTAGCCATTCCTCAGTTATTCAACATTTTAGTTTTTTTTTTTTTTTGCTATAAAAATACTTCTTTTAAAAATATTTTGTGGGGCTGAGTTAAGATGGCAGAGCAGAAACAGTGCTTCCACTGGGCTCCAGCTCCCACCACCTCCAATTCATGTAAAAGGTGACTCTGAACAAACTTTGGAGCTACAGAACCCTCAAAATGACACAGAGAAGCTAACCTCCCACTAAAGACAGCCCTGCAGGCTGGCAGGAATTGGCCAGCGCAGAGCTCTGGGAGCTGACCCCAGCCCCAAAGGAGCCAGAGGTTTTAGCCCCAGGGTGGGCCTGACCAGCCTCCGGCTGGACGGACTTCAGATCACCAGCAGCTGTGGCAGTTTCCAGAATTATCAACACATAGATGCTAAGGACAAAGTGAGAGGTCAGTGCAGAGTGGACTTTGGGATCCAATAGTTGGGAGTGCAGTCGGCCTTTATCCCTTGGAGGGAGAAGCCGCTGAAGCACAGTGAAGCTGCAACCACGTGGCAGCTTCAGCTCCTGGCCTGCAGACTATAGGGGGACCAAGCAACCAGTCTGAGGAGTAATCACTCTTGCTTTAACCTGCTTGGATCTGGGTTGCAGTCTAGGGTGGAGGTCCTGGGATGTGACCAGCTTGCCAGAGTGTGTGGAGGCTTCAGAGAGGGCACCCAACTAATGTCTTCAGCAGCTGAGAAAACCCCAATGTTTAGTACAAAGCTCCCCTGTCTGGTAGCACAGTCCTACTGTGGCAAAAAGCCCAAAAGTCAAGTAATTGAGCGGCAACATGAGTAAACAAGGGAAGCAAAGCAAACAGAGGAATCCAACATTAGACTCCTATTTTGGGGACAAAAAGGATCAAAGCATGGAACAGGAGGAAGACAGTGAAGTCAGAACTCCTGCACCAAAAGCTTCCAAGAAAAATACGAGCTGATTACAGGCCATAGAGGAGCTTAAAAAGGATTTTGAAAATCAAACAAGAGAAGTGGAGGAAAAATTGGGAAGAAAATGAGAACAATGCAAGAAAATTATAAAATGAGAATGAACAACCTGGCTGAATAAAATAACACCTTAAAACATAGACTAAATCAAATGTCAAAAGAGGCTCAAAAAGGCAATGAGGAGAAGAATGCCTTTAAAAGCCGAATTTGCCAGATGGAAAAAGAATCTCAAAAGTTCACTGAAGAGAATCATTGCTTAAGGATTCGACTGGAGCAAATGGAAGCTAGTGACTTTATGAGAAATCAAGATACTATTAAACAGATCCAAACAAATGAAAAAATAGAAGGCAATGTGAAATATCTCATTGAAAAAACCACTGACCTGGAAAATAGATCCAGGAGAGAGAATTTAAAAATTATTGGGCTACCTGAAAGTCATGACCAAAAAAAGAACCTAGAAACCACCCTTCAAGTTAGAAACACAAACACATTTGATACCAAAATTTGGGTATCAAAAGAAGCTTACTGAGGAGAAATTCAGAGGAACTTTTAATCACCCCAGGCCAGAAGTAAACTCTTTTAGAAAGGAGGAGTGGAGAATAAAAAAAGCAAGGAAAGCTTTATACCATTAATTTGCTCCAACACTCCTTTCAGAGGATGGATTGGTTTATTCTCTTCAGGGTTTCAATTTTCCCATATGCCCTTTACATATTACATCATCATACATTATCATGCATCTCCCATGTTCTGCTAATGAGGCCCTAATTTTATGAGTGTCAGATAATATACATGAGGTTTATTAAGCAAGGGCAGTAGAAATTTTGGAATACTAGGTCACTGACCCCTCACTGGTTTAAACCAGATCAGTCCTTATCCTGGACTGAGAGTCTCTGAAGGCCATTGTCTGCTTTCTGATTGGTCGGGTCCACCTGCTATCTGCTAACTCCCTTTATCTTATTTTAGTAATTTCTAGCAATTCTATGGAAACTTAACTCACTACTGTTTCTCACAATTTATTATCAGTAGTTTTTACTTCAGTGATTTTTAATAGCTCTGTGGAAACTTAACTCTTTGCTGTCTCTCACACTGTTTTCTAATATAAATTGAAATCAGATAACAGAAACACTTCATTCTTATTCTTATCATTTCTCTTGAAATTCTTGACCTTTTCCTCCTCCATACAAATGTTGATATAACTTTGTTTATTTCCATAAGGTATCCTGTCAGAAATTTAATCAGTGTGACACTAAATCTGTAGATTTATTTAAATAGTGTCTTTGCATTATATTGGCCCAGATACAGCATTAAATTGACTATTTATACCTTCTTTTCTTTCAATAAATGTTTTGAACTTGTCTGGTCCTATGTGTCTCTTGGTAGTTTAACTCTCCTATGTTCTACACATTTTGTATTTACTGTATTTAAAGTGGGATTTCTCTAACTTTTCCTCCCATTTTGTTAGTAACCTACAGAAACAATGATGATGGTGGTTTTATTTTATAACCTTTATTATCTTTTTTAGATTTTTCTTAGATTCTCAAGGGTTTGCAGAGAAACTATCTTATTGACTGCCAATAGGTATAATTTTTCCTTCTCTTTTCTATGCTATTGCTATATTAAACATTTCTAGTACTATTTGAAATAATAGTGGAAACAGTGGACATCCTTACTCTCACCCTTGACCTTATAAGGAAAGCTACCAGTGTTTTTCCTTTACAAATAATGCCAGCTTTTTTGTAGATAAATGCTTTTAATCAAATGAAAGGGGAAAAACATTGCATTATTACTATGCTTTTTATCATATTAACATAAATAAGCACTATATTCTGCCGAAGGTTTTTCTTCATGCCTTGATATAATAATGTGGTTTTTGTTGCTTCTGTCATTTATATCGTTAATCATGCACATTGCTTTCCTAATGCTGAACTATCCTTGTATCCTTGATATAAATCCAACTTGGTCATAATGTTTTTAAAGTTGGCCATGTTGCTATAGTCTTTTTGCTAAAATTTTATTGAAAATTTTTTGTGTCAGTATTCAGGAGGGCTACTCAAATGCAAAAAAAAAAAATTTAATCACTCCTGGCCTTGATTATTGAAACCATATTTGTCAAATAAAAGAAGTTTGGTAGGATGCCTCCTTTCTCTGCTTTAAAAAAAATAATTTATTAAACATAGGCCTTAATAGTTTGGTAAAAAATCATTTGTAAATTCTTCTTAGCATCAGAGCTCTAGAGTAGGAAGGAACTTCAGAAGTCAAATATTTCAGCTTCCTTATTTAGCACATGAAGAACTGAGGCTGCAAGAGGTTGTGACCTGCCCCAGATGACACAGATGTTAAACATGGTTGTATAATTTGAACCCAGGTTCTCTGACTTCACAGGCAGGATTCTCTACAATATTCCATGCTTTTCCATCTGTTCTAAAAAGGTTTTTTCCCCTATTGGGAATTTATGGTTCATTTAATCTTTTCCTGAGACTGAGTTATATCTTTCTAAATTATCTTGAACTTTTTATTAGAGTTAAAAACCACATCCAGGATACATTCACAACTCCAACACTGTTCATGATACTTCAGGGAAGCTTGGTATCAAAACCCCTTGTGGTTTTCTATCTAGCTTTTCACCATCTGTTAGCAAAAGGGAAACCTGACTACTGCTAACTTAATTAAAAATAAGGCATTAATTTGCCTTAGTTTTTCCTGTCAATTCTCTATGCAATCCTTTTGACTTTCTTGTATCTTTCTGGTAGCAAAAGAAGAAAGAAAAATAATGTGGGTGTTTGTCCAAAAGTTCCATGATATTATTTCCCCAGGCATCAGGGAATTCTGCAGCTGTTTAACTCACTTAATATGAGATTCCCTCAACCTGGAATTTCCTTTAGTCTCCTTATAAAACATGTAATTCCCCCAAGTAATGACTCTAACCAGGTTCCTCATCCATTTCCAAACCCACTTCTAATTTTGAGGTCAGGGAAAGAAAATTTTTGAGGCAGACTTTGCCATCCATATGCCACCAAAACCAATAATAAAAATGCCAAAAGAAGCAAAACTTCCAAAAATTCTCATAAGAAATTTTCTTTTTAAAACACTCATGGGGAGGCTAGGTGGTGCAGTGAATAGAGCACTAGCCCTGGAGTCAGGAGGACCTGAGTTAAAATCCAACCTCAGAAACTTGACACACTTACTAGCCATGTGACTTTGGTCAAGTCACTTAGCCCCAGTTGCCCTTCAAAAAAAAAAAAGCAAAAAAAAACCCCAACAAACCACTCATGGGGCAGCTAGGTGGCACAGTGGAGAGAGCACTCGTCCTGGAGTCCAGAACACCTGAGTTCAAATCCAGCCTCAGATGTTTACTAGCTGTGTAACCCTGGGAAAGTTACTTAACCCCAATTGCCAAAAAAAAAAAAAAGCCACTCAAGATTTCTATCTCACTCATATATGCCACGGTAATCATCAAGGGGCAGCAAGTCTGGCTGTTAGAGTCCTTCAGAGAAATCATCTTGGATATTGGAAGAAAAAGTTAGTTGGTTCAACCTATTGGACCCAGAACCTCCTCTATAAGTAAGAATGAAAACTGGTGATGACTTTTGCTAAAGGATGGATCTCTATTCACTCTCAGTTCTGATGATACAACTAATTACAATAATTTCTAACATTTATATAATATTTTAAGGTGTGCAAGAAACTTTATATATAGTTATCTCTTTTGATACAGCAACCCTATGACCCTATGAGGACAGGTGCTATTATTATCCCCATTAAAGATAAGGAAACTGAGGCAGGCAGAGTGTCACATAGCAAGTAAGTGTCTGAGGTAGGATTTGAACTCAGGTCGTCCTGACTTTATATCCAGGATCTACCCATTGACCTATTCCATTGTGGCTGTGAGGAACATAAACAATAGGGCTTCATGCTTAACACACTGTGATGGATCAGATGTCCAAACTGACGTCTATCAATCATTAAACATTTATTAAGTACCTTCTATATGCCAGGTACTGTGCTAGGGATACAAAGAGGCAAAAAGTAGTTTCTGCCAAGTCCTTTCATCATGAATTCTATAAAGTCCTTATCCAATTGTATTCAAAGTAGAAGGTCTTAAGAGCATCTGCTTGAAGGTTTCAATGGTGATACTCAATTGCCACCAAAACAATAAAAATAAAGACTCTTCATCTTCTTAGTGAATTTGATGGAAGGGAAGATGATATTCACTTAGTGACTTTATATGTGTCAGAATTAAGTGATTGAGAGCAAAATGAAAATCACTTCTCAATAATTTATGGAATTGCTGTCAACATTAAAATTACAGAGATTTTTAAAGCCTTTTTTTTTCCAGAGAGAGATCCAGAACAAAAGCTATGTTCTGCTCACTCTTTAACAGGAAGATCAATGATTACCAATTTCTATTCAAAGACAGCAATTTCACACTGGACTTTATTTCTGGATGCTTTTTCTTCATATGGATTTTTGGCTGCAGCAAGAGGATCTAGCTTTGAGGAACTTTTATGTCAAAGCCTCTCCTTGTCCTATACCTAGCCAAATGGTTTGACTGGGTTTTGTCCTGAAGAGTCTGGCCTCAGATGAGAAGGGATTACCTTTTCTCAAACTCATTAATTAAATCACCATCCCAACTTCCCCAGGACAATTTTACTCATAGTTTAGATTGGCTCATGTGTATAGTTTACCTTTTCCTCCATTCCCCCAAGGGGAGAGTAAACAGGGTATTCAACACATAATATTAATCAGGGTCTGGGACTAGTAATTTACTTCAACACACACACACACACACACACACACACACACACACACTAAGCAAAATGAATCAATGCCCAATAGCAGAATGATTAGAAAAATATTCAGCAGCCTAAATCCACTGCTATTACAATTTGCTAAGAGACTTATACTTAAATCTCATCATAACAAAATTTACAGGATTGCTAATTAGTAATTTTACATTTAACTGCATATGGGCACTGTCTGATCAACTGGTAAAATGGCTAAATTCAAGTCAATATTCTTTTTACTAGCTGCTTGCTCCAATTCTGAAACTTCTCTTGCCTCCAACTTACTTTTGCCCCTGTTGAAACTCATCATTCCTCTTATTCATTGGTCTCCAGCACTATGAACATATAAACCCCAGACCCATGAAGTGACCTGAAATGAAACAGAGTCCAATACACTAATTAAATGCATTTATTGTCTGAGAAAAGGCTTTTGGGGGAGAGAAGATCCTAGAAGGGAACAGAAAGGTAGAGAGATTTCTTTAACTACTCAAAAGGGAGATAAAAGGGGGTGAGATAATATAGTTTCTGGAGGCTTTTGGAGTGGGAGTGGGGGTTCAAGGGAGAAGATATCTGTAGATATGATAAGCCAGGAAGTAAGTGTTTGGAAAATCCCAAGTCTGCAGCTGCTGCTCAAGGCCACCTTGAGCTGTTCAAGGCTGGTCTGGCCTCTGCAACCATTTCCAAGTTTGCCTAGAGTCCACCTAATAAAGGATCACTTGTAGGTAAAGCATATGTATGTCTGAGCCTCAGAAATCCTTCTAATTGGCTGCTTGTTGTATAACTCCATTGTCCTGCTCCCCTGTAAAGAAGGAAAGTTCTAGCCTAGAGTATAGTCATTACAGAGCTCACATCCACAAACCTTTCAAACTCACTAGATCACATACTGTTCATGTCCATCTAGACATTGCTGCTCAGGAAAGAAAAAAAGAAAAGAAGTATTCCAAACCCAGACTCAGGCTTGCCCAGATAGGACATGACCCCACAACCACATCACCCCTTCCCCCACGTAACATTCAGGACACCAGAAGCAAACCACATACCTCAGTGTGGAAAAAGAAAGGAAAAAACAAAGGGGTGAGTAGTTTGCTTTTGTACACCTCTGAGTCATCAACTTCTCCAGCTCAACAACAAGTTAGAGGGCTCTTCATTATCTCACAAAGCCCTTCTGTGATTATCCATATGTGCCCACAAGCCAGCCTGAAAGATCCCTCATAATTCACTGTAAGCAGGCAAGTAATATCCATTTGCATATGCTCTCTACACCTCACATTAACAATGATGTTGATGATCACAAATATTTATGTAGCATGTACTATGTGCACTGTGCTAAGCATTTTATAATTATTATCTCATTTGAACCTCATAACAACTTTGGAAGGTAGGTGCTATTATTAGCCCCATTTTACAGATGAGAAAACTGAGGCAAGTAGAGGTTAAATGACTTGCAAAAGGTCACACAGCTAGTAAGTGTCTAAGGTCAAATTTGAACTCAGCTCTTCCTGACTCCAGGTCTAGTATTCTATCCACTGCAGCAAGTAGCTGCTATTAGAGCAAAGTATCTATTAGAGAATCTTTCTATGTTGTCTCTTGCTGAACTACTCCTTCCCAACTTTGTTCTGAATACCACCAATCTTGATATAAAAAAAAAACCGGGGGTGGCCAGGTAGCACAGCAAGTAAGAGCACTTGCTCCAGTGTCGGCATGACCTGGAGATCGAATCCCAGGCTCAGACACTTAGCACCCACCCAGAAACACCTGGCCATGTAACCTTGAGCAAGTTACTTAACCCCAATTGCTTAGGGGCAGCCAGGTGGCTCAGTGAGTAAGAGCACCAGCTCCAGTGTTGGGATGACCTGGGGATCAAATCCAGGCTCAGATACTCAGCACCACACCCAGAAATAACTGGCCGTGTAACCTTGAGCAAGTTACTTAACCCCGATTGCTTTAAAGAAATAAAAAAAAAACTTCCAGATAACTCACTGTTTTCTGGAAATATAGTTCTATTCCATTTAAAAAAAAAAAGTAAAAGGAGGATTATGGAGAAAGATTTCACTAGGAAGCTAACCATATGCATTAATAACCAAACCAAAAAAAAAGGATCAGAAGTATAACCCTGACATAGACAACTAGCAATGAGTAGAAAGTGTGTTGAGTTATATATCTTATTTATAAGAAAGTCTTAAATGCTTTTAAAATGAAACCTTATTTTGAAAAAAAAAACATGAAAAAAATTAACAAATAAGAAAGGAGACTTGGTACAATGAAAAATTACTGTGGATTCAAAGAAGTTGAGGCAAGAATTCCAGAACAAAAATATATTGAAAACAATACCAATACTATCGTCAGAAACAATGCTAGAATTTTATCAATATGCAAAAAATGATTTAAAAAATACACTGAAGGAATGAAGGAAAGAAAGGAAATTGGGGGAAATATAAAGGGAATTAAAGAAGGAACTGAGTGTAACTAACTGAGGAACCACAAGAAAAAGTGATGATAAAATTTTACAATTTAAAATATCAATAAAAGCTATACACAATAGATTTTATGAAAAAATGAATTTTTTTTGAAAATGAAGTGGTGGAAGAAACAGAAGAAATAGAAGAGCAAACTCAAAAGATTGCTCTATAGGAATAAGATTTGAAAGTAAAGAAGAAAAAATAACATAACTGGAAGACAAAGGAAGGAGAGAAAATTTGTGAAATATTGGGTTTTGCAAAAACTAATGGAAAAATAATTTGACCAGCTGTATAATAGAAAGACTATTGACTTTGGAGTCAGAAACCCGAATTGGAATCCCTATTCTGACACCAACTGTGTGACCATGAGAAAGTTGGTTAACCTCTTTTTAGTCTCAAGGTTTTCATCTGTATTCCACTTACCTCACAGGGTAGTTGTAGGAGAAGCCTCTTGCAACCCTCAAAGCACTATATAAATATTACTTTTTTTTTTCAGGAAATCAAACAAGAAAATCTCTCCTAAAATATTGAAAAACAAACAAGCTTCAAATCAAAAATATTCACAGAATACCCATAGGACAAATCCAAAATTTAACCATTGCGATAATAAAGCTTCAAGACTACACTGACAGGTGATGGCTTACAAAAAGCCAAGAAGAAAGGCATTATATATTAAAACAAAAACAAAACAGATTCTTTACAATTTTAGTTAGTCTACTTAATCATCACAAAGAAATTAAAAACAAAAGTAATGTTGTTTTGGTTTACAAACAATCAATACCTGTAGGACTGAGGATGAAAAAAGGAAAGATGGAGGAAAGGAATAAGCTGATTTGGGGTGCCACAGATAAAGATTGAAAGAAAAAAAGGAACAGGATAAAGAGGGTAGAAAGGTAAAGGAGAAATTTCAGAGAAAAATAGATACCTTAAGAAGGTGGTCAGGGTCAAGAGACTGAAAGTTGATTTTTTTTTCAAAAAATAGAACTTATAGAGTGATATATATAGCACAATGCCTGGCACATGGTAGGTGCCATATAAATAATAGTTATTGTTATTATTAATAAAATAAACTAAAACTTACTATATTCACATTAATTTCAAAAAATCAGTAATTTTGCTATTAGACAAAGCATAATTCAAGCCAGAAAACATTTAAAGATATACTAGCATATTATCTCATACATAAAGGCACTATTGTCACTGAGAATATCAATATTAAATATGTATACACATTGACAGAGCAGCTAAATTAACAAAAAAAAGTTAGTTGAGTTGGAAAAATGATTAGAAAACTGACAAAAATAGAAAATTTTAACATTTCACTAATGTCATATGATAAACAAAACAAAAAGCCAAATAAGAAAGAATTGATAGATTTGAATACAGGATTGAAAAAATTGGATTTGATAGATATTTAGAGATTGAAAAATAGGAAAAGTAAAGTATATAGGGAACTTTTTCTGCAATTAATACAGAACATTCACAAACATTTATCACATTCTAAAGCACAAAAATGTTATAAGTTAATTCAGAACTGAAGAAATTTTAAATGCTATAGTAATGAGAGGCAGTGATTCAGAAAGACATGAGTTCATATCCAGCCTCTAACATTTACTAGCTCTATGACCACATACAAGGCACTTAATTCTGCTTGGCCAAGGTAAAATGCCTTGCAAGCCTCCAAGTAACATATATGTTAGCTATTATTATGTATTATGATGTAGTATAGTCATCAATAAAAAAAGTGATCAAAAGATGCAGGTCAACATGAAGAGTACAAAATAACTTACTGAATAAATCTTGGTTTAATGAACACGTTTTTGAAAAATTGATAACAGGTCATGTATGAGATGTTTATTATGCAGACCAGAGATGTGAAGGTAACAGATACAAATATAAGTATATTGAAAATGATGAACTGGGTCCAGAATTGAGGAGGATGAAAATCATGGGCTAGATTGCATTTGAGAAATTGTGTTTCCAATGACCTAAAGTTTTTTCCTGAAATAATTTTTTTAAACACCAATATTTTTCTGGTACAAATGCCTATGAATCATGGAATACAATAGTCTCTAAAGAAATAAAAATAATGGGTGCCCCAAATACAAGAGATGCTCAGTGGGCAAAAAATAATTTATTTTTATTTTATGGTGAGAAAATTGGGGTTTAAGTGATTTGCCCAAGGTCACACAGCTATCAAGTGTCTGAGGCCTGATTTGAACTTGTGTATTCCTGACTCCAGGGCTGGTGCTCTAACCACTGTGCCACCTAACTTCCCCCCCAAATTAATTTATTAAAAAATCTTCAA
Source organism: Petaurus breviceps papuanus (assembly GCF_028583685.1). Taxonomy (NCBI): domain Eukaryota; kingdom Metazoa; phylum Chordata; class Mammalia; order Diprotodontia; family Petauridae; genus Petaurus; species Petaurus breviceps. Next base: position 9,358,509 of record NW_027186390.1, read on the forward strand.
AGGGACCTATGAACAAATTAAGGAAGTGAGCTGACCATGTATAACAAGAGAAAGGGATAATAGATGAAAACTTCTAATACCATACTTGTACCTATATGATGTTAGGACACCTTTAGGAGAGCCCCTAGGATATTAGAAGGAGCTTTGGTGAAGGATCACAGGAAGAAGGAAACAGTCATTTGTTATTGTCCTAATCTGTGCTAAGTACTTTTCAAATATTATCTCAGCTGATCATTAACCCTATGAGGTAGGTGCCAAGACAGAAAAGCTTGTAGAGACACACATCTAGTAATTATCTAAGACTGTATTTGAACTCATATCTTTCTGACTCCAGACCCAGTACTTTATACAATGCTCCACTTAAATACCCAAGAACTATGCATATGCAAATATGTGGGTGGGTTGCAGTCTGCACAAATGGAGGGAGTACCAGGATCAGTAAAATAACACTAATTAAAATAATTGAAGTAACAAATCACATTAAAGATAAGATTATAAATACATCATATCAAAAGTTATGGGATGCAGGCAAAGCAGCATACAAGACAAATATATATGTCTTAATACTCGCAGGATAAAAACATGATTAAAAAAAGGAAAGAATTTATGAGTCGAGAATGCAGTTAAATAAATGGAAAATGAATGATTTAATAGTCTAAAAGTATAAAGAAATAAATTATTTTTTAAAAAAGGAGAGTTTGATAAGAATAGAAATAAAAGAATATTTGAATTAATAAATAAAATCAAGAACTTAAAAAAGAATAATAAAATCGATAAGCCTGTAGCAAATTTTTAGAAAATATGATACAGGAAAATTACACCATCAAAATTAGAAGTGACATGGTGGCTAGGTGGCATGATGCAGTGAGTAGAGTGCTGGCCCCAGAGTCAGGAGGACCTGAGTTCTAATCTGGCCTGAGACACACACACAAAAAACTAGCTGTGTAACCTTGGTCAAGTTACTTAACCCCAATTGCCCTCCAAAAAGAAAAAAAAATTAGAAGCAACTAAGAAAAGGATCATAATGAGTGCAGGAAAAATAAATAAAGCTACCAGAAACTATAATATACCACTATAATATGCCACAAAAAGCTAAGAAAATAAAGTAAATAGATTAATTTTTACAAAAGCATAAAATTTTAAAATGGGCTAAAGAGAACATAGTAACCAACTCCCCCCAAAAAGGAAAAATTAAAGAAACTATTAACAAAGAACAGTATAAATTCATATAGTGATTTAAAGTTTGCAAATTCTTTACAAAATCCCATTTGAGCCTCACTGTGAAGAGTTAAGAATAAGCATAATTTTCACCATTTTCAAGATAAGAAAACAGGTTCAGAGGAGTTAAGTGGAGTTAAGTGATCTGCCCATGGTCACACAGCTAATAAGTATCAGAGGGAAGATCTGAACTTGGGTCTTCTTGCCTCCATCCAGCTTTATCTCTATATTTCACTGACTCTCAGAATCAGATAGTTTGGATAATTACTTAGGGTAGTATAAATTTGTAGTATAGTTTCAAATCTAGAAGTGCCACTTTCATGTTAAAATTTCTCTCTTCTTTTTCTTGACCTTTTGTTCTTCCAAATAAGAATATTAATGTTACTGCAAATAGACACAACTTTTTTGGAAAGCAATGTGATATACAATGAGTTCCAAAATAGTTTTTAAACCCTTGGATTTGGAGGTTCCATAGCTAAGACTATATCTTTAGAGTCTGATAGATAGGAAAAATCTATCAGCACAAAAATATTATGTAATCTGTAAATATTATTTACTGTTAATAGCAGTTAAAAATAGTTCCCCAAAGCAATTATGGAATTGTTAAAGTGTGTTATATAAAGATGATGGAAGATTGTTGTGCCTAGAAATGGAAAACATGAGTAATACAAAGAAATATGGAAAGACAAGAAAGAGGTGGTACAGAGTGAAGACTGCAAAATCAGAACAATGATCAACTATACAGAAATAATAACAGCACAAAATCCATTTTTAAAAATACACAGAGGGGAAAAAGAGCTCAGAATAGGACATGGAAACGAATGGAACTTTTATTACTTTCTTGTCAGTTAAAATAGATTTAATGAAAATGAATTTAAATAATGAAAGTTATGGTTTTAGGTTTGATTTTTTTTTATTCTTGCTTATATTTAGAGATTTATTTCTGTTGATGGTTATTGAGTTTAGAATTTTTTTTTTTAGTAACCCCATGGAATTTAGTTGCAGTGCTTTTGATATATATGGTTGTCAGAAAGGATCACATGGTATTGCTGGAGAGGAGTCCCCTTAGACTAAAGGTGTGAGTTAAAACACCAGGATCATTGAGATGAGTCAAGAAAAAACATTTCCTTTAGTTTCTTTGCCCCCCTGAGTGGTACTATAGATTGCTCTCTGTTGGTGCTGCATTTCCCATAACCGAATTTTTATAGAACCAGGGAGCTTTTATACCTCCTACAGAACAAATTAGCTGCAAATCAATGAAAGAAAAGGGACTTGGCCAAATTGTTATTTCAGTCTAAATATTGGCCTATAATGCTATATTCCTGTGCCTCAAAACAGAGGCAATGAGTTAAATTCCCCAGCTTGGATACAACTGTGAGAAAACCAGACTTGTTGGCTTTTAACTCTAGTACCTTTTGTAAAAAGCAAAAAAGGGATTCAATTTGCAATTTTATATCACTCAACTCTTGTCCTTGAGGCAAGAGCTATTTTTAAGGGGCATTAAAAACTGTCAGTCATTCCCTCAGATTTGCTGCTTCAATTAAGAGTTCTGTTCCTCCCCTCCCCCCGATCATGTCCCACTCCCCCCCGGAAAGAAGCTCAGTTTCTTGGTGGCTGCAATCCCCCAAAAGAAACTACTGAAAATGGAAATTTTTCAGGGAAGCCCAAGTATCCAAAGATGATGATTCCCCTTTGTTCTCAAAACTGGCTGAGAAAATGTTTTAGGCAGCCCTGACTCCATGCCTTCATCCTCTTCATCACTTGGTCTGAGAGTGATGTAGTATAAAACTTGCCAGGAGCAGCTAGGTGGCAGAGTAGATAGAGGACTGGCCCTGGGGTCAGGAGGAACTGAGTTCAAATTCAGACACTTGACACTAACTTTGTGACCCTGAACAAGTCACTTAACCTCAATTAGCTCACCAAAGAAAACAAAAATTAGGAAAAAAAACAACATGCTAAACATGGAATAAAGGATACTTAGATTTGATTCTTGACTTTTATTAGCCATGTGACCCTAGGCAAGTCAAGTGACTTAACTTGCCTGGGTCTAATAATAATTAATAATAATAACATTTATATAGCACTTACTTTGTGCCATATGTTGTGCTAAGTAAGCACTTTACAATTATTATTTTATACAAGTCTAGGAGGTAGGTGTCATTATTGTCTCTATGTTATAGATGAGGAAACAGAGGTTAAGTGACTTGGCTAGGGTCACCAAGTTAGTAAATGTCTGAAGTCATATTTGATCTTAGGTTTTCCTGATTCCAGTCCTGGTGCTTTATCCCACCTAGTTGCTCTGTACCCTTGATTTCATAGAAACCTCAAACAGCACTTTTACGGAGAATAGAAACACAAGCCAACTTGATCCCAGAATTCCCGGCTAACAATAGCTTAAGAATTTGGATTTCTAGGACTAGGTTGTTGGAGATTTCTGGGAGAGGTAAACCAGAAGTTGGGACAAGCAATCATATTTTTTAATCTATCACATGAGAGAAAGAAAGGCAGGACAAAGTAGACAATGGGAATCAGAAACTGAGGAGCAACTTTTCTGTCCCAAAGCCAAGAATGGATGGAATGTCCATAGGGAAGAAGAACTAGAGGGAGCTTTGCATTTCCCTCCACTTGGTTGTTAAAGATCAATTAACTCAATGCTCATATCTCTATTAAGCTGATGGATTATTTTCCCCCTTTAAAAGAGGGCAGAGCTCAGAAGGAGAATTCGATGATGCTTTGACATCCAGCAGTGAGTGACACTGGCTTCTTCCTATCCACTGAACTATTTCCCTCACTCCTCATTCTCCTTTCAGTATTAACATTTTATTCTTCCCTTTTATATAAAAGAAAATTTGGTGGCCACCAAATCTTTTTTGGTGTGATTAACACTGGTACAGACACAGATCTGGGGAAAGGGGCTGAGAGGCCCATCTCTGCTTCAGGGAGTCTGATGCATAAGGGGAAAAAGCAATCCTGACTACATTAAGGAGATCCCAAATTCAACAGAGGCAGTTTTAATAATTTCTTTATTATACATGCACAAAGTTTCAATAAATAAGAGGGCCTATAAACAGCCTGAGTATATGGATACATAGATAAAGATATACATGGATAATAAATATAGATGTAGATATAATGATATTGATATATATTAGGTATATATGTTGTATATATATATGTTGTATGTATGAGAGGAGGGCGGAAGGGAGGGATGAAGGGAGGGAGAGACAGAAACAGAGACATCTTTGAAACTAGACCCTCTTGCAGCCAGTCAGTTTTAACTGAGAGAACCAAGAGTTCTGGACTGTTTAGACTAGGTTTCTGGAGGCTTCTGGGAGAGATAAGCCAGAAGCTGGGACGAGCAACCATGCATGTTAATCCACCACATGAGAGGACAGAAGGCAGGGCCAAGCAGATAATGGGAATCAGAAGCTGAGAATGAACTGAAAATTCCATCAAGACTGGAAACATCCATTTTCAGAATTATTGTTCAGTCTGCAGGACTCAGGCAAAGAAACGGAAAGTAGAAGAAGCAGTCTGAAGCCTAAGATTTCAATTCACGTTCACCTGAACAAGCCTCTGCTGTAATGGGCATATGTGACCCTGGTCCAGGGGTCATCATTTCAACCAGGATAGGAGAGATTATTTATAATAAACCAGATTGGTAACTAAAGGTCAGAACTGGAACAAAATGAAACACTCATGGGTCATTCAGCAGTTATCAAAAAGAAGCTTACTTGGCCATAGCAGGGGAACAATGCTTAACAAGGATGCAGCACTTCATACAATTAGATGCAGTCCACCTCATCTCCACACAGGTCAGCAGGGCAAAATATGGTGACTCATGCAGCTGTTGAGACATGCACAAAGTCTGGGAGTCATGACTCCACATGAGCCGGCCTCTTCTATGCCTTTATGTGTTCAGAAAAACAACATCAGGGTGACACAGATTTAACCTTAGCCTCCTAAATCAATCAGATCTCAGGAATATCTTTCTTAGAGAACAAACTAGCTTCCCAGGAGAAGTTTCAGAGGGAATTCTGCATCACATGTTCCAGAGGGAGAAAGAAGAAAGAGTGAAAGTTATCTCTCCTTTTAAATTAATGTAATGCTCTCACCCCTCCTGCCACCATGGAATAGGAGGTGGGGGCAAGGGGATGAAGAGACTCAAGGGAACATCCAAGATTTGCCATATCATCTAGTTCCTATGGCACTGAACCAGAACGTGAGTGGTCCAAGGTTTAGCCAACCAAATAGGCTGTCCATGTTACCATTCTCCATTCCATGTGAAATGAGGATTAGAGCCCAACCAGCTCTAAATGTCAAAAATAAGCTATCTCATGAGGTGGCAATGAGGGAAGTATTTTGTAAATCTTAACATGTTATGCAAATTTCCTATTTATGTCTATAACACTTTAATCTTTTCAAAACACTTTCACATATTGATTAGCATATACATATGACATGCATGACTACCTTATAACAATAAGAGATGGGGTAGGTATTAATTTAACTAGAGAGATTAGGAAAAAAAAACCCTTCACAAAATGATTTTTCCAAGGTCAATTAGCGTCCATGTTTCATAAGTTTGTGCTGGGATTTCTTTCACTGTATCATGCTGTCTGCTTTCTGTTTCTTATTTCTAACACAGGAGATCAGATGAAACATTTTTTTTAATTAGAAGGGGATGATATTAATTACCTTTAAATTTATTGCTAAAGGAAAAATTTTTTTAACTGAATAAGGAATAAAGATGATTACTAAAGATAAAATAATTTTGTTTAAAATAAACTGAAATGATTCAGCATAAACAAAATCAATGCAGCTAAGAAAAGAAGGCATCAACTGAGGAGGGAGAGATTTTTGCATAAATATCTCAGAATATGATAACCAAGTTTTTATAGTTTAAAACTGCACTAAGGCTTTTGGTACATCTTGTATAGGGAATTAATGCAATATGTAAGACTAAGAGGTTTCCTAATGGATAAGTGGTCAAAAGATATTAATAGTTCTCAAAAGGAAAATTTTAAAAATATTAGTCATATCTGAAAGATTTGTCCAAACCATTAATAATAAGAGAATTGTAAAACAAAATAAATTTAAGGTTTTACCTTATACCCAGCTAATTAACCCCCCAAAAAAGTGGGTGGAAGGACTGCAGAAAGATAGGTGCTCTAACATACTGTTGATGAAACTATGAATTAGTACAACTATTCTTGAAAGCAACACAAAATTATATTCAAGGGTAAACTGAAATATCCATACCCTTTGACCCAAAGATCTCACTGCTAGGCAGATAAGGTAAAGAAGACAGAGAGTTTGTATATACATCAAAGCAATCATAGTAGCCCTTTTTGTGATAGCAAAGAATGGGAATCGAATTTGATGTTCCTTGATTTGAGAATAAACAAATTTTGACATATGAATTAATAGGGCCTTATGACACTGTAAGAAATGACAAACAGGAAAAATTGAGAAAAGTGTGGAAAGATGTATTCAGGGTTTAACCTTTCATAGCTTTAAATCACACTGAGATTTTTGGTACACCCTGTATTCCATTGTGAAGTAAGTGGAACCAAGGAATCACTGTAGACAGTAGTTACAGAAAGTAAATAATCAAATTAAACTGAACACTGCAATTATGATGACCAAGCCTGGCCCCAGAGAAGAAGCAAAAAATGTTCCTCCCTCTCTTCTTTGTAGAACTAGGGGACCATGGACCTGTAATATTGCATATATTGTTAGGGGGTAGTTCATATGTTTGGAAGCAGTGGATGGAATGCTAGACTTGCAGTCAGGAAAGCTCTTCTTCATGAGTTCAAATCTGGCCTCAGATGCTCACTAGTTGTGTGATCCTGGGCAAGTCACTTAATTCCATTTGCCCCTCAGGTTCTTCATCTTTGAAATGAGCTGAAGAAGAAAATGGTAAACCACCCCAGTATCTTTGCCAAGAAAACTCCATATAGGGTCACAGAGAGTCAGACATAACCCACTAACAACAACAATAAAAGTTGATATGTTGGTTGGTTTTACTGAACTGCTTTATCTTTTTCTTTTTCGTTCTTTTGTTGCATGAAATGAGCCACTGGGGAGGGGAAGAGAAGAGGTATATTCAGACATGAAAGTGATATAAATAACTTTAAAAAAAAAGAAATAGAGGCAACAAAAAATTTAATGAAATCATAACTGTATCAATGATAAAATTTTATCTTTAAAATTACCCGATAAGATCTAGTATAGTGTTTCAAGATTTGCAAATCATTTTACATATATCTTATTTTATCCTCACAACAATACTGGAAGATAAGTGCTACTATTATCCCAATTTTGCATTTAAAAAAACAGGCTGAGAGAATCACACAGCTAGTAAGGGACTGAGCCTGGTTTTGCATTCAAGTCTTTCTGACCCCAGATTCATCTTTCTATACAGTGTGTCACCTAGCTACTCAAAAAATAAGTTGCAATGTGCAAATCAATCTGGTCTCTTTATATCTCTTGAATATTGACCTCTAGAAAGTGGTAGTGTAGACCACAGGTTTCAAACACACTGCCAATAACACTCCCAGATGAGCAAGAGCCAGGTTGAAATATAATTGGGAAATATTTACCAAAATAAATAAAAATGTAATAGAACATAGATAATGTTAATATGTGGTTATCTAAGTCAATATGCAACCCATAGGGATCCTTATGTATGATTCAGTAGTCCTATTTCTATTTGAATTTGATACCAATGGTGTAGACTATTGTAGCCTGGCTGATTAGGAATCTTGCATGGTTCAAATGTATTTCTTTTTCATAAGTAGTACCTTGCCCCACATTTGTAGGCCATCTCGCAAAGTCCCATAACCATTAACATAGGTTTGTCCAACAGAATAGGAAAGATTTTAGAAGCACTTATCAAGCACAGCTGGGCATAGGCAAAGCTGCTTTTTCTGCTTCCAGCAAGGTGTGCTCCACACTGAAGGACTACAGATGCTACAGAATCTCTTCACTGAACAGGAAGAGCTGACGATTCAGTGGACTTTTAAAGAGAATGATTCTTGGGTGGCTAGGTGGTGCAGTGAATAGAGCACTGGCCCTGGAGTCAGGAGGACCTGAGTTCATATCCAGCCTCAGATAACACACACACACACACACAAAACTAGCCGTGAGACCTTGGGCAAGTCACTTAACCTCAACTGCCCTCCAAAAAAAAGAGAGAATGATTCTCCCCTTCAGATACTCTTCTCTTTTCCCTGCTACTAAGCATAGGAATAACTTTTCAACCTCTGGTTACTGGTGCCCTTTCTCCACTACAGCCTCATGGTTACTGCTCCTACTAGAGCAGGAGTACTCAATTTTTGCTATTGTTCAATGGTTTTAGCTATTTCTGACATTTCATGACCTCATTTGGGGTTTTTCTTTTGGCAAAGATACTGCAGTGGTTTGCCATTTCCTTCTCCAGCTCATTTTATAGATGAAGAAACTGAGGCAAAAAAGGTTAAATGACTTGCCCTAGTAAGTGTCTGAGGCTAGATTTGTACTCAGGAAAATGAGTCCTCCTGACTCCAGGGCCAATACTTTATTTACCATATTATATAGCTGCCCAGGAGTACTTAACAGGTAAGTTTGACTCTGGGACCTTAGATACCTTTTCTAATTGTGTTTGCTTTCCTCAGTAGGTGTCTGAACATCAGTCTTGAGATAAATATGTCCAGGCTTGTAACTGACCTTGTATGTTCGAGAGATCCAGAAGTCCTAGGCCCATTGGGTGGAGGTGACTGATGACAAAGGGAGTTTCTATATCTAAGTTTCTATATATGTGACAGCTAACAAACTGAAGAACCCAAGACCAGAGGCAGCTAGCAGGTTGCGGAAGTAGTAATGTCCTAAATAATCCTGCCCCTATGCAAGCTAGTAGAATTTTTCTTTAAGGTACTGAGACCATCCTCAAGACTTGGTTGGTTTACAGGACTGAAAGCTCAGACTACAGACATCACTTCCTGGGCCCCTGAAGACACACAGTCACAAGTCACTCCAGGTGGGTTCTGGTGCTTTGCTGGTGAATCAGGATGGGCAATTCAAGCAAGGGACCTTTGGTCATCTGAATCAACTCAAGGTGTTCTCAATGCCTATCATTGTATCCTTCTCCCACCATAGCTAAGTAAATCTCTTCCTGTCAAACACTAACTTAACTACGAGTATCTCATTTTGTTCCAATATCAAAACTAAACTACCAGAGATCTGGCCTGAGTCAGGTTCAGCCCAGAACCCCAGTGGAAAGAGACTCTGAGAGAACATGCCAGAGCTGAGGTGAAATGCACCACTGCCTAATTAGCAATCCCACAAATACTTAATCTTCTGATGTTTTAATATCAACCTCCTGAGGAAGTGTAAACTCTAGTTATAAATGAGGTCACCAAAGGGGGTCATAAGGCTTTTTGTCAATGTTCCCTAGAGTAATTTGCGTTTAGCATTTCTTTTGTGTTTAAGAAATAAATACCTGACCCATTTCTGATTCATAGACCTTTCAAAGGTAGACCTTTCTAGTCTACCCTTTGGAGAAATCCTAACTAGGAGACCAAACCTAAGCTCAAAGTAATTGTTCCCTGAGGAGTCAGAGAAAGGGCATAATGAGACTAAGAAAAGGATCTAATCCCTCTTGTTAGAAGTAACTCTCTTTCCCCACCCCCACCAAAAAAAAAGGACTGAAGTGGGTATAATCTGAGCAGGTAGATCCAGAGCAAATGGATCTCTTAGGAGAATGGGAGTAGGTGTCGCACCCCAGTTCCCTGGACCCAGCAGTGGTTATTATTATTATTATTAGGCAATAAAGCAGATATCATTGCACTCCCCATCATCCAATCCAAGACAATTTGTCCATGGCCTAAGATTTTCCCAAGGGCACATACAATACAAGAGAATACAACCCTAGACACACAGTTAAAGCCTTGCAGATAGCTAAACTCCCTAGAACCACACTGCTCTGCAATAAAAAGCCTCTCATGTGGTTGTCTGACTCTGCTGGCACAATCCATTTTACAGCCACAGCAAGGACTAATTTAAGAATGCTGACCGAGAGGCCTGGACTCTCCTTGCTTTCCATTTATTCATTTATTAATGTATTTATTTCTTTGCTTATCTATATGATGATGATAGTTAACGTTTATTTGGCACCTATTATCTACCAGGCACTATACCAAACCACATAGGTGCCTATTTATTTATTTGTAACAAATTTTACTGATGCCTTTTGTTTTTGTTTATTGTTTTTTTTTACTTCATAGTCATTTCTGAATATATATTCCCATTGCCCTATCCCCAAATGAAGAGCACCTTCCTTTAAAACAAAGGAAAAAAGTTACATGAAAACAATCAATATCACATACAATGTCCCCAACATTCTGTCCTCTGAGTCCCCCACATCTCATGTGAGAAAAAGGGAATTAAATTTCCTGATAAACTATGTTTATGATAAACTATATTCATGAAACATAAACTTTGTTTAATCTTTTGGACCATTATTAATTTTTCATTTCTTCAGAATCTGACTTCCTTTTATTAGTATTTTCACTTATATTACTGTAGTTTTGCATGGTTTTCTTCTGATTCTACTTGTTATACTTTACATTACCTCCTGCTTTTTATGTGCTGCCTGCAGGCAGGGACTATTGGCATCTGCTACTTGGCTTCCTCCTTCTACAACTCAACTGCCCTACCTGATCGTGGCAACATCTGCATTATTAAATCATAAATATTATCAAAGAGCCATGACCACTCTCTGGGGCATTTGGTAGATTTTCCCCCATTGGGGAACATCCAATCCTAAGTTTCTTCTTATGTTCAGTAAGTGAAAAAGAAAAGAGAGGAGGAAGACTCATCAATCATGTTCCAGTGTTCCTGCATCATCTCTCACTAATTGGCTGAGCTATCAATCACCATCAGGCCTTGCCATGGGGACAAGCAACCAATTTACCCCACTGCTAGCTGGCCTGGCAGTGACTGACAGTCCAACCATCCAGTGACATTGATGGAAGGAAGGAAGAGTAGTCTCCTCCTCCTGTATTTCCATGTGTATTATAACTATTTCCATGCAAAAGTCCCCAGAGACCTGCTGAGAATAAATATTTTCAGGTTTAAAGAGGAAGAAAATAAAAAGCAGACCTTTTGATTGGCTCCATTTTGCAAGGTCTTTTATATCACTTTCCAGGTGACACATGGGCACATCCTTGTGGTATAGTATTTCCCATCCTGTGCCCCCTTTTGTTTATCTTTTCTGTGTTAACAAAATATATAAAGCACAGCAATTGAACTGTTGGGATGATAAGGCAGCAACTGGGACCAATAGCCTTGAACAGTGTACCCACTTCTCTTCCATCCTGGGGTTTTCCTGAAGCCAGAATAAAAAAAAAATTGAGAGACCCAGAATTGTCCCTACCAGTCTACCAGTATCTGATGTCTTCCTGATGTTTGTTGCTAGATTATAACTTTACAGTATTGAAGGAGAAAGGAGAGAGAGAGACAGAGAGAGAGGGAGAGAAGGGAGAGAGAGGAGAGACAGAGACAGAGACAGAGAGAGAGAAAGAGAGACAGAGAGAGAGACAGAGAGAGACAGAGAGAGAGACAGAGAGAGAGAGACAGAGAGAGAGAGAGAGAGAGAGAGAGAGAGAGAGAGAGAGAGAGAGAGAGAGAGAGAGAGAGAGAGAGAGAGACAGAGAGAGAGAGAGAGAGAGAGAGAGAGAGAGAGAGAGAGAGAGAGAGAGAGAGAGAGAGAGAGAGAGAGAGAGAGAGAGAGAGAGAGAGAGAGAGGGAGAGAGAGAGAGAGAGAGAGAGAGAGAGAGAGAGAGAGAGAGAGAGAGAGAGAGAGAGAGAGAGAGAGAGAGAGACCTTGCTTCACCAGAAGGGGTGAGACTATGGGGTTCAGTGTCTTTCCTGGTATGTCTGAAAGTATTTTCCTTGTGCTGTCTGTGATCCTTGGGCAATTCTTATGCACCCAGATGTTCAGTTGAGATGTCCAAAGTCGGAGGCACAGAAAATACCAAAGAATTAGAAGTGAATCTGTGTCATGAGGTCAGCATTATTGCACTGTCAACAGCACCTTTTGAACCATTTCCTCTTCCTTAGACTATGACAGTGTGAGTGGTTACAATTCCTGAAGTGAAGGGAGTGCAATCTAACAAAGGTAAAGGTACAGCCATGTGCTCAATGAAGAGAGTACTGTAAGACATATATAGGCCTTTCCCATTGCCCCAGCACATCAGACTAAAAATAACAACCAGCTAGATTATCCTCCAATACAAAGGATCAGTTTCCTAATATTCCTCTTCCTTAAAACACATTTCTACTTGAATAAGGTTGACCTAGTAAGCCTAGAACAAACTAATAACAGATGGAGATGTTATATGAATGACCCTAGGTCACTTTTTTGCAAGATTGAAGGGGTAGATAGTAGAGAATGGGGAGAAACAGAATTGACAATATAAAAAATAAAGACAACTAGGTGGTACAGTGGATAGAGTATTGGGCTTGTAATCAGGAAAACTCATTTTCCTGAGTTCAAGTCTGAACCTGGACAAGTCACTTTACCCTTTTTGCTTCAGTTTCCTCATCTGTAAAATGAGCTGGAGAAGAAAATGGCAAACTACTCCAGCATCTTTGCCAAGAAAATCCCAAAATGGGGTCATAAAGAATCAGACAGTACTAAAACAAAATGAATCCCAAAAAATGAGCAAAAAAAAAAAAAAAGAAACAGAGCATCAATAAAGTATTGAAAGAGGTGGGGTTGGGCCGGTGATGGAGGGAGTGAGAGGATACCAGACAAGAGGAGAAGGAGTGTGTTATAACAAGTGGCAGAAATGGGGTTTGAATTCAGGTCCCATGACCGCAAGTTCAGAACTCTTTCCAGTCTTAAGATTTGCAAAGCACTTCACAGAGATTACTTAATTTGAGCCTCACAACTTGGTGGAGATAGTTACTGCAGAAATCATTATCTTCCCTTTTCAAAAGCTCAGAAAAGTTGTGACTTGCTTAAGATGTGCAATTTGTAAATGTCAGTGGGAAGATTTAAACCAGATCTTCCTGACTCCCAGGCTAGCAATCTATCATTGTTGTTTGTGCTTCATTCTGAAAGAGGACTATGACATCAGCAAGGTGATGCCACGCCTTGCAAGTGAATTTAGATTTAAGTGAGGGAGGGCTATGCAAAGCTACCAGCCTCACTTTCTCCTCAGGAGCCATCTGAGTTCAATGGCAAGACTGTCTACTATGCTACAATGGAATAGCACAATTTTCATACTTTAAAAGTGTCATTGGGGCAGCTAGGTGGCACAGGGCCCTGGAGTCAGAAGGGCCTGAGTTCAAATCTTTTTTTTTTGCCATTTACTTTTTTTGTTTGCCATTTACTTCTCCAACTCATGTTACAGATGAGGAACTACAAAAAGGGTTAAGTGCCATGCTTAAGGTCATACAGCTAGTAAGTGTCTGAGGCCAGATTTGAATTCATGAAGATGGGTCTTCCTCACTCCAGGCCAATACTCTGTTCACTGTGCCACCTAGCTGACATTTCCCATTACTTGGGAGGAAATAACCTTCACCTCCAATGCAGGACACAATATTGTCTAATATTAACTATGCAGGATAATTCAGGAAATTCTAAATGCTTCCATATATCCCTTTCTACAACATTTATCATAAAAGCTACTATACTTTGGGTCCCAAGAAAAAATAAATTAAATATCTGTGAACTAAAACCCATGTTTCTTCATCAGTGAATCACTATTCTTTGGTGAGGAGGATGGGAAGAAACAGAGGATAATTACATCAGTGGAAGAGGGAGAGAAAAAATAAGGTAGAGCTAGAAATTCACTAGTACTTTGGTTTAGGTTCAAGACAGGAAGAAATTGGTTTCTTCTGTCTCTTGATTTGTCTGAGATAAGTATGGGAGAGAGACAGAGCAACCTGTATGGAAGGATATAAGAAGAATTTGTAGTCAGGTCCAGCCCTAGGATGGATAGCACTGGAGGAGTAAAGTAGCTTCACAATAAGCTTGTTCAGGAGGAATGGGCAAGGGAAAATTATAAGTGCATTCTTATCTGTTCTGGAAAGGGAAAGGCTAAATGGGGTAGGGATAAGAATAAGAAAGAAATAGGGAATAATAACTGGAGAAAATTCAAGAAAGTTGGGATAAGGTAAGGAAACTGGGAAGAGGGCAGGGATATGTCTGTCAAAGGAGACTAGGATAAAAGTAACTTGAGTGAAACTAATTGAAAGAACCAAGTATTAATTTATATTAAAAAAGGGAGAGAAAAATCAATACAAACGAATTAATTAATGGAAAGACCATACCTAATTATTAAAATCAGAAATATGAATAGATTAAATTCCTCAATAAAACAAAAGTGAATGGCAGAATGGATAAGGAACAAAACCCATCAATTTGCAAAAGAAACATATTTCAAAAGTCAAGACAAATACAGTGTGAAAATTAGGGAATAGAACAAAATTTGCTATGCATGAGAAGATTAAGAAAAGGGAGACTGCAAACATGATTTCAGCATAGGTAGCAAAAATCCACAATATCAAGAAAAATAAGGAGATAAACTACTTTATTTTAACAGGCAAAGTAGACAATAAAAACTTATCATTAAATGTATATGCACAAAATGACAGAATTTGTGTTCTTAAAGGAAAAATTAAAAGAAGTACAAAAAGATAATAACATAATAATTGTAGGGTGCTTTTCTACTTTTCTTTTCAGGATTCAATAAACATTACAGAAAAATAAGCAAAGGAGAAACAAAGCTGAATAGACTTTGGAAAATTAAACTGGAAAGATATAGCATTTTTTGAACAGGAATATTGAAGAATGTATTTTTTTATCTGCCTAACTGTACTTTTATAAAAGTGGATTTTGTACAAGAACACAAGGAAATCATAAATGAATTTTTAAAAGGCAGAAATATTAAACTTATCCTTTACAGATCATAATACTGTAAAAATAGTAAACAGGGAATGTAGGCAAGAGCTACAGATAAGAAATTACATCTTCAATAATGAGTGGATCAAAGAATAAAAAGTAATCTCAATAAGTAACCATGTTAAAAAGAATGAAAATCATAAGACAACATATTAGAATTTTGTGGTTATAGCTTAAAGCAATCATCATCAGAAGAAAAAAAGCTGCCTCTAAAAACATATGTTAACACCTTATTTGGGATAACCTCCCCCACAACTCGCACTTATACCCATAGGTTGGGATATGCAGAGATTGATTGGCTACTAACCTCAACATTCTAGAGGTAACTGTAAAGGGCTGGTCAGTCCGAAGTTCCTACATGGGTACTACCAATGAACAATCATGCCATCCAGACTTTTTACAGCAGGGATTTAGTGAGAAGGTATAGCAAGATTGGTTGGGTGGGTGGTTGTTGTGCTTTATTCTTGGAGGACAAAAATGACGTCACCATATTAGTCAAGGTACAACTTATCCGACTATGGCTGATCTGACCAATATGAACTCAGAATGTTCTACCACAGGTCAGGTAAAAGCAGTCCATATGTATACCAAAAACAGTTGGTATAAATACCTCCAACACCAAACTGAAGGCTTATTTTTCTCTTGCTCACAGCAGATTTTTGGAAGAGTAGACATACTTAAAGTACAATGGAAATGAGATACATACGTAGAGAACATGTGTAGCTAAGAGGTACCTCTATACTCCAGTACCTGGAAGCCCTTTTCTTCCTTCATGGAGTATTCATGAAGTTTCTTCTTACATTTAGATCTCTACTCGTTGAGTCATCTGCTGTTGGATCAGGCAGATACTCTATGAGACTGTTACTGTTCTATTGCTCCTGTTACTTTCTTTTCCTTCTTCCCTAGTTCTAGAAGAGGGAAAATATAAGCCACTACCTATTGCTCTGCTGGCTTCTCAACAGACTCAGCCACTGCTGGGCTCAGTCACTCAGCTGCCACCCTCAAATTTCTCCAGACTTTGCAACTCCTACAAGGCTGTTGCCCTGGTACATCTATCTCAACGTGATTATTTTGTCACCTTCTGACTAGTAAATACTGCTCACAGCTCCAGTTTCTGCTACTAACTCTGGGACCTCTGATAGCTTTTCAGGATTTCCCACCCTCATGTAGTTAAGTAGGCACTCCTTTCTCAGAATACTGACTCACTTAAGATCAGGAAAGAACACAAAGAGACTAAGGTCCTGTGTGCTCACAAAAATGGCAGCAAAGTGGAGGAATACAGTCAGATGCTCCTCCATTCCCTTTCAGGAAGGAAAGAGATTGAGAGATGGGTGGGACAAATCTTTTATAAGCACATTCAGTTCCAGTTCAACAACTCTTAAATCATTAGTTCTTCTGGCTCCACAGCCAATTAGAAGACTTCTCATCATTACATATTGCCAACTCTTCAGTCACTAAGGGCTAGAAAAGGTCACCAAAGTTTTCTCATGGTAATATTTGAAGTCAGAGAATACCTCAGCATGTTCTAAAGACTGAAAGCAGTGAGAATATGTAAACCTTATTTAAGTACTAGTCCTCATAAACCAATTCAATGATAGAAAAAGAGATTAATTAACTTTGAAAACTAGAAAATGCCCATTTAATTGCCTCAAAATAATCACAGAAAAAGAACACTTTAAATCAGAGGGGGAATAAACAAAATTGAAAACAAAAAATTAAGGAAATTAAAAAAAAACTATTATATCACTTCATCCAAACAAAAGATAAAATCAAATTAGCAAAATATAAATGAACTGGGTGAATTTCCTATGAACTTATAGAAAATAAAAGGGATCATCAGGGGAAAGAAATAACTATTGAATAAAAGAAGTATATAAGATGGGTATACAGCTATGGAAGAAGAGGTGGGAGAAAAGGACATTCCATAATTTCATTTTTATTTGAATTAGATAAAGGAAGATTGAATACAATTCTGGGGACAAAGGAGTGTAGGGGGAAGGGAGAAGGAGAGCTATGCAAAGAAATACATTAAATACAAAAGGGAAATAGCAGAGGTCAGGAATAAGGTGGTGAGGTAGAGAGGAGTTAGAGGGAATGGAAGGATAAATAAAGGAATAATCATAAGCAAAATAAGCTTGAATGTTGGAAGGAAGATGTTTTAATGGAAAGGAGTAAAAAGTAAAAACCTAGGATCAGGGGATAGTATAAAGAGAAGAGAAGACCTGCAACAGAGAACAAACAGATTATTTCACTTACAAGAACCTAACTTATGGACACATTACCTCTTTTCAACAACTATCTTCTTAAGTGTTTTATAAATATTATCTCATTTGATCCTCACAACAATTCTAGGAGGTAGGTGATATTACTATCACCATTTTACAGTTGAGGAAACTGAGGCACTCAGAGATTAAGTATTTTGCTTACAGTCACAGCAGCTAGGTGGTGTAATGGATAGGGTGTCAGGACTAAAGCCAGGAAGATTCATCTTCATGAGCTCAATTCTGGCCTCAGATACTAACTAGCTGTGCAATCTTGTGGAAATCACTTAACCCTGGTTGCCTCAGTTGTTCTATGTAAAAAGAACTGGAGAAAGGAAATGGCAAATCACTCCAGTATCTTTGTCAAGAAAACCTCAAATGGGGACATAAAGAGTTGGACACAACTGAACAATAGTTTCACATAGCCAGTAAGTTCCTGAGGTCAAATTTGAACTCATGTTTGTTTACTCCAGGTCTAGAACTCTATCTGCTGTACCATCTACCTCAATAATATCAGGGGTAAAGTAAATATATATATTATCACTACTACTATTTAACATAGTACTGGAAATATTAACTATAGAAATAAGACAAGAAAACAAAGTTGGGGAGCAAGCATAGCTAAAAAGAAAACAAAATTATTGCTTTTTACAAATTGATATACTTAGAATACTCCGGTCTAGAGAGTTGACTGAAAATAACTGAAATAACAACTTTAGCAAATTTACAGGATATAAGATACACCCTCATAAGTCATAAACACCTATTAAAACAACAACAATGACAACAACAAAACCCAACAAGTCGAAAGAGAAATTCCATTCTAAACAACTACAGAAGGTATAAAATATTGTGGAGTGTTATGTACAGAATTTGCCCAGGAACTATGTGAATCTAACTATAAAAGACTCTTTGCAGAAGTTCAGACAGACCCATATAATTGGAGAAATATTATTTGTTCATGGGTAGGTAAAGCCAACATAATAATAAATGATACAATTACTGAAATCAATTTTATTAGTGCCATACCAGTCAAACTTTCAAAAGAATATTTTATAGAGCTAGAAAAAAACAACATTAATAAGGAAGAACAAATGGTCACAAATCTGAAGGGTAATAATAGGAAGAAAGGGAATCTATTAGTACCAGATCTCAAACTGTATACAAAACATTAATCATTAAAACAATTTGGTAATGATTTAAAAAGTGGGAGGTAGAACAGTGGAACAGATTAGGTACACAGTATGCAGAAGCAAATAATCAGTGCAATGTTTAATAAATCCAAAGACTCCAATAGTTCAAAGGACTTACTGCTTGACAAAAACTTCTGGGAAAACTGGGCAAAAGTCTTGCAGAAATTAGATTTAGATCTACACTTCATGCTATGCAGCAAGATGAGCTCCAAATGGATATATGCCATAGACATAAGTAATCACATCATGAACAAATTAAAGGAGAAAGAGATTGCCTTTTGAATCAATGAACAAGGAAAGTATTCATTAATGAACAAGTGATAGAGAAGATCACATAGGATAAAATGGACAATTTAGATTATATGAAATTTAAGAGGGTTTTGTTTTTTGTACAAACAAATCTAATATAGTAAAAATTAGAACATAGACAAGTAACTGGGAAAATTCTTTGCAACAGTTGTCTTTGATAAAGATCTCATTTCTAAGATACATAAAGAACTGATTTAAAATTATAATTCCCATTATATATATGTATATATATATATATATAGTCAAAAGATATGAACAGGCAATCACGAAAAAAATGCTCAAAACCACTAAGGGTTAAAGAATACAAATTAGAATAACCTTGATGTTTCACCTTACATCTATTATATTGATAAAGACAAGAGAAAAAATGATAAATATTAGAGAGTCTAAGGGAAAATAGGGTACAATAATGAATTGTTGATGGAGCTGTGAATTGGTCTAGCCATTCTGGAAAGCAATGCCTAGAAAGTTACCAAACTGTGTATACACTTTGACCCATCCATACCATTGTCAGGTCTGTACCCCTCAAAGAAATCAAAGAGGAAAAGGATCCATATATACAAAAAAATTTTGATAGCTCTTCTCACAGTGGCCAAAAATTGAAAACTAAGGGTATATCCTCCTATTGGGAAATGGATATATAAATTTATTGTATGAATTTAATAGAATATTATTGCATCATAAGAAATAATGAAATGGATAATTCAAAGGAAACTAGGAAGAGTTTTATGAACTGATGTAGAGCAAAGTGAGCTTTTTTTGTTATAAGGAGAATTTTATTATTAGGAAAATAATTGATACAATTTTTAACCAGGTTTTGAGCATGCCCAGATTACCTAAGATGAAGGCAGCAACGTGGTATAATGGCAAGGACCTGCTTCTGGGGAAAAAAAATCTGTGTTCCTCTACCATGTGTGTGGAAGCAGACTCTTTCATTGACTGCACAGCTGGAATAGATAGGTTGCATCTTTAAAACTACCAGACTGGGACAGTGTCAATCACTCTAGCAGCATCTAGGGAGTGATGGTCCCATCCACTTGAAGCATAAACATCATACGTTGAGCTGGATATGAAGAAAGGGTTATGTTCCTGCCCACCCACCTCACCCCCACCTTTTAGGCTCTGTATGGCCCTAAGAATCTGGTATAAGACTTTGATCTATTTCTTTTGTTCTTTTCGGTTCTAAGCACAGTTGGTGGGATTCATGGATTTGACCCTGGAGCCAGGATCTGGACTGGATGTTGGCACCTACCCAGCAGAAAAGTCCTGAGGGACTCAGCACTCCTGAGCCAGGGTGCTGGGAAGCAAGCCCAAAGGCCTTTGGACTTAGAACTTCTGTATAGGAACTAAGGTTAAATTATGAACCTAATCCTCCCCCTCTCTCCAGATACTGAGGTGAGGAGGATTATGCACACACACACACACACACACACACACACACACACACACACACACCATGTGTAGGGAGGGAAAATGTTTGTATGTTTGTTCTGACTATATCTTTGGAGTAATTATTCTCTTATAACAGCTAATCTGTTAATTGGTGAAACATAATTAGGGTACATGAGAACCTTAAAGCTGGAATAATAGTCAGCCAATGAAGCCTGTGACAAAGAAAGACTAGACATCCCAAACCTCATCAGTGGTACCAGAGAAGTCTGGGGGAGGGGTGAAATATAGCAGACCTAACCTTCAGGCAACGGGCATCAGAGTAGTCACTGTTACACAATGATAACAACATTATAGAAAAAAAAACCCAATTCTGAAAGACTTTAGAATTCTGATCAATGAAATGATAAGCCAGAAATCCAACGGAATTGAAGATGAAACAGTACTCACTTCCTGACTCAGTGTATTCACATAATCACTTTTATAGTAGCAAAACACTGGAAACAAAGTGGATGCTTATAGATTTGGAAATGGCTGAATACATTGTGGTAAATAAATATAATAGAATGCTATTGCACTGTAACAAAACAAATATGAGAAATTCAGAGAAACTTGGGAATAGTAGAATGAGCTGATGCTCAGTGAAGCAGATTTGGGAAAATAATATACACACTGTCTACAATAACACGAAAAAAAACCTCTAAAAGGTAGAGTCAGAACCATATCAATTACAATGAATGATTTGAGACTCAAAGACCAAATAATGCAACACACTTCCCTACTCTCTCTAGAAAGGTGAGGAACTCCAGGCATAGACTGACACAGCTGTTAGACAGTACTTTCATTTATTGGTTTGCTTTACTGTTATACTTTGCTACAAAGGAGAGAGTTCATTTATAGGAGACTATATGAGGACATAGCTGAGGTATAAGAAACAAAAGGATGCAGTAAAACTGTTTTTAAGAGTCTTACCCTACCATAATACTACCAAGACTGGTTAGGCAATGTGGCACAGAAGACTAAGAAACACCAAGAATTGTTCTGTCATTATTTACTGGTAAAATACTCCCTCAGAGAATAGGGCATGACCTGTACTACTTCAATAAGGAGACAGTAAGACAATTGAAACCAATAGCTGGGCCAGGGGCAAATGTCCTGTGTTTGCTGGCACAAGGATGCATCTATCAACTCAATGCTACCACTGAGCTGGGAGCCAGGGAAAATCCACTGAAGAGGGATGCAGCGTCCGAAAATCTACTCATGCTCACTGATAAGTCCCACAAGAACAACTTTGACGTCCGTTTAAAATATATTTTATTTTTACTAGCTAAGTAGCTCTTACCTACTTATGTCTGATGTTTCACGCTGGGTAGAGGATGGTATGGAATAGGGTGGAAATGAGTTAGTTAGAATGAAGTGTGTACTGTCCCTATCAGGTGAAGGAGAGATGAGGAGAGGGCTCAATCTAACAGAATTCTTCATTGCAACTCTTAGCAATAAGCAATAAACTGGGTGGAACTCAGGGACCAAGATATTTACTCAAATGTAAAGAAATCCAAGTTGGTTTGTTTTGTTTTGTTTTATGAACAGCAGAACTTGATTATTTAATTGAACGGAGTAGTGAGGAACACTTCAATATACCCATAATATATATTATGGGCCTATAAAATACATGCCCATGCTACATGAAGAGGCAACATGAGTGGAATATTTGAAAAACTCAGCTCTGGGATATTTTGATGCCACCCCCATAGAAATAGAGCAACTAGTGGATAGAACACCAGGCCTGGAGTTAGGAAAATTCATCTTCAGATCTGGCCTCAGACACTAGCTATGTGACCTTGGGCAAGTCACTTTACTCTGTTTCCTCATCTGTCAAATGAACTGGAGAAGGAAATGGCAAACTAATATCTTTGCCGAGAAAACCTCAAATAGAGTCAATGAAGAGTTGGATGTGATTGAAACAACTGAACAACAAGTACATAGGAATAATTAAACATTCTTCTGATTGGATTGCCCAGAGGACGTCATTTGTATCTACAATTTGGTTTTTTCCCCATATTGACAGAGTTGTTCAAAAGAAATAGAGCAGAAGAAAGAGGAATACCGTGGTAGTGAGAACTCAGGAGGACATATTGGGATTCCATATCTGGTGCAATGAATCTCTCAAAGCTTGAAGATCCAAATGAGAAATCCATTTAGTTAAAACATACTCACACACTCCTAAGTAAAAGTGGTTCCCCAGGTATAGTCCTGAGGATAAAAGCAAGGAAGCGCTTCCAGAAAGGAGGTTAAAAGCATTAAGAAGGATGTTCTTTGGATTTTCCAGATGACTACCAGCATTTTAGAACTGACTTTATTGCTTTCTTGCCCAAAAGGGCCCACAGCTGGGGCCCAGATCATTCCATCTGGTGGCAAAGTTAACTTACTGTGGCCTGCTTGAAAACTTCCTTGCTCACAACAATCCCTGCTGGTTTTGTGAGTTAGGGATTAACTCACACCTCCTCTGGCCCACCCAGGGCCACAGCAGGGTACCATTGATTCTGTATGCACTTCATGGGAGAGTGAGCAATCATTTGTCATTGGTGACGAGAAGAATGATTGGACTTTTTGAATGCTCGTGTCATGTTCCATTTACCCTTAGAGGCGCCATTCAAGATGGGAGGCCAAGAAGAAAGAGACAGCTCAGCAGAGAAAGAGAGAGAAGGGAAGGGAGCTGTTGTTGTTGTTTAAAAGCATCAAAAAAAAAAAAAAGACAAGGACAGTGTTGTTCCCATAGTGGAGAGTCAATGTGCTTTGCTTTCTTTGAATAAGAAAATTGAGAATTGTGGTCAAGGGGCGGCCAAGTGGCTCAGCGAGTAAGAGCACCGGCTCCAGTGTTGGGATGACCTGGATCAAATCTGGGCTCAGATACTCAGCACCACACCCAGAAATAACTGGCTGCATAACCTTGAGCACGTTAGTTAACCCCGATTGCTTAAAAAAAAAATTGTGGTCATAAAGACAGAATTTGGTGTTAGGGGGAAAGGGGAGAAGGAGGATGGAATGGGGTAGGAATGGAGTGTGCACCATCCCTATCAGGTGAAGGAAAGTTGGAAAGACAGCTCAGACTAAGAGTTGTTAGTCACTACTCTTAGCATTGGAAATTTTTCTACAGAAATCATTTTAAAATGAAAACAATACTGTTCATTGTTATATATGCTCTAGGCTAAGAAGGGAAACTTGGTCTAAAACTCACCAGAATTGGAAAGTGTATTTTGGAAACATGGCATACATGGGCGTATATAAAATCCTGACTATATATAACAAAGTTATAATGACTAAGAGGTCAAACTTTGAATATCAATAGGACAGGTATTGTCCTTCAGCTTTGCCTTGGTACTCCAATCACCCTCCAAGAAACCAATATGGTGCCTTGCATGTGGGAGGAATTTAATTCATTTGTCAAATTGAAATGATGGCCCTATAGTGACTCCAGTCTTAACTAATTATTCTTGCTAATTAGACTCGAAGACCCACTGCTTCTATGCTATTGAAGGATTGCAATGCTATCAACACCCTTTAAATTCAGTGTCCTTTAAATTAAATTCCCTAAGGAAAAGCCTCATTTGTCCCTCCCTGGATACAGCTTTGACAACTTCTGTAAGCCTCATTTTTTTCATCTGCAAAATGGGAACTATAATCCCTACCCTGTCTTACTTTACAGTGTCATTATGAGACTACAATATATGTAAAAAAAAAAAAACAAACAAAAACACTTCCTAGTTTGTAAAATGTAATTTAAGTATAAAATATTCAAATTATGCTATAACAGCGTTCAAGTACTAGAAGTCTTCAACTTATACCACTTATAAAAACTATATCATTACTTTACCCATCTAATTTAAAGCTAAGGTTTGTATTCGATTTGAGTTTCATGAAATGTATTTAAAGGGACTTTTATATGGAATAACATGTGATGCTGTAGAGAAAGTACTGGACATGCAACTTATATTCTACTCTTGGCTCTGATTCTAATAACTTTGTGACCTAGAATTAGTCTAGACACAGCCAGGACAAGTCATTCATATGGCCAAAGCAAAGTGTGAGAATTGTTCTGCTTCTGACACATGAAAGCACAAACACATTTTTTTTTTTACCTCTTAAGAAAGTAATTTATGTCAATGTAGAGGGGAAGTAGGTATTTCAGTGGGTAGAGTACCTGGCCTAGATTCAAAAGTATCTGAGTTCAGATTGGGCTTCAGACCATTTACTAGCTGTGTGACCCTGGGCAAGTCACTTAACCCTGTTGGTCTCAGTTTCTCATCTATAAAATGAGTTGGGGGAGGAAATGGCAAACCACTCCAGTATCTTTGCCAAGAAAATCCCCAAATGGGGTCACAAAGAGTTAGACATGACTGAAATGACTCAACAACAAGCATTAGCATCACACTCAAATCATGACAACAGATCCCAGACTGTGTAGCATTTACAACTTGACTTTCTTGCTCTAATATCTGCAAAATGCAAAGTCATTGATTATATTCACAGAATCAATGTATTTTGCAATACCTTATTTAATGAAAAGGATGCTTAACATTTGATAATGGATTCAACACCACAGGTCTCAAATAATTTTTTAAATTATTTTCAGTTCCTTTCTCATGATGTTACAGTAATGGGTAAACAAAAAATGCCTATGACGACACACATTTATTTAGAAAGTGTACCAGGCTGTTTCTGTGCCTGGACAGAAGCTCCAAGGGGTACAGTCTTTTGTCAGCTCCCACTGATCAAGAGCTGTTGCTGAATCTATAGGAGGCAGTAAAATTTGTACCTGACACTTGAAGCTCCCCACTTCTCAAAAGAAATCTGAAGTATCAAGCTTCTTGTGATATTTCACAGCTAAACTGTTTGCATCTCTTTTTAGTCCAGTCAATTTTCCATATTTAAGAGCATAGAACCAGAAAGGACCTGACATTCCAGTGAGATCTCCTATAAAACTTCACTGTTCTGATTTATGTCAGTTATGAGAGAGTTGACATTTTCATTTAGCTGTATATAATATCATCATTTCATAGATTTAGAACTGCAAAAGAACTTAGAGATCATCTAATTCAAATGCCCCTTTTCCAGATGAGGAAACAGAAACCCAAATAGCTTGAGAAATGTGGCCAAGGCTATACAGCTAGTGGGTGGCAGAGTTGGGGTTCAATCCAAATCCTGTGACTCTGAATTTTTCCACTATGCCATATGAAAATCATCTCTTAAAAGCAAAACCAAACTTTCATTGCTCAATTATGTATTTCTTTTATTGCCTCCTTTGGATAGAAAAGCTGTGGGAAATTCCTAATTTCAAGGAATTTTTAGTGTAAAAGAAAGGCTTCAGCCTTCACATACCATTTAACCTAATCAACATTTTTGAGCCTTGTAAAAGTCAGATTCTTGGGCAACAAGGTTCAAGACATAATTGCAGATTACAAGCAGAGCACTTGCTCAAGAAAACACATCTTCATGAGATCAAATTTGGCCTCAGATAACCACTAGCTGTGTGACCCTGAGCAAGTCACTTAACCTTATTTGCCTCGGTTTACTCATCTGTAAAATGAGTCAGGGAAGGAAATGGCAAGCCACCCTAGTATCTCTGCCAAGAATACCCCTGATGGGGTCATGAAGAGTCAAACATGATTGAACAACAACAAAAGTTTTCACAAAAATTGAAAGTCTGTTTGATGAAGAAGACTTTGGGCCATGAAAAAACATTTCTCAGTAGACTAGCATATTTATGACAGCATCACTCAATACCTGATACAACTCTGTGAGGTGCAAAGACAAGGTTTTAATGGGGCTTATTTTAGAAGATCCAGATGTTGCTGAATAGCCTTTAAAAGCTGTCTTTAATGACCTCATTAATATTCACCAGTAGCTTATAGAGCTTGAATATATCATAAAAAGTCTTTGTTTTGTTCTGAGAAATGCTCAAGAATTACATTTTTCTGAGAAGCTATTATTTAGTCTTACCAGGTGTGTGTGTGTGTGTGTGTGTGTGTGTGTGTGCGCACTGTCCATGGCACAAATCTGACAAATTCACTTTCCTGATGACTACTTGCTTGCACTCCATTATATTTACCCATCACATTTGCAGCATTGTCATAACCTTCTGTTTTCATATCCCTGCATTCTAATAGTGTATGAAGAATTTGAGAAGCCCATGAAACTTTCTTTTATAGAATATGTTTTGATAGGGTTACTGGACCGATAAATGTGTAGATATTTTTTGGAACAGATTTGGGAACAGTGATTTTCATGGTATAAGGAATGCTCAACAAGGAATCATCTCTACTAATATAGTTTGGTACCTGATTTGCAATTTACAGTCATCAAAAGTTGCATGGGGTGCTGAAAAGGTAGGTGACTTGCCCAGGGTAAGCCAGAGACTGACTTTGAACTCAGGGCTTCCTTACTTGGAAGTAAGCTTTCTGAGATGGCATCAACTATCTCATGCTGCCTCTCAATCTGAATTTCAGCAAGACATTCAATGGGCTTTTATGATATCCTTGTGGACAAGATGATAAATTGTGGTCGAAAAGATTGCATAGCATGGTGAATTTAAAACTAGTTGAATAACCATATAAAAATAATAAGTACTCATTAACAAATTACGGTCAAATTGGAAGGAAGGCAGAGATCTGAACCCTGTCTCCAACAATTACTAGTTGTATGATCACCAACAAGTTACTTAATCCCTCTGAGTTTCAGATTCCTCACATATGAAATATTAGTAGTGATGCAAGCTGAACTCTATAGCCTTTGAAGTCCCTTGTAGCTGTGAGGTTCTGTGACTATGACTTCTTCCTCTAGCAATAACATATAGAATTTGACTCATCTGTTCATCATGACTCACTTTAGAGACACATTCAAATAATAATGAAAAATACTTTGTTTTCATATCATCATATCATATATTGTCCAGCATGATAATAAATTCAGTGATCACAGTGCTTGGTACATAGCTGTCCTTTGTCTCGAAGAGGTCCAATGACATCACAGGACGATGTCTTTACTCACCCGTGAACTGGATTTGAGTGAAGCAGAGTTTAACAAAGTCATCAGCTTCACCCTCTCTTCCAGAGTCATCAAAGTTCAGTGGCAAGACAAAACTCAGGACAACTGGGTGATGGCCAAGGATTCAGTGGGTGTCCTTGGTGTCTTTGATGGCTGATCAGACTCTTAAGTGCTCAGCAGCACTTGCTTCAGTCTCTTTCATGACCATTGAAACAATTTTTTCTCATCTGCTTATTTTTCCAGGGGAAATTTTCACATGCCTGGGGTAGACACTCCCCTAACTCACCTATGGGTTTATGTTCTGTCAGCTACCTTCAATCTGGTTTAGCCTGTTTGCCAAGATGGTTTTCCAGCATGAGACCATTGCATATGCTACAGCTTCTTGGAGTCAAAATTGAGAGACACTAAAGGCAGATGAACAACACTGAGAAGGGCTCAGCAAACTCTTACATCTGAGATGCTAGTCCTCCATGAATACCCCACACATCCCTTGGTACATAGTAAGTGCTTAATCAATGTTTTTTGACAAATTGATTGATGGATAGATTGAAATAAAGCCCAGATCAAATATATCTCCTTGTTGGAAAGATTGTTGGCTCTGGAGTCAGGCAATTTGGAAACAAATCTTGTTTCTGTCACAAGATGTAGGATTATTGGCAAGTCATTTAACATTTCTGAGTTTTTGTTTTCTTATTAATAAGCAATCTTACATCCAGATTGGTCATAGAGACACAGACACTTTTCCCAAAGTCCCATTGGCCTGAACAATATGTTAAAGGTTGAGGTATTATTCAGAAAGAGTTCTTGGAGACAGAGGCCAGAAGAAGAAAGAGGAGGAGGAGGAGGAAAGAATTTGAATGTATAGATGTGTCTTCCATCTTGGGAACATGTGGGAAGGTATTGAAGGCCAAGCTTGCTCCAAGTTTTTTCGTTCAATGAGACTATGATAACTCAGTGATGTGTCTGGTACTGGGGGGAGGGAGGAGGAAAATAATAGCTAACATTTATATAGCACTCACTATATGCCAGGTATGGTGCTAAGCATTTTACAAATATTATCTCAAAATAATTGTCACAAAACTCTGGGAGATATATCCTGTTATTGTCCCCATTTACAGATGAGGAAACTGAGGCAAATAGAGGTGAAGTGACTTGCTCAGGGTCCCATAGCTACTAACTGTCCAAGATCACATTCAAACTCAGGTCTTCCTGGCTTCAAGCACAGTGATGTATCTACTGTGCCACCTAACTGTCCTAAATGATGATAATATCGCTATGGTGATAAACGGGCCTGGTTTGGTGAGACTGCCCCTTCACAGGTATTTTTCTTCCCCCAACAAATCAGCTTTAGAGAAAGTAACTATGTTAACAACCCTATCCTTTCTTAGAAGGACAGCTATTTTCTGCTCTTGTGGTCAGAAACTTTGCATTTACAACGGAATATCGTGCTCACCATTAACCTATAAACACAAGAAAATATTACATTCTCTGAAGAGCAAAAAATGATAAAGCAAAGATCCCAAGGGTATAAATAGTAGGTTATTATTGATTTGGTAATTACTGAATAAGGAGACATAGAGAAAACCACCATAACACTTATACTTAGTTTATTATTGCAAAGCCTTTTACTCAGTTCCACATTCATGGCTTATTTATATACTACAAATATATATAAATGACACTAGTATAATGACAGTGCTAGAGTATTTCATTTCTAAGACCCAAGCTCAAATTTTGCCTCAGACACTTACTAGCTGTGTTAAACCTAGTCAAGTCATTTAATTTCTCTTGTTATCAATTTCCTCATGCAAAAAAAAAATTGAGATAATAATAATACCCCGGAAAAACCTGGGAAGACTTATGTGAACTGATGCAGAGTCAAGTGAGAAGAACCAAGAGAATATTGTGCACAGTAACAACAATACTGTAACAAAGATCAACTGTGAAAGACTTAGTTACTCTGATTAATATAATGATCCAAGATAATTTCAAAAGACTCATGGTGAAAAAATGCTATCTACCTCTAGAGAGAGAACTGATAAACTCTGAGAGCAGATTGAAACACTCTTTTTTTCACTTTATTTTTCTCGCTTTTTTTCCCTCAACATGGTTAGTATAGAAATATGTTTTGCATGACTTCACATGTAAAAAGGGTATCAAATTGTTTGTCTTCTTAATGGATGGGGAAAGCGCAGGAGGGATAAAGAGAATTTGGAATTCAAAATTTAAAAAAATAAATGTTAAGAATAAATAATTTTTTTAAAAAAGAAAATAATAATACCCACCTCGCAGGATTGTTGTAAAGACCAAATGAGGTAATATATATAAAACCTTTTACAAACCTTAAAGCAATATGGGTATAGAAATGATAGCTATTTTGGTTATTATTTAAAATATAATATAAACCACCACAATAAAAAAATATAAACCACCACAATTATGAGCAATGGCATTTTATTTGGGAGATAGGTTAATCATATTATGTTTCTGCCTAGCCATAAGTGTGACTTCCATTGTGTCTATAATAGCCATAATCCAAATTTAGAAAAAGAGTCTTATTAATCTTATTAATACTTTGATATACATTGATGACACCAAACTATATTGCAGCCCTGAAAAACCTATTTGAAAGTGACTTCAGGGGGTAGCTAGGTGGTGCAATGAATAGAGCACCAGCCCTGAAGTCAGGAAGACCTCAGTTCAAATCCGGCCTCAGACACTTGAGCAAGTCACTTAACCCCAACTGCCCTGCCTTCCCCCCTCCAAAAAAAAGCAACTTCATCTTATGGGATCTTTCTCCATGTGAATGTATGTGCACACACATACATGTGCTTTTGGCTGGATAAATGTAAAATTCTTAATGTACAGTGTAGTAGGCCAGGACTAATCAGTGTGTTCTGGTATCTTAGGTTAGGCAGTAGAACAAAATTAGACAGTTGTAGTCCATTTAACAGTTAGGGAGGAGTAAAAAAAAAAGATTTACTTAGCCATAGCAGGAGAAAGACTTTCAGAGCAGAATATGGATGTTCATAAAAAAGACAGCATTTTCAGAGGAGCACAGTTCCCCTATGCTGGAGTTGGTTATGCTACTGGTTTGTGGCCAGACATCTAAGGAAGGACCTAGAGCCTTATGTTTAGGTCACTGCTGTTTTTTGTTTTTTGGTTTGTTTGTTTGTTTGTTTTGACTCAGGCAACTAGTAAGCTACATCAGTGGCCTGATAGTATAAATCTATTGTTTATATAAGGAATGTTGTGTGCTCCTTTACTGTTTTTGGTTTTTTTCCCACATAGATTATGTGTATTCACATGAGTCTGCCTAGATGTGGCTCAAAGGGAGACAAAAAAAGAAATCTCTAGAAACAACTGAATCTTAAAAATGGTTCAATACCATTGGTCTGGGGGAGTAGCCTAATTTGCATGGAGTAGGACCTTAGCATATGGCTCCTTCCACATATATCAAGAAA
The DNA here is from genome assembly GCF_028583685.1 of Petaurus breviceps papuanus. Lineage (NCBI taxonomy): Eukaryota > Metazoa > Chordata > Mammalia > Diprotodontia > Petauridae > Petaurus > Petaurus breviceps. The sequence continues at coordinate 9,389,341 of NW_027186390.1, forward strand.
AAATAGAGACTGAGGGTTTCAAATTTGAACCCAGAGATCACATTGAACAGATGGATGAAGGTGGTACTTAAAAATTCCTTGTTTTTCTCTAGGCAAGGTATATTAACTACAAATACAGAAAGGTGAAGGTTATAGCTGAAGATAGTAAGTGACTTACTGGTATCCTGAAATCAAAGTTGAATGGGAAGAATGTGTTTAGTTCAACTAACATCTATGTAATATTAATCTAACATTTTGAATGATACCAAATTTGTATTCTAATAAAAACCCATTCAATATTAATGAAACACAGTGCCTATCATCCTTATAGCTAAAGAAATATGAATATTCCCTTGCCAAAAAAAGGAGAAAGAGAATTCATAGACGTTATTAGATCAAATGCTAAATGAGTCAGAAACTACAGCAATACGTCTAGAACAAAGAGATATAATTTCACCAAACAGTAGTAAATAACAGAAACATGCTTTGACAATAGGTATGTGCCATTGGATTTAGCAAATTTCACTGCAAGTGATTTTCCTCTTTATGGAGCATGTGAAATGGCTGAGATCCAAGAAGGAATCAAAAGGCCCACTGTGAATGAGATCCACATGGACTTAGCCAATAATATTTCAATAAAGAAACATCAAATAAATGTCAGAGTCATGCAGACTGGTTGTCTGAGTCATATAGAATTGTGTGTGGAAACAAAAAAGCCTAAAATGGCAATTCGTGATCAGGTCATTAACACCACAAATTACAGAAACGTTAATCTTGAAGAGGTCAGACTTAGTGATCAATAGAGATTATGAAAGGAAACAGTAGAAACTGAACAATACATTTCTGCCATCTGTAAAAATTTAACACCTAAAGAATATCTAGTAAAACATGATCTGTTGGCTAGACTTATACATTAAAAGTTGACTGTCTTTCATGGACTGACAAAAAAAACCCCTATGCTATAAAAGTAGACCTCAAAACATCTTGTAAAATTTAACTATAACCTTTGGATCAAAGAGCCAATTGTATCCAACTCTCTTCTCATTGATGGAGATTGATTACTCAGTGCCTTTCACCTGCATGAAGGGGTGGTAGGAGTTGGTGAAGGCTAGAGAGAAGAGAAATCCAGGTCTTCAAGAAAGACTCTGGGAAGAATTGAAGAATTGTACATGTAGAAGAGTTGGCAACTCTCTCTCTCTCTCTCTCTCTCTCTCTCTCTCTCTCTCTCTCTCTCTCTCTCTCTCTTGTCTCTCTCTCTGTCTCTCGTCTCTCTCTCTGTCTCTCTGTCTCTCTCTTTCTCTCTCTGTCTCTCTCTGTCTCTCTCTCTCTCTCTGTCTCTCTCTCTCTCTCGTCTCTCTCTCTGTGTCTCTCTTTCTCTCTCTGTCTCTCTCTCTCTGTCTCTCTGTCTCACTGTCTCTTTCTCTGTCTCTGTCTGTCTGTCTGTCTGTCTGTCTCTCTCTCTCTCTCTCTGTCTCTCTGTCTCTCTCTCTCTCAGAATGCCCATCCTCAATCTCCTACTTTTCTTCCTGGAAGTAGACTCTGGAGATAATCTATTCTTGCCTCCCTTTGAGTTCCATCTACACAGACCTACATGGGCACAAATAACCTACATGGGCAAAAACAAAAACAACAAAACAACACACACTGTCCCTTACACGACCAGTAGTTGTATATTGGAACTAAACCATTATCATAGCCCAAAACGTTGTCTCCAGTCACGGAGATAGAACATTGATATATAAATTCAAGCAAACATGCATTTATTAAGAACTTGTGGAATGAAAACCTTTCAAAACATAAAGACCTAGCAGAGGAGACAGAACTCACTTGGGAACAGGAATAGCAAATAAAATGCCTGATGCGCAGCAAGAAAGGCCGGTTCCAGTCCAGCCCCTGATACTCTGAAACAAAGTCACTTAACCTCTCCCAGACCCAATTTCCTCATCTATAAGATGGAGAAAACAGTAATGCCTACTTGGCAGAGTTGATGTGAGGATCAAATAAGATACCACATGTAAAGTGCTTTATAAACCTTAAAAGACTGCATATGTTTTAGTTATTAGTATAATAATAACTAATAACAATAATAGTACTTATATAGCACTTTAATGTTAGCAAAGTACTTCAAAAATATCACCTCATTTTATCCTCACACCACCCTGAGAGGTAGGTGTTATTATTGTTTCCATTTTATAGATGAGGCAAATAGAGCTTAAGTGATTTGCTCAAGGTCACATAGATTGTAAGTATGGGAGGTAGGATTTATTCTCAAATCTTTTTTTTTTCCTTTTTTTGGAGGGCAATTGGGGCTAAGTGGCTTGCCCAAGGTCACATGGCTAGTTTTTGTGTTAAGTGTCTGAGGCCGAATTTGAACTCAGGTCCTCCTGACTCCAGGGCCTCTGCTCTATTCACAGCACCACCTAGCCACACCTTTATTCTCAAATCTTAACTGACTTCAGGTTCAGCATTTTATCCATTGTGCCGCCTAGCTGCTTCTGGTATAAGGTACATATCATCTCTGTGGAGTGAATTGTCTGCTATTGGAACTGCATCAAGGATGCTTTCAGTTAGACTGCAGAGATGAGCTTTCATTTCACCATTTTTATTCAATTGAAATAGTTATTTTATTCATCTATGCAATAGGTAGTCAATACAGAAGAATAATGAGGGGATAGTGATTGGACTCAGGACCTTTTCTATCTAAATACCATTGGAAAATAGGAGGACATAATAACAATAAAAAATCACATTTACATAATTATTTTTAAATTTGCAAAGCACTTTCCTTACAACCATCTTGTGAGGCAGGTAGTATAAGTATTACAGTATTATACTTATTTTATTGATCAAAAAACTGAACCTCTGAGAGGTTTCAACTAAATGATTTCTTGAGGTCTCTGCCAGTTTTGAAATCCTATGATTTATATAAGTTAGTGACTAATTAGTCTTTATCTACATTGAGGGTGGAATAAGATATATATTATATATATAAATGTGTGTATATGTATGCATATATTTTATATATAAATGTGTACATGTGTGCATATATTGTATTGTGAATATGTACATGTGTATATGCATATTACATATATAATGTGTGTATCTATTATATATAAGTGTGTATGTGTGTGTATTATATACAAATATGTGTGTATATATGCATGCACACATATATTACATATATATCATATGTATATTTAAGGGAAGAACTTAAGTTATTTGTTTTAAAGTCCCAGGCCTGATTAATAAGTAGAATTATCTGAGAAGCTTATAGAATCTCTTTACCCTCCAAAATCCTAAGGAACAGTCAGTCAACAAACATTTATTAAATTCCTACTATGTTGCAAGCACTAAGCTAGGTTCTAGGGATATAAAAAAAAGGTAAAAGACAGACAGTCCATGTGCTCAAGGACCTTAGAGTCTAAGGGAACAGATGCTACAACTATATGCTTAGAATGACTAAGGATGTGGATGATGGACCAGATAGGTTCCGGGGACTGCTGGAGAGGCCTTCAGTATCTCCAAAGGTGTCACAATCAGAATCAGTACAAAGTAGGCGTGGGGACAGGGGAGGGGAGTGTTTCAAGTGAGGAGGTCCTTCTTTCCCACTTGGTTTCCTAAATCATCGGAAATAATGAGAAGTTAGGTTGTCATTGCCTGTTGGGCATGTGGGATGTGTGAGGAAAGTCATTAACATAACCTATTCAGCTACATTTTTACCTTATCTCACCAGTGTTAAGAAAGATTAATGACTGACTGTTGGGCAATTTTAAGTTTGCAAAGTATTTTTTCTGTCCTTGGAGGGAAAGGTACTCTGTCTCTCTATCTCTCTGTCTCTGGCTTCGTCTCTCTGTCTCTCTTTGTCTCTTCATCTCTCTGTATGAATATATGTGTATATATATGCATATATATGACAATCAACATCATATATTAATGAAGTCCTCTCAGATTCCCCTGGGAGAACCTACTCTAGCTATAAACCCTGACAAGCCATCGGGTAGGAATTTCAAAGGGAACTTGTTTGCTTCCTCTTACCTTGGCTGACCATCCTTCTCATCTAATATGTTTTATGTCTAAATTGTCAGAAACCTGAGTATCATTGGGTAGAATCTAGCCCTGTCATTCGGTTTGAAACTGGCCCTTATGCTATTCAGCAGTAAGTCAGCAACAGAAAACTGCAAGTGAAAAATTGTAAGCAGCTCCTTTCTTATCTCATCCCACACTCTGGCCTCTAGCCAATGCGGCAAATCCAGAATTCCAGTACTCTTCCTTTCTCCCCTCCCCCCACCCTGTCTCACTGGATTAGAAACTTAAATAGTACAGAGAGTTGGTTCTGGCTCTGAGAGATACCTTCAATCTTGCTGTTGCCTCAGACTTACCAGTGAAGTAATCAACTATCCACCCTTATAGAAACCAGTCCCCTGATAGGGTGGGGAGCCAGGTAGTAATGAGGATAGCTGTATGAGGCAGGGCAGATAAGAGAAGGAAATAGGACAGTGATGCCCTTTGCCTCTGCACCTTAAAAAAAAAAAAAAAATCTTGTTCCACTCATATGGCAGGGCCCAGCAAAACTTTGTCTGAGTTACATATTGGGTTTTTTCACATTAATGGGGACCCAATGGAGAAATTCTCTATGCAGAAATATTATTATTGGGGGTGGCTAGGTGGCACAGTGAATAGAGCACTGGCCCTGGAGTCAGGAAGACCTGAATTCAAATGTGACCTCAGACACTTAACACTTACTAGCTGTGTGACCTTGGGCAAGTCACTTAACTCCAATTGCTCTCCCAAAACATCAAAAATAAAAAAGAAATATTATTATTGGACACCCTGATTTTAGGACCCATGTGATAAAAATTAGTATTTTTTTCACTTTTGTTTTAGACTATAATTGCACAGTCATCAGTTTTCCCACTTCTTTCTTTACAAACCAAGCCAGTTTCTTTGTGATAACATTTGCTTGTTTGAATGCTTAAGTTTTAATATATGTTATATTACTATATTCTTGCAAACATAGATGAGCTATGTGAATTTTCACGTGTTTAAAATACTGGTGCCCAGATCATAAATGCTATTTTTTTCTTTTAAACAAATCTAGACTGCTTGCTCTACAGTGAGGTTCTCATAGCCTGATGATTCATAGGATAAGCTTTGCCTTCTGTCCTAATCACCCTTGAGTAACCAACCACAAGTGCTTAATCTCATTAGGGAGCCCCACATGTGTTTGGGGTTTATTTGGCCCTATTTCTTTTCTTTTAAAATTGAACCTGCTTATCCTTAGTTTGAAATTCCAATCAAATTGCCATTTCAGTGGCAGGGATGCATTGGGGAAATTTCAAGCATTTGCCTGGACCTCCAAAGGGATTGCCTTTGGTACAGGGACCCTGGAACAATTTTGAAATGCCCTATATAGAAAGGACACATAGGGAATTTGTTTGGACCCCACTTAGATCATCATCTTTGGTGTAGGAATCATGGAAGAATTTTCACTTAGGACAGTTTAGTGTTTCATGTTAGCATGAGAGAATGCCAGCCTCCAATCTTAAATCCCTCTGGGGAAAGCTTCATATGTTTGGGGAAATTCTGAACAGAATAAGTTTCCTTTTGAGATAGGAAGCTTAATTTTCTCTTACTTTTTCTTTTCTTTATTGGCCTTTAGATTGAGGAAATCCATTTCAAGCTCCAAGACAGGTTCCCATTAAGAACTAAGCAAACTGTAATCTTTGATAAATATTGTAAAATACTCTCTTGGTGGAATCTGCATAATTGTATGGGGGTAGGGGCCACCTTTGATTTCTGCTGTATAAGCCAGAATATATAAAGCCTGTGACATAGAGATTTTTTTGGAGACCTTTTCCTGTATGATACTAGGAAAACAAGTGAAAGGACAGCATTGGAACCTCCCCAGGATTCCAGAGGATTTTTCTAAGAGTTTGGGGAAAATGGACAATATATTCAAAATGCACCCCAGGGGCAGCTAGGTGGCACAATGTATACCGAACCAGCCCTGGAGTCACGAGGACCGAGTTCAAATTTGCCTGAGACATATGACACTTACTAATTGTGTGACCCTGGGCAAGTCATTTAACCCCAATTGCTTGGAAGGTAAAGAGTATAATGGAAGACTGACCAATAAGGCCCTAGGTCTCAGAGCAGATGTAGCTATGCCTTACTTCGTGGGTTCTACAGAGCATGTGTAATATCCTCTGATGGTTTCACTCCAACACACAGAGGCTTAGTGAACCTTCCTCTGGACGTAAGTGACCATGGTCCTACTGCTACACAGTGACTAGGAGTTTATTGATTAACTTTAGAGGCAGAAGGAATGATAACAGAATTTGTATTTAAGAAAAGGACCAATACCACCCCATACTTATACCTCTATTCATCAGCAATTAGTTGCCTGGATTAAAAATGGAAGCTTAGCAGAAAGGAGAAAAGAAAACCAGTCTTTGTTCTGAGGTTTGGCTTGAATGCTGATCCCTTTTCTGCCTAAGACTGGGGGAGAGGGGTGAGAGCAGGTAAGCAATGGCTGCTGCCATGTTTCCCTGAGTGTATGATACTGTGTTTGTTATATTTATTGTGTGTTTAATCTTTCCTTAAGCTAAGTGGTATATCCTGAGATGGGATTGCCCAAGTTACTGATGAGATGAGGAAATCCATTATGGTCAGCTCAGATTCCACTGACAGCTAGCATTAAACAAAGCAATGACTCACCATTGGCTATACCACATCCAGGTGTGAACTTGATGAGGAAGAAAAGGCTCCTCCATCTAGGAGATAACCGTAAGCCCCATATATTTCCTACTTAGGTGCTTCAGTACCTATATGCCTTAAGTTTGAGCCCACTCTCCCCAGGTAAATACTGTATGTACAAGAGGGAGAGAGTACCGCTATGTAGTAGTAATGGAATTTAAAGATCCCCCTGTATTGGCTTGATTTTCAGTTTGAGCTTGTGAATACAACTTGTGGGATGGACTTGTTGACATGAAAAGAGAGGGCTGAAGTGGGAGAAGCTGGTGCCATGGATTTAGAGGGGCACAAACAGAGGAAGAGAGGCAGAAGAATTTTTGGAAGCAGAATCTTGGAGACAGAGAGAGAAAGAGAGAGAGAGAGAGAGAGAGAGAGAGAGAGAGAGAGAGAGAGAGAGGATTGCTGAGGGCCAGTTCAAGCTGCCCAGGACTTTTGAGAGCTGCCACCTGGAGCTGCCAAGGACTGAGGAGACATGGTTGTGATGCTGGTACTTTGTCTGTTTTTATGTTGTTTTTTCTAGATTCTTCCGCTAGTGAAGGACAGTGCTCTTGTTGCAGAGGTTCTGGAACCTTGCTGTTGGTTTGGAAGCCCTGAAGAAGGATTTTCTTGTTGTATGTTTACATAAATCCTGGAAGAGGGTCTTGCTAATGTTTTCAGGGGTCCTAGGACTGTTCTGCAGACAGAGAATGAATTAATGAGGATACTGGCAATGTATCTTGTGGCCTTGTTAAGCTTTGTCTCCCCAGGAACAGAGATTGCTGAGAACTTGCCTCAGGGCAAGATGAAGAAAAGATGTCTCTTTGGGTATTAAATGCTGTGATGATATCTTAACCTTGCTGTAACTTAGGGGTAAATGGCCTTTGTGCTCTCTACTACCCCTTTTGAGAAGGTTCTTGGCATTAACTGATGATAATTGTAATTCAGTTGTGATACAGGCGTGGGAAACTTTTGACTTTTTGTGCTCTGTGACTGACCAAATGAATGTACTTTGTTTATGATTGGAAACTAATCTCCATTTGAGGAGAGGGACTTTGTGATTGACTAAATGAATGTACTTTCCAGGGCTGGAGTAGTACTTGGAAAATTATTGAATTACACTTGGTGAATGCTATATTTTGAATTATGCTGTATTTTGATTTTCTCTGTTTTTAATTTGTCACTAAATAAAATGGAGAGCACCTATGCTGGTATTTTGAACCTTGGGAAGTTGTGTTTGCTTGGCATTACACACTACTGGGGAAAGAGGAGAAGTTTTGTTCCAAACACTATAAGTTTGCATCCATTCTTTCCAGAGACTGAGTGTATTCAAAGAGGTAGGTGCACCTCAAATCGGGTGCTGGGTGTTTTATACCAACAGCTTTAAATCTGAGCCTACTCTCCCCAGGGTACAAGGGTATATAAGGAGAGAATGTACCTTGGTCAGGGGAAAATATTTTTGTAATTTCTGTTCCTGTTACACCTTATCAGTAAATCCCATTTTGTAAAAGCTAAATAATATCAATTTGTTTATTGATTTTGGGAAGAACACACCCAATGGGGGCTTATGAGTGAAAGCATTAGAAACTCCAATCCTTCAAGGTTCCCTCTAGGACTTTGGAAGAAGTAGTTGGCTGCCTTCTGAAAACTCAAGCTGCTAGGCCACAGTGGAAATGAAGAGGTTACCCACTAAGAGGGTTAGGGTTTCTCTGGAGACCCCAAAATACCAACACACCATGTCCTGCCGAGTGAATTCAACTCAAGCCTTCTCAGCCAAAGAAAAGTAAAATTTATTAAAAGTTTGCTTGCATTAGACACAGAGTAAGTCTGTGCTAGGTCATTCTATGGTGCTCTCACAGTGCTCTCACTATTCTGTGGCATTCTATGGCACTCTCACATACATGAAGACAGGATGGGGTCTTATATACAGAAGGTTGTGGGAGGAATCTAGGGGTGGTCTAGGGGAGGAGTTTGGGAAGGGTCTTCAGGAGGAGTTAATGAGGTCAATGAGTGATTAAGGGTGGGAAGTCACCTGAAGACCACAAACAATGGTGGACTAGGCCAGTTCAAGGGTGGATGACACTTTGATTGGGAAGTCTAGTAACTGAGGGTGGGAAGTCTATTAACAGACTTGCCTCATGCAAATGCCTCATCAAATGGGATGATTTAATCAAGAGTCCAAGGGAGGTTCCCAGAGTCTGTACCTCAAGGACTCAAGGAAAGCTTGAGGGAGCTCTCAGAGCCCATACTTCTGAGAAAGAAACACCTGCAGGCTATCATTCTCCCACCAAAAATTTCTGAAGTACTATTCTCGGTCCTGGAGGAGCTATAATATTATCATGGGACAAGATAGCAACCCTCATAAATCTTATAGACTAGTTTGGGGGACAGGAAACAAATACAGATGTTTTGGTAGAGATGTATGATCTTATCAGTGTAGAGGACTATCTGTGTGGAAACTCCTTCCACCAAAGTGAACTAATACATGAATAATACATATCGTTACATATATTAGGAGAGTGTTTCTTGAGATCTGAGGGGAGGTCCATCCTGAGATGGTACAAGATGCAATGAAAGTTATCATGGAGAAGGTCTTGTTTGAGTAAAATAATGGGGAAGATTAAGCCCATCAAGTGGGGAAAGAATGGAATTCCAAGTTTAAGAAACAGCATGAACAAAGGCACACAGAGGCAGGAGATAAGCATGATGTATTGAAGGGACAATCAGTTAACCAACCAATATTTATTAAGAACTATGAACTGGAACCTGGGCTAAGCACTAGTAATACAAAGAAAGGAAAAAACAGTCCCTGCCTTCAAGGAGAAATAACAGTAGTCCAGTTTGGTTGGAGTTTAGCCTGCCTGAATAAAAAGTGGAAGCTTATCAGAGGGGAGGGGAGGGGAGGGGAGGGGAGGGGAGAGGAAGGGAGGGGAAGACAAAGCTTATCAGAGAGGAGAAAAGAAAACCCAGCTAGGGCTGCTCTGGGGAGTGGTTGAATGCCCATCTGCTTTCTGCCCAGGGTGGCTTCTTTACTCTCTGAGTGCATAACAAGCAAGGGGAGAGGAGGTCAGGTGCCCATATGTAAAACACCTGCTATTTCTGACCTGCTGTCTTTGAAAATGGCATCAGGATGATAAGTGACTTAGAAATACAAGAACTCTAGCAGCTGTTTTCCACCTTCACCTCAACTCTCCATGTGGTCTGTGCCTTTATGAGGAAAGAAACCTAGGTATTGAAAACAGCAGGTTAGGCCTGAGCAGTTCTCATTCTCCCCTTCCAAAAAGTGTAAGTCCAATAAAGCGGTCACTCAAAAAGCCTCCCTTTCTTTTTTCTTTTCCTGTCCAAGTCAATAAATTCCAGTAAGCTGTTTTAAGTTGATCTTTTGTCATTGAAGACGATATCTTCCTGATTTACCCTTTTCTTTACTTAGGAAGGAAGATCATTGTGAACCAAGGAAAGTAGGTCTTACATTTCCCCCTTTATTTCATAACTCTTAACATCCAGCAGTTATGCAGCCCAGGCTTTGTCATTGAATCCTGGCTTTTTGTGTAAGCAGAAACCATTTGAAGTCAGAAGTATTGCTCTGATAATCCTACTGAGTAAGCTTACTCTTTACTTATAATCTCTTTGCCATATGAAAGAATCTCAATATGGAAGAGACATTTTATCAGACCCAACCATTTTATAAGGAAGAGCGAAGATCCAGAGGTTAAATAACTTCCATGTGGTCAAAATTAGTTAATTGCAGACCTAGAACCCTGTTTTCCTAACTCTCTGTCTAGGTGTCAGGAAAAACACATACGCATATAATATACACACATACATATATATGCACACACACATATATATGTATATATATAGTCACATACATATACACACATGTATGTATGTATACTCATACAGACAAATGTCTGCATGTATACGTGTACATATGTGTACATATATGCATATGTGTATTCATATATGTACATGCACAGAGTTGTAGTGATAGTGACCCCATAGAACACATACTCTATCTCTGTGGGGCTAGAAATGTTCATTAGCTTCTTGCTAATCAATAAACATTTATTAAGTGCTTACTATGTGCCAGGAACTGTGCTAAACCCTGGGGACACAAAAAGAGGCAAAAGACAGATCCCACCCCCAGGGACCTCACAAGACAAATTCAGCACCAGTTCCAATGTTGAACTTGCAACAAGGATTTCTCCCCACTCATCTAGCACTAGTATCTGTTACAAGTCAAACACACAGTACTGAGAATATGTATGTACTTGCCCAAACGAACATGGGAAGGACCCTTAATTTCCTGGCTGCCTCTTCTGTTTTGTGTTTCTTTCCTTTAGTACAGGTCACCCAATAGCAATCCTGAGAAATAGATATTTCAAACCCTTGTGGTAACTTCATGAACTTGAGATGTTGGGGGCTCCCTGAGTCAGTAATAGCTTCCTGTTAGGAGACTGTTGTGATTGTTGTTGTTCAGATGTTTCAATCGTGTCTGACTCTTCATGATCCCATCTGGGGATTTCTTGGCAGAGATACTGGAGTAGTTTGCCATTTCCTTCCTCATATTATTTTACTTCCTTCCTCAGATGAGGAAACTGAGGCAAAGTTAAATGACTTGCCCAGAGTCACACAACTAGTAAGTTTGTAAGGCCAAATTTGAGCTCATGAAAATGAGTCTTCCTGACTCCAGGCCTAGCACTCTATCCACTGAGTTAACTAGCTGCCCTCTGGTAAGAGATATTTCTCCTATTATATCATTTCTCAGAAGAGCAGATGACCACTGATTAGATATCCTGAACCTGAGAGGACTGAAGGCCTATGCCAGACTGATCAGAAGATCTAAATCTTGTGAATTATTGGAACAATACAGATTCAAGGTGGATGAGATATCCATTCAGCAGTCCTACAAAGTTATCTTTACCTTCCAGGAGAGTATAATAGATAGAACTGGTTAGTTTATTTTTAAAATATCCGTTAACTTGGGGGCGGCTAGGTAGTGAAGTGAGTAGAGCCCTGGCCCTGGAGTCAGGAGGACCTCAGTTCAAATCCGACCTCAGACACTTAACACAAAAACTAGTCATGTGACCTTGGGCAAGTCACAACCCCAAATGCCCTACCTTCCCCCCTCCAAAAAGCAAAAAATATGCATATATATTCGTTAACTTAGTCTTATAAAACTTTCTTTGTAGTAGAGGAACTAAATACCTGTCCCATACCTAATATCTAGTTTACATTTCTACACGGGACACTGTCAATCCTAAATATGAGATACAGAGATATATCAAAGCTTTTTTAGGAGTTTTCCCCAAATTTTTTCTTAAGGGTGGGCGTATAAAGAGCTAGAAAGTGTATAGAAAGACTGACTCCCCTCTTTTTGGATTTTTCTGTATTCTGTATGTTTCCAAAGCAAATTTTCCTTTTCTGAGATTATAGCCCTTGGGCAGCAGGTCACAAATTAAAGAGACATGCAGGTAAATCTTCTCCTTGGCCAATCCTTTCTCTGGTTTAACCTATTGAAAAGTTATAAAGTGAGCAAAATTTTCTAGTCATCCCCACTGGTCTTTCAGTATTCTTCTTTAGCCTTGTTCTCCATGGCCTCAAAAATAACTTTCCTGTTGCCCTGGCCTACCCAGGACCTCCTACTGGGATAATCTATCCAGACAGGTTTTCCCTACATCCCTACAGAAAGTTCCAAGTGGGTGGTCAAAAAAGCACCCCCCCCCCTGCACTTCTCACCCATCTGATTTTACCTGCACCATACCCAAGGCTACTTAATCTACCTGTCAGTTGGAAACCATTTTTATTCAACATTCATTTAGCAATGAGCAGAGCACTTTACAGGGCACTAAGAGAGACAGAAAGACAATTAAGACATGGCCCCACACCAAAAAAGTCTTCAACTAGTAGGAGGTTCACCACATATACTAGTAACATTTAATAAATTATGAGTGATGTACAAGAGAGGCATAAAGCTCTGGGTGAGATTTAGGTGGGGAATGATCATTATTACTGCCTGAGAAGATCAAGGCAGGCATTAAAGTTAGAGGAGATAGCCTCTCAGTTTGACTTTCAAAGAGAAGGGGGGTTTTCAAAAGAGTTGGCTACATGTAGTGTTATGTAAATTATAATGTATTAAATTATACAGGGTGTCTCTAAAACCCGGACACATAGAATATCTCATTAACTATGCATATTTTCAAGAAATGAAATGAATGAAATTTTCAACAACATTTTATTTAATTAGCATAAATGAGGTATCCTAGGAAGACATAGGAGACACATAGGAAATCTCCTTAATTAATTAAATTAAATTAATCTTATTAATATGGAAAATAGTCCCCAATAGCTAATGAAAGTTTTTATTCTATATGAAATTGTCATGGCTGAAATTTATGCTAATTAAATAAAATGTTGTTGAAAATGTCATTCATTTCATTTGTCAAAAATATGCATATTTAATGAGATTTCCTATGTGTCCAGACTTTAGGGACACCCTGTATATTTTCAGTTTAACATTGGTTACCATTTTCTCATATAGCTATAGGACAAATGGAAAGAACCAGACTTTTTAATGTGGCAGAGATGGGACAAATGGAAAAGTCCAGAGGTCCTCAGGTTATATAATTAAACAATGTTGAAAACAATGCCAAGGGACTAGAGGACAACAGAGACAGAGTAGATGGTAAGACCTGTTATTCTTTAGGGGGCAGTGGCAGGGCAAAACAAAATATTCTTATTTTCATTCAGAAACTTTATATCCAAATTACCTTGAAATTCTCAGAATTTTTGTCTCCCATCATTTCATTTCCTCACCTGTGTAGCAATATAGTACACTGGAAAGAGCATTGATTGGATATAGAGTAAGGGGACATTTGCTATCTCTGTGACCTTAGGCAAATCACAACTTCTCTGGACCTTTTCTGTGAAATAAGAGGGATTGCCAAGAAAATTTCCAGCTCGAGAACCTCTGATCTTTTGTACTGTGATATAAAGTAAGCACTCCAGTTCAACTTTTAACTAATATATCTCCAATCCAAATCTCATCATTCTGATTCCCCAATTTCTATCATTCAGGCTCACTGATTTAGATATAATACATATGACAAAATTTTATTAAGCACCTAGCATGTGCCCTGCAGGTACTGTGAGAAGTCCTGGAGATACAAATGAGAAAAAAAAAAGTCCTTGCCCTCAAGGAGCTTACCATTTAATGGGGAAGACCATTCACAAAAGGAAATTGAAAAAGCAGTGGGGGGGATGATGATGATGATGATGATGATGATGATGATGATGACAGTAGTAGAGTTGAAACTTAGCAGAGAAACTTGTAACAAATGAAAAGATGACTGGAATTCTGAGCCCTCTATAAAGGTGGGCCATGGAAGGCCTTTCCTTTGCTTTGTCTTCCAGCCCTCCAATCAGAGGGGCAGAAGCAACTAAAAGTACTGATGGTGTGTGAGTACCCAAAGCTTCATTGATCTCCTTGATTATTGTTTCCTCATAATAAGCCTCTCAGCAGGCATGATGATAATGGTGCAGTCAAAACTAAACAGAGCAGCTGGTGGTAAATGAAGAGATGGCTGTGATTTTGAGCCCTCTATAAAGGGAGTTTATGGTTGGAGTTTTGTGCTCTGACCTTAACTTTCCAATCAAAGGGACAATCATTCAATCAACAAAGCATTGACTAAGGACTTATGTGACAGGCACAGTGCTAGCCACTGAGGATACAAAGACAAAAGTGAAAGAGTCCCTATTCTCAAGGACCTTACCATGTTTCAAGGGGGAAAAACATGGAGAGAGAGAGAAAGAGAGAGAGAGACAGAGAGAGAGACAGAGACAGAGAGAGAGAGACAGAGACAGAGAGAGACAGAGAGAGAGAGTCAGAGAGAGAGAGAGAGAAGTACATTAAAAAGATACAAGATAATTTGATGGGAGAGGTTGACATACTACCGTGTTTCCCCGATAATAAGACCTATCCCGAAAATAAGCCCTCCCCTTACTGTGTAAGATTCCTCTAAAATAAGCCCTCCCCCCAAAATAAGCCCTATTGAGATTGCTACTGTAGTGAAGGTGATCCCCTGCGCTACACGCTACATTACGGTACCCTCTGTATGCACCGTCCCCCCCCAGGTGAAACGCATGCTGCGCTCCAAGCTGCATCCAATCAGAGCTGCAGCAGTGAGCGCGTCATCCTGTTCTTCCCCAGTGATTTGCTTATTGAATAAAGGTACATTTTTTTGTTCACATTTACCTGTTTATTAAAATTGCTGTCAATGTTCATTAAAATAAGCCCTCCCCTGAAAATAAGCCCTCTGGTGTTTTTCTGTCCAAAAAAATTAATAAGACAGTGTCTTATTATCGGGGAAACACGGTAGTAGCTGTAAGATTCAGGACAGATTTTATGTGGAAGGTGGCACAGTCTAAGGTTCAAAGGAAAGTAGGGGTTCTAAGAGAGATGAAGAAGGATGTAGGGACAGAAATTGGGGACAGTCGGTAGAAAGGCATAGAGATAGAAGATAAAGTACTACATATGAAGAAAAGTAAAAAAGTCATTTTGGCTAAACTGCACTGTGACTGAAGTTGAATAATGTTTAATAAGGCTGGAAATGTAGATGTGAGCCAAGATGTGGATCAGTTCATATATCTAGAGTTGGAAGGGACCTTAGAAATCATCTACTCCAAATCTCTTGTTTTATAGCTGAGAAAATGCAGGTTTAGAAAGATTGCAACCTTGTCAAAGGTCACACAGGTACTAAAAGACAAATGGAATTTGAGCCCAGGCCCTCTGACTCCAAGCCTATAACACCAGAGCTGTAAATAGCCTGCCATCTCCTCCTGAGTGCTCATCTCCATCCAGACTAACCCTGCCTCTCCTTAGGCACACTCAGACCTGTGTTGAGTCCTCTTCCAAGATGATACAACTGACTCCTTGGAATTCTATTTTTAATAACCTCTCTTACATCTTCCAATTTTTCAACCCACTCAATCCATATCCTCACTTTTTTCATCCAGCAGCATCCTTCAATAACCTTTCTTTTTCTTATCAAGTCTTCCTAATTCATTGATTCCACCATTCCTTGTCAGATGTTACTGTCATCTATGAACCTCCAAGTGATTCTCCCAACTTCATTGATGAATTTAACTCCTGCCTGGAGTTCTTCCTCTATATCTCACCCCTGCAGATCTCACTGTTCGTGTTCATGTACACTCTGACACTGGACACAAAATTCCCCAACTTCTTCAATTCAAATGATTTTCTTCTCTACTGTATTCAACTACACACTAATACAGTAGCAACTTATATTTTATCATAAACATCTACAAGATCTAAACTTCAAAATTCCACCCCTTGCTAAGCCTTATCATGACCTCTAGCCCTTTGTAAATTGCTCCAACCAATTTTATTTTGTATTTTAAAAATTGTTTATTGAATTAGATTAACATTTCCCATCACAATTCTGAGTCTAGGATCTCTTCCATGACCTTTTCTTATAATCCAACAGTTCAATTACAAGGATGAGTTACCTTGAGTTTTCTTAGCTGATAGAGAATTATCCCCACTCCCACCTGTAATGCCAATGCAATATTTACAGCACCCATGATCATGATAAATATACCAACTGTGACTATAAATATTCCCACAAGGTACTCAGTTGCAAAATATAAAAAACTCTTCATATAGAGGACAGAAGCAAAACATTTATTCAGACACCAGAAAACGAAATCCCAATGCCAGGAAACTGAATTCATCATAGCAACATAGAAGTTAATGCACCACAACATAGCACAGAGCCACATCCGATAAAGGATCAATATTTTACTCACAAACCTAACTAACTGCTTGAATAAGGGTCTACTCTCTCCCCTGCTCTCTCTGTCTCTGACTCCCAGCTTTCTGTGTGCTCCCCTTCCCTTCAGCAAACTCCTCCCACCACAGACTCCATGTGACTATATTCAGCCTATTAGGGGGCAGAGTTTATTTTCAAAGTAGGGAAGGTCTTCAAATTCCTCTATGCTTTTAAGGGGCAGGGAAAATCTTCAAATTACCATTACCATTACAGCACCTCACTCAAACACACTAGAGCCCCTAGTTGACTTGAGAGCACAATCTGGTGTTCTACAACCCGGAGAGATGGTTGTTTATAACCCAGGATTTTTTCCACTTTAGGCAATTTCCAATTCAGCCTAAATTTAGTTCAACTTTCTTTTTTTAAGTTAATTTATTTATTTTTAGTTTTCAACATTCTTCCATTAGTTTTAAATTTTCTCCCCCTACCTTCCCTTCTCCCTCCCCAAGATGGCATGCAATCTGATACAGAATCTATATACACATTCCTATTAAACATATTTTCACATTAGTCATGTTGTATAGAAGAATTAGAATGAATAGGAGGAACCATGAGAATGAAAACAAAACAAAACAAAAAAAAGAAAATAGTTTCCTTTGCTCTCCATTCATACTTCATAATTCTTCCCCTGGATGTGGATGGCATTTTCCATCATGAGTCTTTTGGAATTGTTTTAGGTCCTTGGATTGCTGAGAATGGCTAAGTCTATCAAAGTCAGTCATCTCACACTATGACTGTTACTGTGTACAATGTTCTCCTGGTTCTGCTCACTTCACTCAGCATCAGTTCATATAAGTCTTTCCATGTTTTTCTGAAGTCCACCTGGTCATCTTTCTTATAGAACAATAGTATTCCATTACATTCATATACCACAACTTGTTCAGCCGTTCTCCAATTGGTGGGCATCCCCTTGATTTCCAGTTATTGGCCACCACTAAAAAGCTGCTATAAATATTTCTGTACATGTGGGTCCTTTTCCCATTTTTATGACATTTTTGGGACACAGCCCTACAAGTGGTATTGCTGGGTCAAAGCATATGCATATTTTTACAGCCCTTTAGGCATGGTTCCAAATTGCTCTCCAGAATGGTTGCGCTCCAATCATTCTTGAAAGTCATTTCAAATTGTATAAGAAAAGGCATTAAACTGTTCTTTGCCTTCACCTTAGGAATTCTATCATGAAAGGACACCAAATTTAACAAAATATTCACAGTGCCACTTTTTGTGGTAACAAAAAAGGGTTCCCATCACCTGAAGAATGACTAAACAAACTGTACTATACAATATAATGAAATATGATTTCATGGTAATAAATGATGATAGGGTTCCTATTGCCTTAAGGAAATAATGGAAGAAACAAGAGAATGATCTACAGATGATGTAAGGTATGAAAAACATAGTTGTGGGGATCACAGGACTTCCCAAGCAAGGAGAGCCACATGATAGACCCATTCTCACTGAACCAACTCAGAAACAGAGTGGGCATTTATTATGTTTCAGAAGTGGGTGAGGTAATCTCTAGGAACACTCATCTCATACAAAAGCAAGAGCAAGCTTAAATATTATTAGGGTATTCTGGCTCCACTCCTGTAATGGGAATGCAAATTTAAAGATCTTTCCTGCCCCTAGGCTAAAGTGCACCTGAAACTTGGGGGTGGGAGGCTTGTTTTTCAATAAATACTTTTTGATTGGCCAGTGGGTCAATCAGTTTGTTACATTCTCTGAGCCAGGAGAAGGCTATATAAGCCCTGATGTGTAGCTTTGTTTTGGGGGCTCACTTTGAGAAGTGTTCTGTGATTTGATATAGATTCTGGGAAGCCGTTGTCCAGGGCCCCCCCGGCTTTGAAAAACCCAGATGCTGATTTGGTATGGATGTAATGGTTAGACAGTTTGGAAATCTGTCTACTTGATCTGTTTCTGTCTTGATAATTCTGCCTGTATACTTTGAAGTTCGGGTTGCTGACCTTTTTCCCCTGAACAAGGTAAACGATATATGTCTGACTGATTAAAGTAAGCTTGTTAACCCATTTTGAGTTGCTTTCCTTTAACAAAGCAGATCCAAGAACCTGTGGTGGCGGCAAACCCTGAGGACGCTTGGGGTGCTTGCCGCTACAACTCCTCAGAGTGGGAATTGGTTTTGTTTTTTTTTTTGGTTTTTGGAGGGCAATTGGGGTTAAGTGACTTGCCCTAGGTCACATGGCTATTTTTGTGTTAAGTATCTGAGGCCGGATCTGAACCCAGGTCCTCCTGACTCCAGGGCCAGTTCTCTATTCACTGCACCACCTAGCCGCCCCTCAGAGTGGGGATTGGTCCAGACTCCTCAAGGTTACAATTCTTCCTTCACTCCCACTACATGCCCTCATTACATATTCCTCCTCCCAAATTATGCATCTCACTAATATTAATGAGGTTAGTTAAGCAGGCAAGGTAATGAGGACACTGGTGAAGGGGGACTGACCTCTCAGTTTCGAACCCGATGTCCTGTCCCAATCTTTCTGATTCCTCCTGGCATCAGTGTGGCCATTGTCTTTGTAAAATAAGATAGGTGAGCTTCCCCCACAGCTTGGGAATGTTAATTTATCTCTCAATAACATCTGTGGGAGCAAAACAAGACAACATAATACCCCCTCTTACAAAGGGAAACCAATATTAAGAGCAATCAATGAATAAGGCGTTGCCCAGTTCATATAGATACATGTAATTTGAGGAAAGAGACAGGAAAAAGACATTAGCATCAGAAAAGCAGCTTGAGAGTCCTCTGAGGACCTAAGAGAAATTGCCCGTTGGATAAATTTCTTGGGAAGACCTATTCCAACAGCTCAGAGGAACACTGCTAGACTGAGATGAGGTGAAAATGGCTGCAAGACATTGTGGCCCATCCATTCATCTACATATGGCTGCATTCAGTGTTTTGAAGGACATAACTGAGAAACTATAAATATTTATAGATTAAAGGAAAGGCCATATACTGTCTGTTTGTGCCATAACAGATAAACTGTGGGATGGGATTGCTTTGTTTTTGTTTTGTATTTTTTTTTCAAGCTGAATTAGAGCTGGATCACTGCTTAAAAGGGAGGTTCTTATTGGAGGCATTAGAAACCAGATGAAAAGAGAAGTTGGACAATGCAGGAAGAGTCACAAGGAGAAAGAAAAGACACAGCAGGTGCCTGAAGAGAAAAACTGACTGGACACTGCCCCCTGATGCTTGAAGAAAAGCCAGGCCAAGGAGAAGGAGAAGTTGAGAACAGCTGCTTCGAGCTGTCAGAGGAGATCCAAGTAAAGCCAGACCTAAGCTTGGAGGCTGCTTTTCTCCTTGAAAGTAAGCTAGATAACTGCTGGTAGTTCATGAAAGCAAGCAAAATCATCCTCCCCCCTGTATGAAAAGCTGAGTAAGCTATATGACATATTCAGTCTATAGCCTGAGAAAGGAGAAGCCTCTGTGTTGCTTGAGAGGAAGACAGAGTGAAAGATGCATTTTGCATCTGTTTTGCTGTGAGCTGTTGCTCATTGAAGAAGAATCATTGCTTTGCTGAAAGCTAATTGGAGAAAACTGAAATTCTGCTACGTGAAGATTTGGCTGGGGAAAGTGGCATTGTTCTCTTGCAGGGTGTCTTTAGCATGGGTTGATGAATTGTTGGTTATATATATATATATATAATTTTTAAATTTATTAATATTTTGAAAACTACATTTTGGCAAAATTGGTTTCCTCTGTAGTCCTGTGCATTTTGTTTATGCATTTAAAAAAATTATTCTGAGGCATCCTTAGTCTTTAGCAGATGGCATGCTTGAATATCCTTGGTCTCTTTAGGGAATGGTTTAAACTGTTTCTCTAAGTGCTCCCCTTGTGATCCTGAAGGTTATCTTCCTGCAAAATAATACTATCTACTCTTTTAAAATGCTTTATTTAGTATTTTATTTTCCCTAGTTACATATAAAAACAATTTTTAACATTTGTTTTTAAAACTTTGAGTTCCACATTCTCTCCCTTTCTTCCCCTCTCCCCCACTGAGAAGGCAAGCAATTCAATAAAGGTTATACATGTGGTAATGGTACCCTCTTTAAGTGAAATAGTAGAAAGATAGTAAGCTGTGGGTGCAATTGAATAATAACATCAATAAGTCTCTTTACATGTGTTCTATTGAAGAGGAAGAGTATTGGGAAATGTCAATGAAGTAAAGAACAAAACCAAAAAAAATTAATTAAGCATTTTTAATGGGAGAAGTTGTTGGAACTTATTCAAAACAAAGTAGACCAAGAGAATAATATATACATAATGACCATGATAATATAAATGAAAATAACACTAGAAGTCAGTCAAACTCTAGTTGCAAAGACTTATCTTGATTCTGGAAAATTGATTATAAAATATCACTTCCTCTTTGGGAAAAGATGGGAGACAATAATAGTATGAGCTGATAGACTTGGTTAATGTGTCTGTTGGTTTTATTTACATGGGGTTTTTTTGTTTGTTTGTTTACATGGTTTTTTATTTGCATGGTTTTTTTTGATTTGTTTGTTACAAGGGAGGGTTCCTGGTGGGGTTAGACAGGTATTCCAGGAGGAATGACAACAGTATAAGAGCAAAAGCCAACAATAGAATTGTTTAAAAAAAATTAAGACTCCTAGCAGAGACATCATTAGCAGCTCCTGTTAGCTATACTCCAACTCTGACCAGGAACACACCATTCCTAATTTTAAGCCATGGTTCAGAAATCCAAATTTTGTTCTTAGATGGTGTTTTCTTTCCCAGTTGTTGTTTGCTTCCAAAAGCCACCTTTTTCTTCTGAATCCCATGCTTTTGAATGACAGCAATGATGAAAATACCACCTGTGTCCTTAATGCCTTCATTTGTCCAACACTTTAAAAAATTTTTTGGAGGGGGAAACTCAAGGCAACTGGGGCTAAGTGACCTGCCCAAGGTCGCACAGCTAGTAAGTGTGTCAACTGTCTGAGGCGGATTTAAACTCAGGTCTTCCTGACTCCAGGGCTGTGTTCTGTTCACTGTGCTGCCTAGCTGCTCCCATTTTTTAATTTGTATGACTGTTTTCTAGATTTATTCTTGCAAGTATCATTTGTTCCCATATGAATCATCAGAAGTGGGTTGTAAACTTCTGACATGACAATTCTTGGGCAGTTTTCCATCATATGTCTGATAAATGCCCTGAGAAGAAAACAGAGCTTTCTACTGTTCTTGGCTCAAGAAATAACCATCTTAGGACCACTCAGTAGAGAGTCACCAACCACCACTATTCATCTCTTCTTCCCAGGTCCCTTACTGGAAGATCTCTCACCTGACAGTAGTTGCGGATGCCTGTCATCATTCTTTGGAGTACAAGTAGCTCTTTCCTCCTCAGGAGGTTCAGTTCCCTGCTCTTGAGGCAAAGAACCATAGATCTGTGGTTCAGCTCCAATGATTCACTGAGTCTTCCTTTTCTGTGTCACATTCTCCCACCCATCAACCTCCTGATGTAGGTAAGGCTTAACATCTGCCTCCTAAGATCCTTTCTTTTTCCAGGTAGGGGAAGGCAAAGGAATAAACATTTTACCTACTATATGCCAAGCATTGTGCTAAGCTTTTTACAAATACTGTTTCATTTGATCTGATTTGGGGTGTTGTTGTTCAGTCCTTTCAGTAATGTCCAACCCTTCATGATCCCTTTTAGGATATATATAAGCAATGGAGAATTTGAATCTACCTGCAGAGACTGATTTCCAAGACATGCTATATATAATTATCACTAAGATTTGATAGGCTGATACTCATGGCTAGAGAATATGGTTCTAGAAGAACCAGAGCCATAACT
Source organism: Petaurus breviceps papuanus (assembly GCF_028583685.1). Classification (NCBI taxonomy): domain Eukaryota; kingdom Metazoa; phylum Chordata; class Mammalia; order Diprotodontia; family Petauridae; genus Petaurus; species Petaurus breviceps. Next base: position 9,411,707 of record NW_027186390.1, read on the forward strand.
GATCTCAAGTGTACTTGGTGTGAATTATGTTGTGTGGATATGGAAAGGAGGAGTAAGAGAAGAGGGGTGCTAGAAAAGCAACACAGAGGGTAGTCCTTCTTTGGGTGCAATTTCACTGCAAGGGGATAGTCATTCTCCTGTTAGAAGTGAAAGTTTTTAGAAAGAAATCACAATACTGGCATGGAAGAATGATATAATATTGATAAGGACTTCAGTTACCTAATCATCTTCAGGATTTCTCTTCTCAAAGACAAAACATGTGAAAGCAGGTGGTTCTCTGCCATGCATTTTTAACATAATTTTTTAATTTTAAATTTAAATGCAAAATGAGAAAAGAAAAAAATCACCATGTACAAAGCAAACCATAGGAGAAAATTCAATATAAAACAATAAATTTCCATTTCAAGAGCACCTTTATAATAAACACTACATATTGTTTTCAAATCTTCCTGACTTTTCTTTGTTTCCTTGGTTTTTTTTTGTTCTCTGTTGTGAACTTTTTGCTTTATTTTTTTTCCCTCCTTCCTACCACCATCCTAAAGAAGGTTACAATTAAGAGTGGACATATATAAATATATATATACATATACATAGATATCTATAAACATACATATATATACTCATACACATATATGTAAAACTGTACTATGTTTATATCCATCTGTCATCTGTTTCTCTGAAGGTAAATAGCACCTTCCTTCATAGGTCCAAGTCTTTCCATGTTTTTTTTTAAATCAACTACTTTATTATTTCCTACACTACGGCAGTATTCCAACCCAATCACATCCTATATGAGAGATTGTCTATGAAAGTTTTTTCCCAATTGTCTGTGTTCTTTCTCTTCTTGACTACATGGGATTTATTTAGACAAGAAAATTTTAATTTAAAATAATTGAAATTATCCTTTTTAAACATCAATGATGCTCTCTCTTATAATATAGTTTAAGGTCTGATACTGCTAGATCTTTACATCTTTTTTCCTGGTTTCTTTGAAGTTCCTGGACTTTTGTGCTTCCAAATGAACCTTATTACTTTTTTAACTCAGTAAAATAATTTTTTAATAATTTAATTGGGATGACATTGAATAGATTAGTCAAGTAAAACTGTCATTTTAAAAATTATATTGACTTTACCTACCTATCAACAATAAATATTGCTTCAAACATTTAGATCTGAGTTTATTTGACAAAAAAAGTTTTATGTTTAAATTCATATAGTTCCTGTGTCTGTTTTAGAAGGTATACACTTAGGTATTTTATACTGTCTAGGTATTTTAAATGATCTAAAGCTATATTGAATAGTAACAAAATAATTGTTCTACAGATCAGTTGTTTTTCTTATAAGATGTTTCACTTTCTCCTCTATTTTTTTCATTCTTTTGATTTTGTTTTATGATTTCTTGGTGTCTTAGAACATCATTAGCTTCCCCTTGCCCAATTCTAGTTTCCAAGTAATTACTTTCTTCTTTAAATTTTTGATTCTCTATTTCATGTTGGTTGACTTTCTTTTCATAGGGTTCTTGATTTTCTTGAATTGTTCTTATTTTTTCTAATTTTTCCTAAATCTCTCCTATTTGATTTTTAAAATCCTTTTTGAGTTCTTCTAAGAACTCTTTTTGTGATAGGTACAATTTGACATTTCCAATTGAAAAAGGAGTTGCTTTTTCAGCCCCATTTTCTTCCTCTGAATATGAACTCAGATCTTCCATATCCCCATAGAAACCATCTATGGTTGGGTTCTTTTTCCTTTGCTTACTCATTTTTTTGTTTGTTTTATTTTGTTTTTAGCCACTATTAGTGTAATCCAGTAGTAGTCGTGAGGTTTGGGAGATGATGCCTCAAGTCTCAAGTCCTTCCTACTAAGGTCTGTCTCGGGGCCTGACCTTAGGCTCTCCTCTCCACTTCTAAACCCCCAGCCACACTGTCACACAAATCATTTTATCTTCTGCAGTTCCCCTCAGTAGCTGCAAAGTACAGCTGTCCTCTCTGCCCTGGAAATGAAACCAGGGACTCTGCTCTCCTGCAAATGCCCATAGCTAACAGGGTCCCCATCTCCTCACTTCTGCACTGGACAAGTATGTGGTAAGTCTTCCTAGTAACTACAGCCTGGGATGTCTGGTCAGCACAGCTGTGCCTAGCATCCCTCCACAATGGAAGGTCCTTCAATCTTCTCCATTTCAGCTGTCAGACTCATACACTGTTTGCAAAATCAAAGTTTCTAAGGCTGAGGTTGCCTCCAAACCCAGCTTCCCCCAAGGGTTTATTGTTTGTTGATTATGCAGAGTTGGCCTGGAGCTGTTTGCATTCACTCAGGCCAAACTTCTGCCCCTAGAGATTGGGTCATCCCTGCAGTATTCTCAGATTGTTTCGGGAGGACAATTGCTTTACTCCATGTTTATTTCTACTCCTTTGAGGTAATGGTCTGTCTTTTTCATGGAGGAAATTTGGAGAGTTGAAAGTTTTCTGACCTACTCTGACATCTTCCCAGAATCCTATCCTGCCTTGCATTTTGAATCATAGATTTAAAGATGGAAAAGACCTTCAAAGTTATCTATATCTTATCATTTTATAGTTGAGAAAACAGGTTTTCAATGACTTGTCCAGTGTCACACAGGTAATAAATGTCAGAGTCTGGATTTGAACACAGGTCTCTTACTTCAAATCTAGCTGTTTTCCCATGATACCACATACATTCTTCTCTTAATCCCAAGTGGTTTTAGCAATCAAGCCCATGGTCAAACAGGTGCTCTACCCACCCCCCCACTTGCCCACCAAAAGGAGATCAGCAGAGTTTCAGAGATCTGCCTTGCCTTCAGTTAGACCACATCTCTAATCCAGTAACACTTCTCCTAAAGACTTGCCTGTAGCTTGATTCTGGCCTTCTCATCGAACAGCTAGAATATAATAAGATATTAACAAGATATTCAGGGGCAGCTAGGTGTCACAGTGAATAGAGCACTGGCCCTGGAGTCAGGAGGACCTGAGTTCAAATTTGGCTTCAGACACTTGACACACTTACTACCTGTGTGACCTTGGGCAAGTCACTTAACCCCAATTGCCTCCCCCCCCTCAAAAACAAACAAACAACAAAAAAAAAAACAAGATATTCAGCCATAGTAGATATTGAGCAGGCAGTCTATGAACATGGGTCAGTGGAGACTCAAAGACATCATTCAAATATAACATTATATATTGAGTGGCCTGTAGTTCTTTGCAAAATAAAACCCAAGAGAGGAACAAATATATGTGCATTATTAGAGACAAAGACTCAATTGGCTGAAAACAACACATTTTCTCCAGCTGTCTTTGAGACTTTCATGTGACTTATTTGCTGGGATGTCTCATCACCATAAAAGTCCTCTCTCCCCTTCCCCCCCCCCACCTCCACCTGCCATTACCCTGCCATTGCATCATCTTAATATTTTGTCAGACTTGATTGTATAAAATCTAAAGCACATCCTTGAAATTGGCCTCTAACTATCCTGGAAATATATTCTGAAGATTGTCCCATAGCCTCCTTGGATCCCTGCCATGGCACTCCCCTTTCCCTCAAAAGCAGAAAGAAAAATTGCCATTCACTGTCATAATATCTAGATTTGACAAGTATAATGCTGACTGGCTCCATGCCAAAAAGATCTGCAAAGATTCTGTCTCATTCAGAATTCAGCTATCAGCCTAACTGCATGGATTAGGTCAGACTGTTTGTAACTCCCTCCTAGGAGCTTTCATAGTGACTTATACTACCTGTCAATATTGGCTCCCTAATGTTGAATTTCTGATGGGTCCTTCATTAGAGACTTTTAGACTCTTTACTTCATGAGACTAGGGTCAATACTGACAAATCTTGGTTAATACTGTGGCTGATCTATTTAGGGGATTATCTAGACCATTCAATTTTTCTATCCTTCTCTCTGGCCCCTTGCCTTTTGACCATGTCACTGCTTATTAGCACCTGTGCAAATGTTTACTGAAAATAAAGTTTGGGAAATAATAGAGGCTTTGGATTTATACATGCTATTTCCAATCTCCTTAACCCCACAAAATATAATATTTGTCTACGTTTTTAAAATAGTTTTTAAAAACAAAATCTCTTTTCTTTGACCACTCTAGACAAAAGCTGAAAAGACCCTTTATGGGTGAGAGGAGAATGATATTAGAGACATATTAGAATCAGGCAGGAATTCCTGTGACTCAATTCAGGGCTCAAGAAAATAGAGGACACAGGATTAGGTCTGGGTTTTTGTAATTCCTGCAATTTATCCTTCAAGATGACTTTTCAGGAGTCCTTTCCCAGCCCAAATAAATCTTTCATATTTCTATGACCAAAGTCCAAAAAGGAATAAGAGCTGCTATAGTTCAATCTTCTTTAATTTGGCTCTAGAGTAAGTTATCCCATGCTAATTTGGTTCTTTCAAAATAATGTCACCTTGAGAAACTTGTTTTATCCCCAACTCCATGCTGGGTTTGGTGTGTATGAAATGTTTTGTTTTGGAGAACAAGCTACAAGGACAAATAGATCAAATATTTATATTAAAAATTTGACTGATAACCTGCCCAGCAAGGTTGGGATTCATTCACTTTGCTGATGATGTATTTTTTTAAACCAACAACAATGATGATAACTCACATTTTTATGGCCCTATAATAAGTCACAAGGTGCTTTCTTTTTAGCACAACTGGGGTTGAGATCCAAGTCCAAAAACTTCACCAGTGATATTTTGGCAACAGAGAGAAGTGTGTGTTGCTGAAATCTACTAGGCAAATTCAAATCACAAATTAAATAATTTATTAGAGCCTTTCCAGAATTACAAATTAAACAATAAAATTTTGAGGCAGGTATTTTTATTATGAATATGGAAAACATTTTCTCAAAGTCTGCACACAAAAAGTTTTTCAAAGCACAATCAAAAACAAGAAGTATAGAAAGGGGGTCGGCCAGGTAGCACAGAGAGTAAGAGCACCGGCTCCAGTGTCAGGATGACCTAGGGATCGAATCCAGGCTCAGACACTTAGCACCCACCCAGAAATAACTGGCCGTGTAACCTTGAGCAAGTTACTTAACCCTGATTGCTTAAAAAAAAAAGTAGTATAGAAAGGGAAACAAATTTGTTTAGCTTGTTACTACCTTGTTAAATTAAATTAATGGAAATTAGTTGTCATAACAAAGATACCAAAAGAACCCAGAAAGCACTTTAATCAGGAAATATCTGACTCATATGGCAAATGAAAAGAGATGGTTTCCAAAAGCAGCACTGAATTAGAATGGAAATTTGTTTCTAAAAATCTAACAATGATGGACAGTTCTGATCAGTTTTTCATTGTGGAACAAACTGAAGCAATGGAAGCTAAAACCAGTTTAAGGACACCTTGACAAGATATCAAACTCAGCAAAGTCATGCCAAGGGCATTCAAGGATGAAAATGGCAGGGTGGGAGGAGCTACAAACAAAAGAAATTGAAAAGATTTGCAAAAAAAAGCATTTTAAATGTTTTCTTTGTCAAGGACAGTGGAACCATCCACAATTGCCCCTTAACATTACACAATTATAAAGGAGGTAGAAGGGGTGGACAGGTGGCTCAGTGAGTAAGAGCATCAGCTCCAGTGTCGGGATGGCCTGGGGATCAAATCCGGGCTCAGATTCTTAGCACCACACCCAGAAATAACTGGCCATGTAACCTTGAGCAAGTTACTTAACCCAGATTGCTTTAAAAAAAAATAAATAAAGGAGGTAGAAATTACTCTAAGGAGAACAAAGATAGGAAAATAATTTGCATTGAACCAATTACACACAGAGAAGAACCAAAAAAATAATTTACACATAAACAATTACACACAGAGAAGAACCATGCTAGAGGTGACACAATTGTAAAGGCATTGAAGATTTGATATGCAAAGTATCTGAAGGAGGAGGAGATTCCAAAGGCATGGAAAAATCTAACACATTAATACCCCCCCCCAAAAAAAGAGCAAACAAGAATAATAAAAATAAATACTCACATAATATATATGCCTAATCTCTCATCTCACAAAAATCTTTATAAGGGTCATTGAATTGCAGGGACCTTCCATGAAGCTTCTAGTAGGAAAGAAGTTGACTTTTTCATGCAATATGCAACAATGGACTATATCTTTACCATCTCACAACTGATTCATAAGGTGTAAAGAATATGAGATCTCATTGTGCTCATTTGTTGATTATGAAAAAGCATGTGATTCATCAGAATAGAAGGTAGTCTATAATAAGAGGTCTCCTATTCATAACTCAAAATCATTCAAGATTCCTTGGAAGATAAGACAGATATGATAAAAATAACAAAGTTAATGACCCCTTAGTAACAAACATCAGATGATGGCCAAATGATATGAGAAGACACTTTTCTAAGAAAGAAATTGAAGCTATTAATATTGGGGGGAAATGCCATAAATAACTAATAGTTTGTAAGATGCAAACTAAAGCAACTCTGAGATTTTATTTCATACCCATTAGACAGACAAGGTTGATTTTTTAAAAAAGGAAAATGACAAATGTTGGAGGAGTTGTGGGTACATTAATGCATTGTTTGAGGAGCTGTGAATTGGCCTAGTGATAATTGAAAGCAAATTGAAACGATGCTCCAATGTTACTAAACTGGGCATGTCCTTTAACCCTGTAATACCACTACTAACCCTATACCTCAAAGAGATCAAAAGAAAAGGACAAACATATTTATAGTGGCTCTTTCTGTGAAGGCAAAGAACTGGAAAAAAAAAAAAAGGTGGTTCCCATCGATTGGGAGGGAAATGGAAAAACAAATATGGTATATGCATGTAATGAGTTGTTATTGTTATCTAATAAAAAAAATTAAAGGGAAAACTTCAGAAAAACCAGGGAAGACTTAAGTGAACATTGATATAGAATGAAATGAGAAGAATTAGGGGGAAAATTTATACAATAACAACATTATTTTTTTAAACGATTAAGAAGAATTTAACTCTAATCAATGCAGTTACCAACCACAATTCCGTAAGATCAACATTAAATCATGCTATCCACCTCCTGACATAGAAAGGTGGAACTCAGGGTATGGACTAAGATACACAGACACATAGACACAGAGAAAAAAAGAGGGGGCAAGGAGAAAGAAAGAGAAAGAGAGATGGACATGAGCAATGTAGAAATTTATTTCTTATGACTATACATATTTGTTACAAGAGTTTTCTTATTCTTTTTTATTAATGGGAGGAAGAGAAAATAGATTTTTGTTAATTAAAAAAATTAAATTAAATACAAATAAACACCAGACAAGACATAAAACAAAGAGATATATATTCTCCAGAGGCATTTACCACTGTGACAGAGGAAAAACAATTCAGAGCCATGCCAAAGGGGATGGTGAAGTCCTGTAGATGTGCCTGTTTGTAGATGACTCTGTGCTGAATGCATCAAGCCTCAGAATATTGAAGAGATGTGCCATCACTCAAAGAAGTTTGACCTTTCCATCTACAAAAGAATGAGCAAGGGGACAAAGAATATCTATCGCCCAGATTTCAACATGCATTTAGATGGAAATCCTACAGACCTTGTTCATCCATATTTGTAGCTAGGACAGAAGATCCAAATGGATAACAAGTTGAGGCCAAAGTCGAATAGGTTGGGGGAAAGAGAACAGGCTAGATTGCTTTAGGGAAATTACAAAACTCCTTTACTGACCCCAACCTTTCTCTTAAAGCAAAGGTCAATTTTTTTCAATACTAACATTCTACCAGTTTTTCTCTATGGCAATGAGACATGGAATATACCTCCAAAGAATTAAAAATGAATATCACTAGACATTCCCCAGTAGTAAGTGGTTAAAGTACATAAACAAGCCTTTCTCAAAAGAATTGCAAAGTATTCACAACCACACAAAATAATGTTCCAAATCACTAATAATGATAGAAATGTAAATAAAAACAACCCTGAAGTTTCACTTCCCACATAGCAAATTGACAAAGATAACAAAAATGTCAATAGTCACAATATTAGAGGGGCTGTGAGATAATAAGCATACTAAACATATTGTTGGTGGTGCTGAAATGGTATAACCATTTTGGAAAGTAATTTGGAATTATGCATACAAAGTGACTAAAATGTCCATCATACCCTTTGAACCAGAAACTCCATTACTGACTGGGCTTATGCCCACAAGAAAGCCATTGATGAGAAGAAAGTCCTTATACAGGCCAAAATATTTGTAGTGGCATTTTTTGTGATAGCAAAGAAGTGGAGACAAAGAAGATACCCACTGATTGGTGAATGGTTAAACAAATTATGGTACATGGATATAATAGAATATTATTGTACTGTAAGAAATTATGTATGTGATGAAGGAATATGGAAAGAATTATATGAACTGATGCAGAGTAAACAGAACCAAGAAAAAAATGTACACAATAAGTATGGATACACAATAATAAATGGAAAGAATAATCCAACACATACATCAAATATGAATTTCACAAAATTTATAAAGATCAAACATGACTCAAAAAAAGAGATATGAAACAACACCCCCCAACCCACCCTTTCATGGAGCTAAGACGTCCACAGATATTGCACATAGCACATATTTTTGTATTTTTCAATATATTGACTGGTTGTGCTGATTTTTTCTACTTTTTCTGAATTTTGGGGGTCTTGGGAGGGGTAGGTTTTAAAAAATGCTATTTGTTATGTAGGATGACTCTCTGGGAGGGAAAAGAAGAGGAATATCAGATGATGTAAAAGCACAAAACATATCAACAAAAAAATATTTTTAGGGGCAGGTAGGTGGCTCAATGAATAGAGCACTGGCCCTGGAGTCAGGAGGACCTGAGTTCAAATCTGGCCTCAGACAAAAACCTTAACACAAAAATTAGCTGTGTGACCTTGGGCAAGTCACTTAACCCCAATTGCCCTCCAAAAAGCAATATATATATATATATATTTTAATAAATATCACATATGGTTCTTGAGTGTAATGTGATGTTTGTGATGGGAATGAGCAGGCTGCAATATGGGGAGCTCTGAAGAAGACCAAGATTAAAAGAAATCATCAAAGAATTGGGTGACAGGAGAAGAAGATGGACTGGTCATGCGATAAGAATGAGGGAAGACAAGAAGACAGAGTGCTCCACTCATATCCTCACAATGTCAACAGAAAGTGAAGACATTCTTCAGTAGCTTGGCTGAACTGTCTGTGAAGAACATATGGACCAATGTGGGAAAGAGTCATGCAGGATATGCAAGGATAGGTGGCCATTTGTAACAACCAGAAATTCCTAAATCAATAAGATCACCAATCTTTGAGTATTTAAGCTTATATTTTTTTAAGATTATTTTTTTTAAACTATGTAACAGAAGTTTACAGGTAGTTATACAATCCTCTTGTTCTTTTTATATTAAGATGCTTGTGTTTGTTGATTCTTGTCAAGTTAACAAAAAATTTAAAAGCAGATTAATGTTGGATAGTGCCCAATCTGATTTCTTATTTGTAAATTGGGTGGCTTAAATGTTTTAAAGGAAAGCAATGTGTCACCATCCTTGGACCATATATTTCTTCTAAGTGTATACCTTGCAGATGGTTGCGTGAGGTCCTTTTTTTTCTTCCCTCCTCCCCCTTGAGATACCATTAGACATAAACATGTGTGTGTATGCATAAAAATTATTCTATACATACTTTACCAGACTGCCAAAAGGGTTCAGGACACAAAAATAATTAACATCCTCCCCTCCCCCAAACAAATGTTGTGTTTTATTATAAAAAGGAAATTTTCATTTTCTTGTTTCAGTTCTTATCTCATTTACCCACAGTCTTACAATTGGTCATATCAGACCCAGGGTATAAGATAAGTCCTCTTAATTCTGAGTTAGGCTTCTCTATGCCTCTTATTCAGAACAATAAAGTCCAGTAGTACCAAACAGGCACTACTAAGCTAGAAGGCTGGCCAGTTTGGTTTTCTTATAGAAAAAAAGGGTTATCCTCGAAACTGAATCCAACAAAACCACAGCTTTTGGCATAGTTAGGGCAGCAGACTAATAGCTTTTGGCAGAGAAGCATGGGATTGCAAAATCATAGGAATTAGAATTGAAAAGGACCTTAAGATCATCTAATCAGATGCCCTCATTTTCCAGGTGAGAAAACTGAAGGCTAAAGAGGAAACATGACTTGGGCAAGGTAGCATTAATAAGTGGCAGAGGGTTTTGGTCTGTTTTTTTCCTTTGTTTGTTTGGGTTTGGGATATTTTTGTTGTCATTTTTATGCTTTGAATCAGCCCCACCTTAGGGCCCTCAGGTGTTTGAAACACAACATATTGCTTTGCCTTCTGTGTTAACAAAACTCAAGTAATCTGGTTTCGTGATACATGGCTATATATTTAGTATCTAACTATACTTGGTATACAATGTGATTTTGCAAGCATCCTCAAAAAGAGGATTGTTTCCTCTATACCAGCTATACCACCATAATTCATTAATTGTTTCTATAAGTCTAATTGGAATTGATTAGGGAAGAGTGTCTGATCAGGTTACAGAATCTGGGGCCATAACTTGGCTCTGCCATTCACAACTTGTGGGAGCTTGGGTGAAAGTCACATCACCTCTGCTGGTCTCAGTTTCTATAGCTGTAACATAACGGAATTGGACAAGACAATCTCAAAGTTCCCTTCCACCTCTAAGTTTACAATTTGTTCTCAATTCAATGCAATAGTAATCTGAATAATTGTTGCTGCCTCCAAGAATTACAACCCAAAGTATCAAAAAATCAGAGGTTACTAACCTGGAGTCCATGGACCCCTAAGATTTCAGGAAATCTGTGAACTTGTAACTTTTAATATTTTGATAACTGTAGTTCTTTTTTCTAATTATTTATTTTATTTTTAATTTATGAAATAACACAACCATTTCTATAACAGAATAAAAAAGATCAGTGAAATTGCAAATCTATTATTTACCACTTTCTCTTCCTTTTAAATATATAATAAAGTTATCATGTAACTTTCTTTTTTTTCTTCCCTCTTCCCCCTTGAGATGGCTACCATGAGACATAAATGTGTGTATGTGTATGTGAGTGTGTGTGTGTGCGTATGCATAAAATTATTCTATACATACTTCACCAGACTGCCAAAAGGGTCCAGGACACAAAAATAATTAACATCCTCTCCTCCCCCAAATGAATGTTGTGTTTTATTATTAAAAGGAAATCTTTATTTTCTTGTCTCAGTTCTACACAATCTCTACAAAAACATTCCTCATCCAAAGATCAGACTTACTACAATTTTGCCATCAAAGAACTAGTTCTAAATTGGAATTTTTAAAAAATGGTCTTTATGGAGGCAATAGCCTGCTCTCATCTGCGAGAATCCTCAGAGCTGCTGAGGGGAACTGAAAGGGTTTCAGATTGAGTGCAAAATTCAGTCTCCAGATTTAATAAGATGAATTATCAGGTTCCCCATAGGTCATGGCAAACAGCAAATTAGGAAGACATCCATGCCACTCCTGTCCACCAGGTGCTGGAAGAAGAGGGAACACTAAGAAATTACAATTAATAGAGGGAGAAGCCATGGAGTACTGTCTAAAAACTAGTTTGGATCCACTTACTGCAGGTGTTGCTATACCAGCACGATTCAGTTGGACCAAAGGGCATCACTGTATAAACAGCTCAGCATAGTAATTCATGGTAATGATGAACTTTGAGTCATAAAAAACCTCCACTTAAGAGATTCAGAAAGTATATATTTTAGGAATATGTCTACCAAATGTCATAAAAAAATAGTTTAATGTTTAAAGGATATAAACTTAATTATCTGGAAAATTCACATATGTGGAATACCCTATTTGCCAAAGATCAATCAGACAATCAATAAGCATTTAATAAGCTTTTATTATGTACCAGGCAATGTGCTAAATGCTGTAGATACAAAGAAAAAGAAAAAGCAGTTCCTGTCCTCCAAGAGCTTACACTCTAATGGAGGAGACAGAATGTAAATGTAAGATATACACAGAGTAGATGGAAAGTAGCCTTAGAGAGGAAGGCACTAGAAGTTAGAGGGACCTGGAAAGACCTCCCATAGGAGGTGACACTAAGTCTAAAGGAAATCAGAGATTCTAAGGGTGAGAGGTGAAGGGGTGAAAGAATTCCAGACATGGAGACCACCAGTGCAAAAACATAGAATCTAGAGATGGAATTGCATGGGGGGGACAGAGTAAGCAGACCAATATAGATGGACTATAGGAGGGATTTATTGTGTAAGGAAAGATAGGAAGGATCCAAGTGGTGAAGGGCTTTTAAGGCCAAAAAGAGGAAATTATATTTGATCCTAGAATTAATGGAGAGACACTGAAGTTTGCTTAGTAAGAGCAATGCCATTGTCTAATCTACGCTTTAAGAAAATCATTTTGTGATCATCAGGATTGTTTCAGAAAAAACTGGGAAATACGTATGAATTTATGCTAAGTGAAGTGAGCAGAACCAAGAAAACATTGTACACAGTAACAGCAAGATTGTGAGGATGATCAACTGTGAAAGACTTAGCTATTAAAGATAGTAATCTAAGACCGTTCCAAAGGACCCATGATGAAAAATGCTCTCCACCTCCACAGAGATAATTGATGAACTCTGAATGCAGATTGAAGTATACTTTAAAAAAAAACTTTATCTTTCATGTTTTATTTTTTGTCTGCTTTCTTTTGCAACATGGCTAATATGGAAATAGGTTTTGCATGACTTTACATGTATAATTAATATCAATTGCTTGCTTTCTCAAGGAGGAAGGAGGGGCAGAAGGAAGAGAGAATTTTGAACTCAAAGAACTTTTTAAATGATTGTTAAAGTGTTTTTACATGTAATTAAGAAATATTTAACAAAATAAATAAAAATATTTTTTAAACAAGGGGCAAAAAAGAAAATCATTTTAGCAGATGGATCAGAATCGAGAGAGACTTAAGGTAAGGAGACCAATTAGGAGGACATTGCAATAATCACAATGAATACCTAAACTGAGGGGGTAGCTGTGTGTGCAGAGAAGTGGATGCTAAAGATATCCTTGAGGTAGAATAGACATGATTGGTGAGATGAGGGAGAGTGAAGTGCGATCAGGGTTGTGAACCTGGGCAATCGGAAGGATGATGGTGCCCTTGAGAGCAATAGGGAAATTCAGAAGCAGAGAGCATTTGAGGAGAAAGATAATGGATTCTATTTTAGACATGTTGAATTTGAGGTGCCCATGGGACATTCATTCTGAAATATCTAATAGGCAGTTGGTGATGTGGCACTGGAGTGCAAGAAAGAGGCAAAGACTGTCTATATAGCTCTGGGAGTTATCTGCATAGAGATGATAATTTAACCCATGGGTACTTATGAGATCAGAGAGAGAGAGAGAAAAAGAGAGAGACAGAGAGAGAGACAGACAGACAGAGAGAGACAGAGAGACAGAGAGAGAGAGATACAGAGACAGAGAGAGACAAAGAGAGACAGAGACAGAGAGAGAGACACAGAGAGAGAGAGAGAATAAAGAAATTAAGTCAACAAACATTTGTCAAGAACCAACTATGTGCCAGGTACACTGTACAAAACAGTGGAGATACAAAGAAAGGCAATTTTTTTTAAATACCTTATCTGCTCTTAAGGAGCTCACAGTCTAATGGCAAAGAGAGGAGGGTCCAGGACAACCTTGGGAGATACCCCCATTCAGTGGGCATAACCTAGATAAAGGAAATCACTAAAAAGAAGTCAGGCCAAGAGGAAAACCAAGAAGATTTTCATGTTTAAGATGAAAAATTCTATTAATTATTGCATTCCAGGAAGAAGGGAAGAATAGGAAAGAAATGCAGGATGTAATTTAAAATGTCCTCTATTCCCAATCTATAGGTGAGTCACGGAGAGGACAGAGGAAGAGCTAAGGTTCGTGAGGTACCATTGTCATAATATCCATTTGTTTGCACTCTAGCTAGGTGGTACTGAAAAAATCATGGGAAGAGTCTTGACCCTAGAGTCTGAAAAGGACAAAGTTCAAGTTGTACCTCTGATGCTTAATTGCTGAGCATGGTGAAGCACTTAACATCTCAGTCTCCCTTTTGCAAAACCAGGACAACAATGCCAGCAGTACCCACCTCACAGAATGGAGGGAAGGCTTTGTAAATCTGAAAGCACTGTTACAGCATCTGCTATTAGTATAGGCTGCTCCCACCACCACTTTACCTCCCTCCTGCCCCAAAAAAACCGACTACTCTTCAAAAAGTTTGAGCAGTGACAGCTCCAGTTCACATGTAGCCCAAGTCTAAACCACAATTCATCTCCTAGTGGCCCCCAAATAACCTGGGGGAAAAACCAGGAAAGACAGGGCCATGGAGCCTTTAAAGCTTCCCATCTGATTTTTTTGGAGATCTGGCCTATTTTCTTTCAAGCCCCAAAGCAAGGGCCCACTTATAATTCTCATAGCATTCCTACAAATTGATGGAGAAATTGTGGAGGGACTTGTCCACAGATTCCAGGGGGAGACTTTGGCAGGCCAATCTGCTCTAGCTGGGACAGCCTCATTAGAGCAGAGGTCGTGGGTTTAACTGCACTGATATCTTTATTTCTTAATTCTACCTTAACAAGCTTCATCTTTAAATTGTTCTTTTTAACCTGCTCTTGTGAGGAACAAATGGGGTGGAGGGGATCATAAAATCCCTCCCACAACTCCTTAACTTGCCTCTCAACATTATTTAATTTGTGGTCCTGAATTCCAATCTGGATATATTTCTAGGAAAAGCTGGGTACCTAAAACCAGTTGAGGCCCTGAGTTCCTAACTCTGGAGGAATGCCATAGGGCCCTGAGGCAAAGCCCAGAAGAATGTCACTAACTGACTTAGGTCAGTTTTATAAGTGAACCTCTAACCCAGGCTGCCATACTGGTTGTGCCTTGACGTCAGTCTCTTTGATGCATGTGAAAGGAAATGTGTTTATCCCAAGGAAAAGCAATGGAAGTGTCTCCCAGACCACCTCCTATTTAAAATCCCAATTTCTCATTTGTTCTTCTATAGGAAGCAACTTGAATGAGTGTTTATTTTCCATATTTGTGTTTCTGCCATTTCCAGCCTCTCTCTAGTGGACACACTGCTCTTGAGGTCATAGAAGCAGATAAATGAATCCATCAATAAACATTAAGTGGCTACTATGTGCCAGACACTGTGACAAGTACTGGGGACACCAAAGTGGCAAAATACAGTCCCTGTTCTCAAGGAGCTTATAGTCTAATGGGGGAGACAACATACAAATAAATATATACAAAGCAAGGATGAATAGGAAATAATTTACAGAGGGAAGGCAAATAATTAACAGCAGGGACAGAGAGAGATGGAAAGGAAGTTGGGGGTTGGGGAAAGGGAAGCATGACCAGGCAGAGCCTGTAACCATATGATTAGACCAGCACTTCCACGATATATCCTCTTTCCTCCCACCCACAACTTGGAGTTCAAAAAGAAGACAATGCTACCCTCAGGACCAGCTTCCTGAAAACATCCTAGGTATGTGCACTCCAGGCCCTTGAGGCTTGGAAGATTTAAGAAGACCACATAAGTTACTGTTTTCTTCATCATATCCTGCTGCTCTGATGATTATATGCCTTTTCCATCAAGCAATAAGGGGGTGGCATCCTGAGATGCTGAGGGTCACAGTGTCCTTGTAGATCTTGCTGTTACAACAAAGTAAACCTCCTTTTGCTCACTGTTCAGTGACTTGGGAGTGTTTCATTTCATCGAACCTGACCTTACTGCTGGCATTAAAGTCCCCTCTCTTACAGTAGACTGGATGGTGAAAGTGGGAGTCAGGTGCTGTTCAAGCATCTCTTGGAGGTGGGGTATGGAGGGAGACAGCAGAGGCTCAGCTGGTGAGACCAGAACTCTGATCCAGTCTAAGTGAAACTTAGCACTGTCTCAGAGCTGATAGTGGCCATTCAAAGAGTCAGCTCCCAGAACACCTCCTTGTCTGGGAAGAAGGATGGGGAAGAGAAGGTCATTCAGTGTTCTCTCAAAATGAGAAGCCTGGGTAGGCCTGCAACAGGCCAAGGTGTGGGAAAATCATCCCCTACTGAAGAGACAGTGGGGACAGTCAGTCCTATCAGTCTTGACAATCAAGAAGCATTTATTAAATGCCTATTATGTCCAAGGCAATGAATTTAAGCACGGGAACTGGGGTTGGGGATAAAGAAAGGCAAAAACTGGTCCCTGCTCTCATGGGGCTAACAGTGTAACAAGAGAGACAACTTGCAAAGAACTATGTACAAACATAAGATAAACTGGAGAGAGGGAAGACACTAAAATTAAGGAGAACTAGAGAAAGCCTTCTTACAGAAGGTGGGATTTTAGCTGAGATATGAAAATGGAGACTGAGAAAAGTTAAGTGACTTGCCCTGGGCCACACAACCAATGAGTATCAGAATCAGGATTTGAACTCAGGTCTTCCTGAATCTAGGTCTTAATACTCTGGATTCCACTGTATCACCTAGTTGCCTCAGAAAGAGGACAAAACTGGGAAAGAAAAAAAGGAGGTGTGGATTAGGCTGCAGTTAGTATAGTTAGCCATCCTGTGGTTGGGGAGGGGACCTAGAACAGGGAGGGAGTGCAGTTCCTGTCAGAGGAAAATGCTTCTCTTTCCCTAACAGATTTCTGTCTACTGTGTCTGCTTCCTGATACAATTTGCTCTGAGAGAGAGTGGCTCCACCCAAGTGAGAATAAGATGGAGAGAGGGGATGGGGTAGAGAGGGAAGAGGAGAGAAAGGCTGCTTTTCCTTCTCAGTCCCCTACAAGAATCAGAAATTCAGGCCACAAACAAACTGGGAGAGCAGTGAGCTATTGGTAGAAGGCAAACTTCGAAAGGGAAAAGGATCATGCCTTGTTTCTCATACCAGAGACTGTGACTTTCTCTTGAAACTTTGTCTTCCCATCCTGCACAAACTTTCCTACAAATTTAGAGGCTGGGGAGGGAAGAGAGAACTTGTTGCCAGATTGCAACTGCAATTGGTCCCAATCTATCTTCTAGTCCTTAGTCGCAAGAACAGAGGAGATAATCTGGAAGGAAGAATGTCTTCAGAGGAAGGAACAATTTTCAACAATATGGCTGAAAGAATGCTAGCCTGAGAACCAGGAAGGCTAGGTCCCTGCTTTGACCCTAACCCTGGGTCTCTTCTGCCTTATTTTGTGAAATAAAGGGTTTGGACAAGGTGATCTTCAAGTTTATTTATAGCTCTGACAGTCTATATGAGACTGTGAGAGGAACTGACTTTCTGTGGAGGAACTGTGAGAGGAAGACCTGAGTTCAAATCCTGCTATATGAGACTGTGAGGCCCCCATTTACCTCACTTAAACCTTAATTTCAGTAAGAGCTAAATGAGTCCCATTAGCAGAATTGCTATGAGGACCAAATAAGAATAAATCCAAGAGAATGTGTATAAAAAGCTCTGCAGACTTTAAGATGCTGCATAAATAGAGGTTACTGTTATTGTTCAAGGTCACATTGATAGTAAGTAATGAACTCAATCTTTGTATTCATGGCCTCTAACTAACTCCAGATGCCACACTGACAGTTATTGCCATGGTTCTCTCTTTCAGTTATATGTTATACTATCTACTCCCATCCAAGTGAGAAGGGGGAGAGACAGTCCTATGCTCTATGTTGGGTACATGGAAGGAGATATGACTTATGATTTGTTGAAAGAATGCTAAGTACTACACCATTTGCCTGACTTAAAAGATCCCAAGGAAGTAGAAGAGACAGAGAGGCGCAAACAAAAATTCACAGACAGAGACAGAGACTGAAAGAAGTGAGAGACAGAAAGAGACAGAGAGAGAAAAAGAGAGATGAGAGGAGGAAGAAGAGGATAATGAAGAGGAAGAGGAGTAGACAGAGAAGGAGCTGAGAACTTTTGAGTAGAAACAGGGAGCTCTTGGAGCCACATACGTGTATAGGAAAGCCAGCCCATCAGCGGCCCTTGACCTCCACTGTGTATAGGACAAAAGGCTGCTGAAAGTGAATTAAGATTGTAATCTCTCCTGGTTTGGGATGAGATTTTCTCTCACAGCTAAAGAATTCATTTACCCTTATATAGTCTTTGGTATATTCTGATCTCTTGAATTTCTCTAATTTCTGTTTGCTGATTTGCTCGAGTAAAGTGGGTTTTACTTGCTATTCATTATTCACGATAATCCTTTATGTAACTAACATTTGGTAGAAAGAGACTAAAATTGTGAATGTCAAATAAGGTCCACCCTCCCACTTAAGAGGGATCAGAGAAGTGGCTTCCCATTCTGAATTCAGACTCAAACATCTCCAAGAGAAATATTGGGGACCAGGAGTATGTGTGGCTGACAGATATAATTCTAGCCCAATACTCCTGTTGGAGACTTGGAAAAGAGGTCACCTAGTCTTGGTAATATGAAACTCTGCCTGGACTTCATCCAACCATGCTAGCAATGCCATCACAATTTTCCTCCTAATCTATGCAAAGGTGGGACAGATCTCAAATCACATCTATCCATGCCACCTACTGGTCACATTTTTATATTTAGACAAGTCACACACATAAATATTTCATAATGGCAAACTCAGAGCTCAATTCTCCAGTCTTCTTCTAATGCAGCACTATGGGGAGGAGAGTTATAGTGACGGAACAACAGAAATAGCTAAACACAAAAAAAGTATGTAGATAGTGTGTGAAGAGTGCTTCCCTCTAGTGACCAAATGTCTCCAAATGAGGTAATATCTCCCTGCTTTATTTTTTTAAGGGGGGGAAGGCAAGGCAATTGGGGTTAAGTGAATTGCCCAAGGCCACACAGCTAGTAAATGTTATGTGTCTGAGGTCAAATTTAAACTCAGGTCCTCCTGACTCCAGGGCAAGTGCTCTATTCACTGCACCACTTAGCTCCTTACTGAGTTTAGTTCTACTTTGTATGATGTATGTATAAGAATGGAAAGTAAAATAATTTAAATAGCAAATCTGAAGGAAAAGAAATAGCCAAATGTAATTGTCTTTTGGGCATACCTGGAAGGGGATACAGAAGGATTTTCTTTGCTTATTTATTTATTAATTCCTGTTAAAGCTTAAGAGTTTGGGGCACAATTCTGCCCTTTGTTCTCCATGTTTACTTTTTTTTTTGGTTAATAAATATCAAGTTTAACAAAAAATTAGTAGTAATGATGAAGTTTTCTCAGACACCTCCCACACTAAATCCCAGTATCTCGTGTGTGTTTATTTCTTATCTAGGTGTTTCAGGAGAAATATCTCCTTTCTGACTTCGTGTGGCAGATGGCTGCTGCCAAAATTAATTGACCACAAGTCAGAAATTATAATGGTAAAAACCTAGATTTTTCTTATTGTGCTCAAGCATAGGTTGAGTTCTCAAACAAAAAATAAATAAATTTGAATGAAGATAGGATTTTAATAAGGCCTCTTACAGACAAATTTATGTCAGAGTGAGAGAAAAATAATTCTTTTACATATTGCAATTTTGTTCATTTCTCATAGGCCATGAAAGTTAAAGACAGATTCATAATCCCATGTTTTCTTCAATGTCATAAAAGTTGAGTGAATTCAGTTAAACAAAGTCATAATCTCATACATAAACAAATCTACTTAAACAGACTTTATAAACTAAGTCAGGTTACAGATTAAACTACATTTAGAGCATTCCCAAATAGGCTGATTGAAGAAGAAGATTTATATGTCACCAAAATAACCAAGAACACTAGTGTCAAGGAAATCCTTCCTTGAACAGTTAGTTAGGGAAGCTAACAAATAATTAAATCAATTTGGGGAGCTCAAACTCCCCTTTTGGCTTTTATTGAAGGAATGTCAAATAGTCTTCCCTTAACATTATTATTCCAGGAGTCAGATTTTGGTCAGTTGAAGTTGATATTAACAGAACACAGGCTAGAACTAGAAATTACAGGAGGAATGTCCCTGAGCTCCAAATAATAAAAATTAATAAAAGAAAATTTAAAAAAATTTAAATTCTCATTACATAGGTGACTAAGAACAAATTGAATGAATGATTATCACCCACAATATTTCTTCTCTAATTTTCAGCCTTTCCCTGGAGGACATGCTACTTTTGAGACCATGGGATTTAAAAATTGAAGTAACCTTAGAGATCACCTGTTTGTGGTGAGGGTTGTCCCCAATGTATAGCATGGGTATGTCCCTGGGAGGCAGAATAGACATCTCTAACATTTTCTCCCTCTACCCTTTCTCTAAGAAGACTTCATTTCCTGCTAGGAAGGGAAGTAAAAGGTTGGGGCCAGAAGCTGCCACTGCTCTCCTTAGAAAAAAGAAGTAGGGGCAGCTAGGTGGCTCAGTGAAGAGAGCACTGGTCCTGGAGTCAAGAGGACCTGAGTTCAAATCCCACCTCACACACTTAACACACACAAAAAAAACTAGCCATGTGACCTTGGGCAAGTCACTTAACCCTACCTTCCTCCCTCTAAAAAGAAAAAAGTACTGGGTTAGAATTATATCTATTTGCTCTCTTAAACATACACACACACACACACACACACACACACGCATATATATAATGTATTGCTATTCTATATAATGTGGTTTTCTTCTTCAACCAAATTTCTCATCACTATTTCATTAATGGAGGGAATCAGATCCATAAGCTTTAAATCCAAGGCTTGACTCCTTTCCCACCAAATACCTGTTGCATGATGAACACACATAGTAAGTAGCCAAGAAACCCATTTAACCAAATCACAGTAAAAACAGAAATCAGAGCAAATATACATAGGAAGATATATACTAAACAATAGAGAATGAAGGATCTCTCCCATTGAGAATGAAGTAACTGTGCAACAGAGAAAGTTCTCGATCTCAGCCAAGAAGTTCCCTGAAGTCTCTAGTGTGGCAAGCTGGAGATGATGAAGTCTGCCAGCTCCTTCCATGTCAGCCTTTTCCCAAAGTCTTTTCCTTTAGCAGTTTTAAGTGGGGTTGGCATCATCCATTTTCTGTCTCAAAGTTGGAAGTCAGAAGTTCCCAAAGCCCAATGAGATTCAGCATCTTGAAGAAACATACATGCAAGTGCAAAAACTGAAAAGATTTGAATAGCTGGAGGAGGGGGGGACCTTTCCTCTTACTTTCACCATCTCTACTCTGCTTTTCACACAGTCATGGGGCATTGATCTCTACCAATGATAAGACAGTCCAATGACCTTTGAGAATAAGGTTTACATAACAACTAATGAGAGAGCTAGAATCTGAACCCAGATCTTCTGACTCCAAAGTCAGTGCTCCCATTGGCATGTCCCTTCCATTACACCCCATGGCCTTACATATTTGTGGCTCTACCTTTCAGTAATGCAGAGTGTAACCCTTGTGCCAGATTCTGTCTCATGACAAGAACACTCAGGATACACTTGTACTTTGCCACTTTTTTGTTTTGTAGCACCTACCCAAGAAAGTGGGTAAATGGAAAATGTATAAATGACCATCTCCCTTCAGCACAGTGGGACTCACTGCCTACCTGCAAACAATACTTCAAAAAAAGAAAAGGAATATTTTATTGAAAGGTTGAAGAAAGCAAAAGAGAACTCACAACAGAGTTGTTGGGAAATTTTTAAAAATCTCTCCAAGATCTGCACAAAATCTGTCATCTAGATCCTGGAATAGGTCGTTTCCTGCTCTGATGTTCCTGGCAAATATTGCTTCCCAAAGATCCCCAGTAGTTCCAACAATGTCAGATGTTCTCTCCTTTACTGTTCTTGACACAGTTCCTTAGAAGTTCTAATATTGACATGTTCTCAGGCATGGCACAATTCTCTCCTGGAGTCAATTTCTTTGCTATTGAACACAGTCTTTGCCACTACAGAGGGAAAAGCTTTATGACATTAAGAGAATTGATCAAGGGTACTGAGAATGTTCAGCACAGAGAAGAAAATGTGATGGCTGCCTTCAAGCATTTAAAGAGCAACCATTTGATCGAGGAATTAAATTTATTCTTCTTGATCCAAGGAGGCAGAAGTAGAAGCTTATTCTAGAGTGAGAGTTTCAAAAAAGTTATAAATGCTGAGATACCAGCTAGAATCCTAATTAAAGATAAGTAATTTTGTACCAGCAGGTATGCATAATAAAGGTAGAAATTTAGAACCAAATATCTAAGGGAGAGGTCAAGAGACATAGCCCTTTTGTTCTTGTCTCAGGTTGATTCTCATTGTGGTCGAGAATTTTAGAGGGGCCAAAGTGAGTGAGCTTCATGCCTCTAGCATCCCCTCAGTTCCTTTGAGTATTTTGTTGGGTAAGGTCAAAATGCCTTAATGGGACTCAAGCTAACAAAGATGTGACAGATGTTAAAAGGAATTCCCTAATCCTAAATCAAGTAACTGACTAGAGGAGAGGTGTTTAAGTAGAAGTGTGAAAAGAGCATTCAGAAGAACTGACAACCCAAGAGGGCTCTACTGTCCTTTCCTGGTTTGATGCTGTTGTCACAGTCCCCATTCTCTTAGGGTGATGTGAACTAAAATAACTTTACCCTCTACTGTAGGCACAAGGCTTGTCAGTACCTGCAGTCTCAGAAGATAGCAGCAGAGGGGGCGGCCAGGTGGCACAGTGAATAAGAGCACTGGCCCTGGAGTCAGGAGGACCTGAGTTCAAATTTGCCCTCAGACACTTAACACTTACTACCCGTGTGACCTTGGGCAGGTCACTTAACCCCTATTGCCCTGCTCTCTCCCCTCCAAAAAGCAGCAAAAATCAGTAGTTATCCTTTCAATGTTGCAATTTTCCCCATGCAGTTTCAATATATTGAGGGTTGGCATAAGAAATGAGAACTTTTGGGGAGTTTTGCAAAAGCTGTAAATGACATGCAAAGGTCAGCATTTAGGGTTAGGGTTAGGTCAGCAGATGAAACAGAAAAAGTTTAGAAACTCAGAAATGCATAAAATATGTGCATAGTATTATATAATTGGACCTATGACCAAAGACGTAACCCAAATTTTACAATAAGTTATTGTAAACACCCCATAAAAGAAAAAGGAAAAAGAATTCAGACTTCTTCTTTGGTACAAAGTGAGGACCAAAAAATTTCATGTGGATTTCCTACATCATGGGAGTACTGTACCCCTAATCCTCACACTGTGGAAGCCATAACTATAGACAGTTCAAACAAGTAGTAGCTTCACTGACTAGCTGTTGACCAGCACATGCTAGCACAAAGCAGCACAGCAAACACCAAAGCTAGCATAAAGGCCTAGCACTGACCGCAGGATGCCCGGTGAAAAGCCTGTCACTAAGCAGAAATACAAAGGGCTAACAAAGAGCATGAGTGAGTCACCCAGCAGAAAGGGAAGCATCAGCCCAATAAACAGCAGCAAAACCCAGTAGGATCACATTGGCAGCTCCGCAGCACTGGCTTGATTTCCTGGCTACATGTTTGCCCTCCACAGGTTAGTTCAGGCCACATGTGTTTCCTGAGTGTATGCCCTTCATGCAGATTTCCTGGCCATATATGCTTTCTGTGTGCATACACATGCTCTCTGTCTCTGGTTATGTTTGTAGGAGAATGTATCCTCTATGGGTCTTTTCTTGTCATTTAATTTTCTAGGCTGCTTGATTAGACATTTTTCTTTCCAACTGTGTCTTTTCTTGCTGGCTTAGGAAAAGCAAATATTAGTGGAAGCTTTCGAGCTGCGTTGTTGTTGTTGTTATTGTCGGTTTGAGGGAGAGGAGGACAGGATTCTAAACCACAAAATAACTCCAATCAGAAGTAACTTTCTAGAGGCTCATGTACTGGGGCCCCAGGCAAAATATAAGGGGGAAAAAACGTTCCCAGTCATTGAAATGGGAATGTATTAAGTCAATGGAGATCTTTAAAGAGAAGTTGTATATAACCACTCATGAGAAATGTAGAAGGGATCCTTGGCAAGGTATGGGTTGATCTAGTATGGTTCAATGGAAAGAGATCTGAATGTGGAGTCAAAGGACTTGGGTTCAAAACCTCTGTCTGCCACTTATTACCTGCATGACCTTGGGCAAGTCACAAGCTCCCTAAGCCTCAGTTTATTTATCTGTAAGATAAAGGTATTTGACCATATAGATTCCCTTCTAACTCTAAATCTATAATTCAATATCAATAGGATCTCTTACAACTCAAGATTCTATGTTGTATGATATCAACTATTATTTCCTAATGTTTTAAAGAAAATATAATTCTAGTCTCATCTCACTGGCTCCCAGTTTAACAATATCTGTGAAAATATGAAGCATGTCATAAAAATTAGGAACAAAGAACTTTTGTAGCTGTGAATAATTTAAGTTTGTTAAGTAATCATCAGTTGATGACTTGTGGTTTAGTTAACTAAGGGGCTGCATCACAAGGATCATTCAGTCAATACAGAGGCTACAAAGACAAATAAGATATGGCTCCTGCCTTCAAGGAGCTTCTAATTAAGTAATAAGAGTAACCTGAAATTTTACCCAGAGGTGTGTGTCTTGAGCAGTGGTTCTCAAACTTTTTGGCCTGCTGCCTAGCTAGGATTTATCACCTAAAACAACAAATCGTCTCTAAGGACAGCCCCTTGGAGCCCAGTTTACAGATCATGTTGCAGTAATGTAACCCTGGTTAGCCTAGAGTGTTTGGCATGCTACTGCCTAGGTGTGATTCTGGATTGGTAAAGAGAATGATTACTTACTGTATGACAGCTAGAATTGACTTGGAAGATTTAGAAAAGAGAGACATCTTCATTCCTATTTTAAGAGAAAACAGACAGTTCAAGACTCTCTTCTAGGAGAGACCCATGGAGAGAAAACAGACATAGGAAGGCAAAAATGAAGATGAAAGCCAGCTCCTTTACAGGTCCCTGATTTCCAGCTTGCCTCCCTAAAGGCTTTGGAGAATTTTCTCTTGGTTGATATTGGGTCCTCATTTTATTGGTTGAGTTGATATATCTTGATCCCAAAGGAAGAACTCATTCATTGTATATTTCCTGGCATATTCCAATTTTTATAACTGCTCTAATATCTGTTTGATATCTGCTTGGATAAATGGATTTACTCACCATTCACTATTTGTAATGGTCTTTTGTATAACTAGTATTATATGAAATGGAATCAAATTTATGGATCTGAGTTTGGGCAATCCTTTCCCCTTTAAGGAATAGAAACCAGAAAAATGATTTGAACTTAAAAAAAAAGAAAAGAAAATCATTCCTCCTGAATAGTAATATTTAGACAAACAGATAAATATAATTCTAGTCTCATACTCTTCTCTCTCACAGGAGAACAGCTTGACCAGGTTCATGGTCGCTCTTGATCTCCTCCAGGAAAGGAATCAAAGTTTCTCTTAGACAAAGGTAGGCAAAATTCCTGAGAGCCCCATTTAGACAACCCATATACCCTACAATGGGCAGTTAGGTAACACAGTGGATACAGCCAGGTCTGGTGCCGGGAAGATTCATCTTTCTGAGTTCAAATCTGGCCTCAGCCACTTACTAGCTGTGTGACTCTGGGCAAGTCATTTAACCCTGTTTGTCTTAGTTTCCTCATTTACAAAATGATCTGGAGAAGGAAATGGCAAACCACTCCAATATCTTTGCCAAGAAAACTCCAAATGGAGTCACAGAGAGTCAGACATGACTGAAAAAATGACTGAACAACATACCCTACAATGGAAAGAAGGATATAAGGAGGAGGAGAATAAGGAATGAGAGACATAAAAGTAAGATATTACATTATTCAATTAAGTTTTTCCTGTCGTACATGAGTGCTGCTACTCGGTCTGTTGAGTTAGGAAGAAGATACACTATCATCTTATTGCTATTTAAAAAAAATACTGCATTGGACCAATTGCTTGCATTAAATACTCCCTCTCTATGGTGTTTCCTAGAATAGACCGTGCTTTCACGGGGACTGTTTTTCACGTTCCAGTCTCCCAAAGTTTGGATCTTTTATCCTCAGACTTAGCTTTGACCTCTACCTTCCTCGCCTTCTGTTAACTCACTTAAATCCAATTTTGGATCATGTACTTCCTCTCAGTGATAAAGGGAGTAGAACTCAACATACACAGTAGAATCACAGCTCTAGTTATGGAAAGGATCTTAGAAGCCATTTAATATAACTCCCTAATTTTTCAGATGAAGAAACTGAGGCTCAGGAACACATAGGCAGTAAGCATTTGATGTAAGATATGAACTCACATGCTTTGACTCCAGAGTCGGGGCTCCTTCCACTGTTCCATGCTAACTCCCACCTATCTCCCCTCAATCAGTTTCCTCTTTCCTTGTGCTTATGGGAAGCCTCTTTCAGCGCAATACCAAGCTGAGAGGGTAGGTTGCAACAGCCCTGATTCCTCCAAGCTGGCAAGCAGTGGAAGTAGCATTCCTATAATTGCCCAGGACCCTCAGGCTGCACATAGTTTATCCTAATACTGAAGTCATTCAGAGTAAAGAATCCATCATCCTTTTGGCTTTTTTTTCTCCTTCTTCTCTTGGGGAAATCTCATTTAGACACTAGCATATATATTTTTTCTTTTATAAACCAGTCTGCAAGCCACCTGGAGGAGATGTTATGGTTCATCTGTCCTGGAAAGGTGACCTTTTGCGAACCACAAACCACAAGGTTTGAGAAACTAAGCTTTGATAGAGCCAGAATACACAGAGGGCACAATGGATGAATGTAACAACTCCACTAGGCACAAATGTCTTCTATAACATGAATTACTGCTTGCTCCCTGAATTGCTGAGGCATCTTTCAGTCCTTAAAATGTAAGAGACTGGTTATTTACAGTACAACAAAAAGAGAAGGGTAAGAGTTGGCAGGGGGAGTATAACATCTAATTTTAGATTTAGTTAAAATAGAGAATAAAACAGGAATTGGCAAACTTCCTTAAGGTGAGAGAACTGCATGTATTGAGTATTGTTAATAATTAAAAACAAAACAAAATGGAATACTGGAGTTGTATTCACACTGTTACCACTGGGTGGCGGCAGAGGGACTTTTCAGTAGACCTCATTGTCTCTGGTTCTGTATTAGATTGGGGAGGAGGGAGGGTGGAGAGGGAAAGTGGGTCATATTTGAGGCCAAGTGGATTTTGTTTTATTTTAGTTAGCTGTAAAACGAGTACTGTGTTTACTATCTAGCTAGCAAAATATTTTAAAGCAGTGTGAACAGTGGCATGGTGTAGTGAAAAGAAGAGAATTGGGCGCCCACACTGGCTCTGAGTCCTGGGAACTTGACCTCTCTCTGGGCATCAAGGTCCTCATCCAGAAAAAGAGAGGATTAGAGAAGAGGCTCTCAATCTAGACCAGGAGGACCATGATTTTGGATGGGGTGGGCTTTGGGGGAAAATGCGGGAATTACATCTTTATTTTTGTTAACTTTTCCTTTTCTTGGTAATCCCACGGATTTAATTTTGTGCATTTAAAAACATGATTTCCTATTGTCTAATATGAAAGTATTTGCAGATCCTATACATGATTGTAAGCTGCCATAGTGGGGGAAGAGGGGACGGAGGGGGAGAAAATTTGAAGCTCAAGGAATTGTGGAACTGAATCTTGTAAACTAAAAGTAAACAAACAAATTAATAAAAAGAGAAGAAAAAAATGAAGAAGTTGAACTTAAAACAACAACAACAACAACATGATTTCCAGAAGGAGTTCACAGGTTTCACCAGACTACCAAGAATCTCTGGGCTAGATGATCTCCAAGGGCCCTTCTAGCTTTAAATCCTATGGGAACTATGATCAGCACAATTTTTTGAGCTTCAGTTTTATCATATAAAAAATGAGAATATTTCCCATTGTTCATTCCATCTTATACAATCCTTCTTTATAACCTCACTAATGTCTAATGTGGAAGTATTTGCAGATCCTATACTTGATTGCATGCCACCATGGTGGGCAGGGGGGGGGGAGCAAAGAGGAGAGGGAGGGAGAGAAAATTTGAAACTCAAGGGATTGTGGAACTGAATCTTGTAAAATAAAAGTAAACAAACAAATTAATAAAGACCAAAAAAATGAGAATAATAAGGTTTTTCTTTACTACCACAAAGGGTTGTTTAGAGGAACACATCAGATAATGTATATAAAAACCCTTTGTAAATTCCAAAGTGGTAGGAAAAGGTCACATGCAGGATTAAAACAAAAATTAAGAGAGCCTGAGGAATAGTCATGAGGCATATAACTGTTGGTATAGTGACTAATGAGAGTGGGGGTGAGGAAATAGCCAGCTGTTGTCCAAATGGAGCAATATTCTCAAACACAGAGAGAGCCCTGGATTTGGAATCAGAACACCTAGACTTAAATCCTAGTTCTGCTGCTTAAACATGTGGGACTCAATTCTCTTCACCTCCCTCCTTCACCTGTAAAATGAGGAAGTTGGACCAGATGGCCTTTGAGATCTTTTTTTGTTTTTGCTTTTTGGAGGGCAATTGGGGTTAAGTGACTTGCCCAAGGTCACATGGCCAGTTTTTGTGTTAAGTGTCTGAGGCTGAATTTGAACTCAGGTCCTCCTGACTCCAGGGCTGGTACTCTACTCACTGTGTACACTACTCACCTAGCCGCCCCTTTGAGATCTTTTCAAGGGTTTAAATACTATGAAATTATAAAATGCTCCACTATGGCTATAGCCAACCAGCTCTTCAAAAAGAAATATATGCAAGACACACTTTTAAGTTTAATCTACATTATTAAAATTTTTAAGTAACTTTCTTAAGTCTAAGTCAATGATATTAAACTCAAATAAAAAAGTACTGCCATATATTGACTGAGAAAACCTCAAATTAACATTATCTGTGTTATATTATTTATAACATTAAACATTTCCAAATTATATTTTAATCTGGGGTGAGCTGCATTCAAGAGAAGCTGAAGCAGGGATTTTGACACACCTGGTCTGGACAATCAACAAAACAATAAACCAGAACTGATTTATAACATTTGCTGATTTCTAAAATGTTAAGTGCTCACACTGAAAATTTAATCCACTCTCTTGAGAGTGTTGAACATACCCCTAGATAAAGCCCTGGATACAAATCCAATGTACTACCAGACTGTATAAGTATGCAAAGGATTTCTCTTCACCTATGCAGACTGAAATAAATCTATGATTGAAGAAAAATACTAGTGTGATTGAAGCCCACAGAGGTTAAAATGACTTTCCCAGGGTCACCCAGACCTTCTTGACTCTGCGCCTAGAAATCTACCCAACTATTCCATGCTAGCTCTATAACACTACATTATGCATTTAGAGTGACGTTATAATTTTTAATATAACACAATGACATTATATATAATTTATAATAACAAATAAGAAAGTCA
Organism: Petaurus breviceps papuanus; assembly: GCF_028583685.1. NCBI lineage: Eukaryota > Metazoa > Chordata > Mammalia > Diprotodontia > Petauridae > Petaurus > Petaurus breviceps. Next base: position 9,440,988 of record NW_027186390.1, read on the forward strand.
CATCTTTATAACAGATTTGATTTTAAGCATAGGAGCCTAGATTTAGAGTTGGAAAGGAACCTTAGAAGTCATGAGAACTCCCATATTTTACATGGGAATGAAATGAGTCTAGAGAATAAAATAACTTCCCCAAAGTCACAGAAATAGTACCAGAGGGAAGATTTGAACTCAGGTCTTCCTGACTCTAAGTTCAGTTCTCTAACCATCTTGCCACACTGGCTCTAAGTTCTGATGAGGACTTTGATCAGCCCATACCATTAACTGGTTCAGAAGACTTAAGTCTATTCTTTTTTTCTTTTTAATTTATTTATTTTTAGTTTATAACATTCAGTTCTACAAGATTTTGAGTTTTAAATTTTCTCCCTCTCCCTTCTTTGTCCCCTCCCCAAGACTGTGTGCTCTAGTTATACATTCATATTAAACATTTACACATTAGTCTTAAGTCTATTCTAACTTTGGTCTGATTAATCTATGATGTCGCAGAGAAAACTAGAGAAGCAATAGATACAAAACCAGAAAATAATCTTAATGTTTTCCCATGTAAGATGTGCCTCACATGAATTTACATATGTTCATTGATGCATGTAGTAATTACGGCATATTTGTTTATCACAGATACAGTTGCCTGTTAGTTATGCATAATTTTGCTGTCTATTTTCCCGTATGCTGCTATTTTTACACGTTCTGTTATTATGGAGAACTGCTTTTTATACCTATTTATTTATGTAGATATGCTGATACTGTTGTGATATGTGCATGAAATATAGCCCGCATATAATTTAGACCCTTAGTCCCCAGAGGGCTAACCAAAATTCAAAACTATGGACAAATATACACACAGTTCCAGGCTCTCTTCAGGGAGAGCTCCCTGGAAGGAGAGAAAAACTGAGAAGAAGCTGACGTGTAGAGGAAATGGTACCTTGAACATGTATCTATTTCCAGTTTGCCACACTAGAGACTCTGGGAAGAATTTCACCTTGGGTGAACTTAAAGATTCCCTTCCTCCCTCTCTGTTGAGCTAAGATATTTTTCTTTCAGTTGGAGAGCTCATTTATTCTGTGTATTGTCTGATATGTTCTCATCTGTATATCTTCTCTAATTCCTATTTGCAACCTGCTTATTTATATGGTTTATTTGCTACTCAGTATGTGTGATGGTTGTTGTATAAGTAGCATTCGGCACAGAGGAGTCAAACCTTCATATATAACTGAGCACTCAAATATTCAGTCATCTTCATGACCCCATTAAGGGTTTTCTTAGCAAAGATGCTGGAATGGTTTGCCATTTCCTTCCCTAGCTCACTTTACAGATGAGGAAACTGAGGCAGACAGGGTTAGGTGACTTACCCAGAGTCACATAGCTAGTAAGTGTCTGCGGTCAGATGTAAACTCAAAGATGAGTCTTCCTGACTCCAGGTCCTTCACTCTATCTACTGCACCACATAGTTGTCCCTGTTAAAGGATAAAAACTAGAAAAATCAGCTTAAATTTCCACTAAATTAATGGTGTTTACAAGAAAAATAAATATAATTCTAGTCTGATATCCTCTCTCTGAAGAAAGCAAAGTAGGCCAGTCTTGAGCCCCCATGGCCTGCCACCCCTCCTTGAAAGGAATCAAATTTTCCTTTGGAGAGGGGCGGGTGAGATTCTGGAGATATCTATTCATGACTCCTTGCAAGACAAATTCTGACAAATCCATGTGGGTTATATAAACAGGTGGTGTGGTATGGTCGAAATAACATTGAAGGACCTAGGTTCAAATGCCATCTCTGCTCCTTGCTTGTAGTAAATCCAGGGAAAGATAATCTCTCTGGGCTGTTTCCTCTTTTGTCCAATGGGGGAAGGCTGGGGTGGATCGAATTATCTCTAAATCCCTTTCCAGTGAAAAATCTGATTATCCTAAACCAGAGCATATAAAGCAGATGTGGGAATGTTTTCTAACTATTTCTTTTCTCCTTCCCGTTCCTTGATGAGGGAAATTGAGAAGAAAAGCCAGAAGGAAATAGGAGCAGGAAACCATAGGAGTTACAGAATATGTTGCATTCAGGAGAATACATTTCCTAGGATACTGTGGTCCAAAGGCCCATGGCAGATAGGCACCAAGGAAAGAGCTGCAAGGAAGAAAGAAGGAAGATAGAAAGGTAGAAAGTAAGATGGCAGCCACTCAGGGGGCCCATTCAGTGTGGGGCAGTGGGTATAAACAGGAGGCCAAAGAAGTTCTCCCATCAGCAAAACATTGAGAAAAACCTTCAGTTTAAAATGGTTGGTACAGAGATAGAGATAGAGATAGAGATGAATCTAGAGAAAGATCTAGATAGATAGATAGATAGATAGATAGATAGATAGATAGATAGATAGATAGATAGATAGATAGATAACCTCTTTGAATAAAGAGGATAATATTAAGAAAGAAATATTTCTCCATCTGAAGTCTTTTCCTGAAGACTTACTGAAGGAAGGAAATTTGACCAGTACTTGATCAAATTTATCAGGAAACAATGTACTTCCCTAAATTTTTTTCCTCCCTTTCTCTTAATGCCTTTCTTAAAAAAAAAAAAAAAAAGCTAAGGAAAATAGATTAAGGGTAGTAACCAGATTTAGAAAGATAAATACCTCATATCTAGCTAAAACTATGACTTTCATCACACCACCACCACCACCCTTCCCCCCAATACCTCCATACCAGAGATTAGGAAATCCTCCAACAGCTCAACTAAAATCCTATGGTTTTAATATTATGCAGATTCCTACAGACGCAGCTAGGGCAGCTAAGTGATACAATGTATAGAGGATCTGAGTTCAAATCTGACCTCAGACACTAGCTTTGTGACCCCCGCAAGTGGCTTAATCCTGTTTGCCTCAGTAAATCTGTAAAATGAGTTAGAGAAGGAAATGACAAACCAGTATCTTTGCCAAGAAAACCCCAAACGGGGTCATAAAGAGTCGGACAGAAACAACTCAACAGCAACAAAATGACCCCCGTATGTTCAACCCTAATCACTTTCCTGGACTCCAATGCTACATTACCAATTGCCTACTGTACATTTTGAACTATAAGCATTTCATCCTCAACATGTCCATAAAAAAAAACCCCAAACCGACCCCTCTTCAGAACATTGCTATGACAATGGCACCATCATTTCCCAAGCAACGAGGGTTTAGCAACATCATACTCAAATCAAAGTGTCATTTCCAACTCCTCACCCTCACTCATTCCACATTTCCAATCAGCTGCCAAAATTATAGACTTCATCTCAGCAAAATCTCATTAATGCATCCCTTTCTCTTCCCGCACTCAATCAACCTCATCACCTCTCACCTGACTATGCAATAGACTTCCAATGAGTCTCCCTGCCTCAAGTATTTCCTTACTCTAATCCATCCTCCATAGAGCTGCCAAAGTGACTTTCCTGATGAGGACATCTGACCATTTCACCACCTTCCTCAGTAAACTTCAGCAAACTCCCTATTACTTCTAAGATCAAATATAAACTCTCCTGTTTGGTATTTGAAATTCTTCCCACCCTGGCTGTTATCTTTCTAGTCTTCTCACATAATTCATCCCTCTACCTAACCTTGGTGGCCTACTTGCCAATTCCTCACCTAACACTTCTCCATCCTCCATCTCCATACTTTGTACAGGCTGTTCCTCATGCCTCAAATCCTCTCTTCACTTCAGTCTCTTAGAATCCCTGGCTTCCTTTAGTATTTAGGTAAAGTGTTAAATCCTGCAAGAGGACTTCACCTCTAAGGTTACCTTCCACCTACTCTACCTGTATCTAGTATATACATTTTAATATATATGTACATATTACATCTCATATCCCATTAGGATGGATGTGCTTTAAGGGCTTTTTTGTTTTTGTTTTTGTCTTGCTTTTGCTTTGTATCCCTAGCATTTATCACAGTGCCAAGCACAAAGTAAGCACTTAATAAATGTTTGTTGATAAGTTGGTTTATTGATTAATAATAATAGCTAACATTTATATAACACCCATTTGTAAAAACAGGTACTGTGCTAAGCACTTTACAAGTATTATCACAGTTAATCCTCACAAAAACTCTGGAAGGTTAGTACTATTATTATCATTACTAAGGAAACTGAGGCAAACAGAGCTTAAGTGACTTGCCCAGGGTCACTCGGCTAGTATGTGTCTGAGGTCATATTTGAACTCAGGTCTTCCTGACTCTAGGCTCGGCATTCTATACATTGAACTAGCTGCCTGATTGTGAGATGTCTGGACCTTGGGGGAGGGGGGGGGACTTCCCAAATTCCCACTTCAATGCTTGTGAAATAGATGTCAAGTCTTGAAATAAATCAAACACATGAGTGGAGGAATAAAGCTTCTCTGATCAAGATAACAGGCAGCAAACCTGCCACCTGGGAGATGCCCCACCAGCAGACTCACAGTAAAAGATTCTTCTACTTTTAGGAGAAAAGAGGAAGGAGGTAGTGAATTCAACCCAAGCTTTCTTTCAGTCAAAGACAACGTTTATTAGAACACCAATAGAAGGTACAGATGTTTCTAAAAGTCTGCCATATTGGCCAGACTCTTAAGGAATCTGAGCATTTGTAATACTTTCATTGACAAGCAGGCCAGATTGAATCTGAGCACCTTACTGGAGGCAAGATGGATCTTACATACAGAAGAGTGTGGGAACAGAGGGGTCTAGATGGAATTAAGGGAGTGGTGATCTAGGGTGAGGCAAAGTGCAGACAATGAAAGGACATGCCACAGACATGGGCCACGTGGGAAAGTCCAGGGGCTTTTCCTTTTTGGGGTCCAGATCCCAAAGACACGGTCTTTTCCTCTTGGGGGTTCAGATCCCATTCCCATCAGTAAGCGGTAGCAAGACCTGGAGATACTAGACATGCAGCAATCACAGCAAGCAGTACTATTTCATTCTGGCTGTTTTGCCCTTTGTGCATTGAATTCCAAAGTAAAAGAGCACGGAGGGTTACTTTGGGGGCTTGCCTGGCTCAAGCCGGCTTTGTTTACAAAGAAAGGTCCCAGGGTGAGGACTTAAGATGTTACTCTTCTCAACCTAATGGACACTATCTTAATCAGAATTCCAGCATTCTTAGGATCATTAAAAGGGAGTGACAGCTAATACTACATTTGGTATTAACAATTTTCTGTCACTATATTAACAATTTTTCTGTCATAAGGTATTCAGAAATTCGTTATTTATCCTCTCTTTTCTAACTAGAAAAGGTTAAAGTCTATCACAGAGAAAGTAGGATGGACTTTGAATATTTAAGGGGACTGCTGCGGAGTATAATGTTCTCTTAGGCAGCCTGTCTCATGGGCAGAGGCATGGGCTCAGCCCAGGAGCCATGCTGTCAATCAAGACACAGCCTGAGGGGACCCACTATGGACAGTTATAATTATTTTCAGGGGTTCTGAACATTTACCAGGGAAGTAATCCTTTGATAGGACATGCTACAGCTATAACATGGGAATGGCAGAGAACTAATTCAGAACAACACAACCAATTACCAGGAAGCCTCAGGAGGTCTGGAACAGACCTCATATAAGCCTAGAGGATGCAATTCCCTGGAGTCATAGTACTCAGAATTACAAAAGTTTTAGAGTCAAATGAGGGCTGACCCATACCTAAAAAAGAATTCCCTCTATAGTATGTCTGACCTCCAACTGGGGGAGGGATGGAGGTAAGGAGACCATTACATTCTAAGGGAGGTTGAAGGCTCCACTTTGTAATCGCTCTAATTGTTATGAAATATGTTCCAGATATTATGCTTAAATTTGCTTCTTTTCAACTGCTATCCATTCCCTTTCACCCCCAACACCCCTAGACCTCAACACCTCCATCCAGTATTCTCTTCCCAAAGCTAAAATGTTTACAGCACTCAAATATTTGCAGATGATAGATTGCCAGTTTGTTGGCACTGATAGTATGTATATATGAGAAAATTCTCTGACTTCTAAGAGAAGAGAGAAAAACTCTCCAGTATTGTCCTGTGTTTGGAGACACTATTATACAGAAGCAATCAAAAGAGCTATAGAGAGGCACAGCTACATAAGGCTGACCCAAGTGAGTAAGGGACTATAGACAACTTACAAGCATAGGATTTAGTGAGCCAATGAATGAATGAATGAAAAGACTTTTATTCACCTGCAAAGCCCTATGCTCAGTCCTGGGAATACAATTAGATATGAAAAACAGTCTCATCTCCCTAGGAATTCACATTCTAATGGGAAGAGGCAAAACGGAGGCTTTTAGCTGCAAGTCAAATGCAGAGACCCAAAGGACCCTAGGGTACAGTGTGGCAGATGGTAAGACACCTTCTTTAGTGTGGGGAAGAAAGTGTTTTCATTTTAATATGCCAAATTCCCCTTAATTTTTACCTCCTACTGGAAGTTAACACAAGTTTTGAAATTTATATCATTATAACTCTACTAAAGTCCTTCAGTGCTTTATTGCCATGTGGGGGTTCTTTTAAAAGTAAGTTTTATTGATATTTCTGTCTTTATATGGCAGTCTGGGGTACCAAAAAAAAAGGAAAAGAAAAGAAAGAAACTCATCCCCTCCTATGACCCTCCGAGTGAATTCTCCAATTCTCCCTTGTGACAGAAAAACAATTAAGCAAAAATATCCAATACAGTAACAATATCTGACCATGGATATAACAATCTATTCTAATAGTCCCTTCCTTCTCTGACATAAGGAGAGAAGTGTCTATCATCTGTTTTCTGGGACCTTTGATGGTTTTTCAAATACTCAGAAAAGTTTAATGACTTATCTAAGGCCACAAAGAGAGGAAGGGGCAGAGTCCAGATTTGAATTCCTGACTCCATATGCAAACTGGGACAAGGGATGTGATAGATACTGTCAGCTCCTTTCGCAACTTCCCAGAGTCTTTTCCTTCAGCTACCTGAAGTGGGGTTGGTATCTTCCAATCTTATCTCTCAAAGCCAAAAAAGTAACTGTAGCATAGGAAAAGATTAAAGAAACTCAAAGAAACTGCTAATTTGTATGCTAAAGATGTGCTGAAGAAGTTCAGAGAAGGGAGTATAAACAAATAATCAAGGATTTGTGAAGGAGGTGAGAATTGAGATGGTCCTTGAAGAACTGGTAGGATTTGAATTAGGTGGATGGAAGAAGGAAGAGTATTCCAACTGAAACAGTATGAGCAAAAGCATATAACAAATAGCTATATAATATTTTTCTTTTTTTTTCTTTTTGAGGGCAGTTGGGGTTAAGTAACTTGCCCCAGGTTGCACAGCTAGTTTTTTTGTGTGGGTGTTAAGTGTCTGAGGCCGGAACCCAACTCAGGTCCTCCTGACTCCGGGGCCAGCACTTATATATAATATTCTTGAGACAGTAAAGGGACTTAGAGCAAAGAATTCATAATAGGGAATAATTCAAAACCAGGTTGGACAAGTAGGGTGAAGCCAAGTAATAAAGGCATTGAAATCTAGGCAGAGTAGGTTAGATTTGATACCATAGACCAAAGAATTTTAGCAAAAGAGCAGCAAAATAAAATCACATTTACTAAACAGCACTCAAAGGATCTGAAGATTAATCTGGCATTGTTAATTAATTAATGCAGAATGTATTAGAAGATGAAGAGATAGGAAAGCACCAGAGAAACGACTGCATTTGTTACAATACAGGTAAGAGGTGAGGAGGCCACAAACAAAAGTGCAACAGTGGGAATGGAGAAAAAGGAAAAGACTCAAGAAACATTTCTAAGGAAAAAAACCAAAAGGGTTTGGTGACTCTGTGGGAATGGAGGATAAAGAAGAAAGATGAATTAGAGATGACAGAGCTATTAGGACTGGGTCACTGGGAAAATGGTGTTGTCTTTGATAGAAATGAAGAAGCTAGGAAGGGAAGCCAATTTGAGCAAAGATGAATTTGGTTCAGGACATACTGAGTTTAGATGATGCTAAACCACTTATGTGAAGATATTCTCTTGGCAGCTGGGGACAGGAGTTCCAATGAGAAGCAAAGATTGGAGATATCACCTTGAGAATCTTCAACATAGTTGTGATCATGAGAGTTAAAGCCATAAGGCAAGATTGGTTTACCAAGGGAAGAGTGTAGACAAAAGAAGGTCAAGGACTGAAACCGGAGAGAATATACACATTTAAAGAATAAGAGAAGGAAAAGAGAGAGCAAAAAGAGACAAAGAATGAGAATCAGTGATCATAGATTTAGACATTTAAGAGGAGAACAAGAAAACAAGGAAGTCAAAGCAGGAGAGAGTTTGAGGGAAGGAAAGAAGCATCTACCATGGGTTGGACACTGTGCTTAGCACTTTACAAATATATCATTTGGTCTTCATAACAACCCTGGCAAGTAAGTGCTATTATTATCCCCATTTTAGAGATGAGAAAACTGATTCAGACAGCAATTAAGTGACTTGCCTAGGGTCACAGAGCTGTTAAGTATCTGAGGCCAGAAACTCAGATTTTCCTGACTCCAGACCCACTACTCTATCCATTGCTCTGCCTGGCTGCCTCTGAGGAGTGGTCATAGTATATGTGGAAATAAAAGATAACACAAAATGAGAAAATTCAGCAAATGTTTATGGAGGAGTTACTTGTGAACCTGAATTTGTTAAGAAGCAAGTGGAGTTTCAATAGAGTGGTGAAGATGGAAGACAGGATTCAGGGGATTGCAGGGGGATAAGTGGTAAAGACATAGAAACAGTGATGGAAGGATGATGGTTTATTGATTTCCTCTTTAAATCAGTCAAAGATATTCAACTAAGTTCACCAGGAAGTCTTTTTAATTGGGTGAGAGACTTAATAACACCCAGTGGGGACTGTATAAAATCAAAGAGCTAGTTTAGAACCCAAGATTTTGAAAATATAGATGTAGAGGAAGGAATGAGGACATCCAGAGCTCAGCAGGAAAGAATTGGCTGCACAAACAGACAAGGGAGTGATCAAGGAGGGCCCCCCACCATCTAGGCATCTCAAAGCAGAAGCCTCACCTAACACCAAAAGGTGAACTTACTTTCTCAATATATAAGGCAAATTCCAAGGAAAGGTCTGCTCTTTTCCCAATTTTCACTCCTGTTTCTGACTATTAGTGGATTATTTCTTGCTCCTTTGACCCAACATTCCCTTTTATCTGAATTTTTTTTGCCTGAATTACAAAGAAGAAAGGTGTTACTTAGAGATAAATATTTAAGTACATTAAAGCAGAGAGCCAAACTTCTTCCTATGCTAGGAATTTTTCTAACTGGTAGTTCAAGGTGATTGTTATTGCATTCAACTTTCCACTTAATATCAACTCCCTTAAGCAGCAGAAGAGGGAGCCACATGGACCTGAGTGGGGAATTATATTGCCTCTAGACTTAAAATGGACTAATTATTGTAATAGGATATTACCAGGGGAATAGACCATGTTTATTAAAAGTTGGCAGAAAAAGAAACTGGCATGAAGGGCATCAGGGTCAAGGAAAGATTTTCCAAGATATAAGAACCTCAGAGATCTTTAAAAGCAGGTGGGGGAAGCCAAGATGGCAGCATACAGGCAGCAACCTAGCTGACATTCTCTCCTAACATTCTCCTCCAAACAATTTTATAACAACTCCTTAAATCAAATTTTGGAGTGGCAGAGTCAACAAAAAGTCATAGTGAGACATTTTTCTAGTCTAAGACAACTTAGGAGGTGCACAGGAGAGGTTTGTGACACCAAGGTTGGTGCTGGGCCCAGAGTGGGGCAGGACCACCAGCAGTGGGCCTTGGAGGTGGCCATGATAGTAGCAGCAGTAGGAGTAACTTTGGAAACTCTCAGCCTAGAGACAGTAAGGGCGTTGGAAAACTTGTCAGAAAGAGATTACCAGGGACCCTTTGCTGGCACGTGGTGCAGCTGGTGCTGATTAGCAACTCTATTGCCCAGAAATAGTACTGGATTGCAGTTCCTGGGCAGAAAGGAGTGCCTGTGGTCACTCACAAAGGAGCAGAGGCCCTGGACACAATTCTAAGACAGAGAAGAGCACAAGGAAGCAGGGGCTCTTTCTAGGTAAAGACCAGAGTACAAACCAAGAGCGCTATGACCACACCTCTCCCTGAATCACACCACCTTGGAAGCTGAAAACTTGAAGACCCCCCAGGACTAGCTCTGAAAACAGTAGCACAAAAAAGCCTGAAGCTTGGGATAGTGACTCCCCACACCCAGGTAAGCAGAGCCCAACTTTAACATAAAGTTCAAAGTAAAAAAAATGGGCTGGAACATGAGGAAACAACAAAAAAGGAAGTTAACTATAAAAAGCTATTACAGTGGCAGGGAAGATCAAGACATAAGCAATATCAGTACTGAATCTATAGGCACCAAGTACTATAGTATCTAAATTTTTAAAAGAAAAGTTAAATGAATTACAGGTAGAGATAGATAGTAGGACTATAATAGTAAGGGACTTTAATCTTCCCCTCTCAGAACTAGATAAATCTAACCAAAATATAAATAAGAAAGAAGTTGAGATATAGATATGTTAAATACGATAACTATCTGGAGAGAATTGAATGGAAATAGAAAAGAATACACCTTTTTTCTCAGTGGTTCTTGGTACCTTTACAAAGATTGATCATGTACATAAAAATTTTATAGTTAAAAGCAGAAATAGTAAAAGTATCCTTTTCAGATCATAATGCAATTAAAATTATATTTAATAAGAGACTAAAGAAATATAAATTAAAAACTAGAGATCGAATAACCTAATCTTAAAGAATGAGTGGGTTATAGGAGAAAGCATAAAAACGATAATTTCATTAAAGAGAATGACAATAATGAGACAATATATCAAAATCTATGGGGATATGGCAAAAGCAGTAATTAGAAGAAAATTTCTATCTCTAAATGCTGACATCAATAAAACAGAGAAAGATCAGATTAATGAATTGGGTATGCAATTTTTACAAAACTAGAAAAAGAACAAATTAAAAATCCCCAATTAAATACTAAAGTGAAAATCCTAAAAATTAAAGGTAAGATTAATAAAATGGAGAGTAAAAAAGTAACCCATTGAATTAATAAAACAAGGAGTTTTTATGAAAAAAAAAAACAAATAAAATAAACGATTGGTTAATTTAATTAAAAGAGAAAAGAAAACCAGATCACTAGTATTAAAAATGAAAAAAAGTGAATAGGATTTCCAATACAATATACAATAAGATCATGCATGAAGCAAGAGTGCCCACTTTCACCAATATTATTTAATATTGCATTGAAAATCCTAGCAATAGCAATAAGAGAAGAAAAAGAAATTGAAGGAATCAGAAAAGGGAATCTCTTTTTGCAGATGATATGATGATATTCTTAGAAAAGCCCCGAAGACTCAACTAAAAAGTTAGTTGAAATGATAATTTTACAGTGGAGGGAAAAATGGGGAGTTGGGATAGTGGGCAATGCTTGAACTTCATTCTCATCTGAATTGGTTTAAACTGGGAAGAATATATATACACATTCAGTTGGGCATAGAAATCTATTTTACCCAATAGAGAAATAGGAGAGGAAGGGGATAAGAGATGGGACAGGGGCCTGGGGAGAGGTGGGAGGGAGGGATTGGGGTGTTGAAGAGAAAAAGGAAGGCAGATCAGGAGAGGCAGTGATCGGGAGCAAAACACTTTTGAGGAGGGACAGGATAAAAAGAGATTGAGGAAAATAGGGAACAGAAGCCAATGAAGATGTTTAGAGTATAACTGAACAAGACCAGGAAGGAACATGGAGGCAGATAGCAATTCAGAGCAGAGAGTGGTTGTTTATTGGTAAGGAAATTTATTCTAGCCCAGTGAAAAGCTTCCATAGTCCCTGAGAAGAGAAAGCAACCTTGCTCCTTTTTCAGCATCAGACTAAATTATGGGTCCTGGGAAGTTTCTTTTTGTTTTTTCTTAATCTTTATACCAATAAAAACATAGTTAACTGCTCATCTGAATGTACTAGTGGTTGGATATGCTATTAAGCGGACAATTAGGGAGGAAAAACAGAAAAGAAAATTTAAATCATTGTATTATAGGCTAGAGAATTTTTGATTTAACAACTTCCCAGGACAGGTAGAAAATACTTCCACTACAGCGTCCCTTAGGTCAAGAATGGGTCAGGAATAATATGGGAGCTGGCTGGTTGGCTGGCAGTGAGTCAGACCTCTACCATTAATCTCTATTTACCACGCAGCCAAGTTTGAAAGGAAACCATTTTATCATTGGGAGGGAGCAAAGGGAGTTGCTAGGGAGAAAATTATGTCCCAAGAGAGAAGTGTATCCCAGAGAAGCCCTGCTGATGGCAGGGAAATAAAGTGAGTGACACCTCTGTCAATCTAGCAAGCACTATTATATATTATTTTATGTTATAGTAATGTAACATTTACTACCTGGACCTTCACTGCCTGGAAGGCCAGGTATGTTACATTTCACTCCTCCCCCAGGGTTCTCCAGTACCCTTAAGGAGATTTGGGGTTTCTAGGCTCTCTGCCAATGCCTCCAGCCCCACTGAAGGTTTTCCCTCAATAGGCAGGGTTAGTCCCCTATGCCCTAGTTCCATTTAGGAAGACATAATCTTTCCTCCAATATCATGTCAGTCTCTGGAAAGAGGAAGGGAATGAGGTTCATTGCTTAGCTCAGCTTTTATAGGTCACAATCCCAGTTCTAAGTCCAAAACTTTCCTTGGTCTCGTCCTGGGTATGTCTTCTCTCTTCTATTAGATTGTAAGCTCTTTGAGAATAAGACACAATCTTCTTTACCAGTTTATCTCCCCCTGTCAGTCAACAAGCATTTATTAATCACCAACTATGTACTAAATACTGGGTATAAAGAAAAGCAAAGATACAATTCCTAACCTCGAGGAACTCACATTCTCATGAGGGAAACTACATGTTTAAAAAAAACATTACATACAAGATATATACATACATATACATACATACATACATACACACATGGCTATTTTCTCAGCTCATACCTGAAAAAGAATCCCTATGTTGTTTTTCTGACTTTCTCAACAGGAGAAGGGAGATAAGAGGGAAAGAAGGTGGATCTTTCTTTGAAAATGAAATAAAAAGGATCCCAACTCAATTCTGAAAAGCTGTCATGTAGGCTTTGCCTAAAGACCTCCCATGAGACAGTGCTTCCTGATGTCAAACCTCTGTGCTTCTTATTACCTTTACCAATAACTTTTTACCTTTGCCCATTGTTCCTTGTTCTTCCCTCTAGGTCCAAGAAGAAGTTCAATCCATTTTCCATATAATGGTCCTTCAGTTTATTAAAGGCAATTATTTTGTCCTCCCCTTTATACTTCTTTTCTTCAGGCTAAACACCCCCAGTTCCTTCAACCAATTCTCATTTGATATGGCATCCAGGCCCTTCATCATCCTGGTTGCCTGTCTCTATATGTTCTCTGGTTTACCAACATCCCTCCTAAAATGGGGTGTCCAGAACCAAACATGATACTCCAGAGGTGGTTAGATTAATACTTGTTCTAGGTAGCAGCTAGGTGGCACAGTAAATAGAGCACCGGCCCTGGAGTCAGGAGGACCTAAGTTCAAATCCAGCCTCAGACACTTAACACTTACCAGCCATGTGACCTTGGGCAAGTCCCTTAACCCCAATTGCCCTGCCTTCCCTCCTCCAAAAAAAAAAAATACTTGTTCTAACTCAGACTTTGTTGGTTAGTCATTTCAGCCATGATAGACTCTTCATGACCCCATTTGGAGCTTTCTTGGTGAAGATACTAGACTAGTTGGCCATTTCCTTTTCCAGCTCCTTTTACAGTTAAGGAAATGAAACAAGGAGAGTTAAGTGACTTGTCCAGAGTCACTCAGCTAGTAAATATCTGAGGCCAGATTTGAACTCAGGAAAATGAGTCTTCCCGACTTCAGGTCCAGTACTCTTTCTAGGTGCCATCTAGCTGCCCAATCACTAATTACCTATCTCTTAGAATGATGCAAGATATCTCTATGTGAGGGGCAGCCAGATGGCTCAGCAAGTAAGAGCACCGGCTCCAGTGTCAGGATGACCTGGGAATCGAATCTGGGCTCAGATACTTAGCACCCACCCAGAAATAATAACTGGCCATGTAACCTTGAGCAAGTTACTTAACCCCGATTGCTTTAAAAAAAAAAGATATCTCCGTGTGTAAAATACTAAATAAAAGGCCCTGAGATAATGTTGACCTGTTTATTGCACCTATGGTGCAATTTATTAAAATCTGGAGAGTAGATCTAGGTAATAAAGAGTTAAATCAGAAATTCAGGCCACATAGAATGCCACTGTGGTTTTTTGTTTTGTCTTGAAGCCAAATGATCACCAATGCATGTGGCTGAGTCACTGGACTCTGGCAAATTGTGCAAATTAATGTTTCACAGAGCCCAAGAATATGAAGACAGGCCCACGTCTCTGTGAGAAAAGGCCTGATCAGTTTACCGAGTCAGTCATGGAATGAGTCAGAATTTATCCTCATTTCTTTTTTCCCACTTTTCCCCTACCCCAAACAATTACAATGCTCAAATATCCCAAAGTATATATCTGAAACAAGATGGAGCAGTTACCTTTGTCTCCTATCATTCACTGTCCTAGATCACCTGGGAAGTGAAGAAAGCTGGTGAAACATAGCAGAGATAGCATCTTTGACACATAAAAAGGAAAAGGTGGAAAGTCATTGCAGGGGCTGCCCCCCCACTATGGACTGATCTGATGCCTGGACAACGTTGGAGGAGAGCCCTATGGAGATACAGATCAAATAACTTCCATCATTTCTCATCTTTAGCACTCCCAAGTCCTCAGTTGACTCTAAAGAATATCTTTCAATAAATCTCATGTTGCATACATTCATTCTGTACCTGGATTCTTCTTTCTTTCCCTAGGGTGTGTTTCTTACCATAATTTAAAAAGGTATTTACCACCCAGTGTGTTAGCTATTCCTCCAAGCTTAATGTCATCTGAAAATATGATAAACATACTACTTATGCCTTAGATCCTTCCTCAAGCCCGACAAAAGATTCAGGATTTTCCTACCCCTACCAATAAGAAGGGGGCCAAAAAGTTCATAGGATTGTTTGGATACGGGAGGCACCACATTCCACATTTGGGACAGATTTTAAAACCTTTATATAGAGTCACACGGAAGAAATATGAATTCGATTGGGGACTTGAGCAGAGTAAAGCTTTTGAAGAAGCCAAGGCTGCCATACAATTGGCCCCTAGATTTGTGGCCCATGCAAAATGATCCAGTGGAATTGCAAGTGACTATATAAGATGATTATGTAAACTGGAGCTTATGGCAAAAACAACAAAGCCGAAATGTACCTTTGGGATTTTGGTGTAGGAAACTCCCTTCATCTGGAGTCCAGTATACACCTTTTGAAAAGCAGTTGTTAGCTGCATATTGGGCTTTGGTGGAGACTGAACAACTGACTCTGGGCCATGAAGTGATATTAAGACCTGGAATCCCAATTATGACCTGGGTAATGAGTACCCCAGCTTCTCACAGAATTGGACATGCCCAAGAGGCTAGTATAATCAAATGGAAGTGGTATATTCAAAATAGAGCGAAAACAGGCAAAAGCGGAGTCTCTGCTCTACATGAATCTGTAGCAAACATAGAAATTGAGAGGAATGACACACCCCCTGAGCCAAAGCAACAGTTGGTACAGTCCACTGTAAAATGGAATGAGGGATATGATGTATTAACTGAGGAACAAAAGAGACATGCATGGTTTACTGATGGGACAGCAAAATATTTGGGGCAAAAAAGACATTGGAAAGCAGTGGCCTATAACCCATGTAGTAGAAGGACTTTGGAAAGTACTAGGATAGGTGCAAGTAGCCAATATGCTGAACTTATGGAAGTATATCAAGCCATCAAAATAGAACAAGGAGGACAGTGTCATATATTCACTGATTCATGGGCGGTAGCTAATGGGTTAGCTACATGGATGCCCATGTGGAAAAATGAAAATTGGGAAATTCATGGCAAACAAGTCTGGGGCAAAGAATTATGGGAAGATATCTGGAACATGTCTTTGGTCACTGACTTGTCAGTTTTTCATGTAGATGCTCACGTGGCCCACACCACACCAGAACGTGAGTACAATGCTCATGCTGATCGACTGGCAAAGATTGCTACTGAACATATTGTCCCTACTTTGACAACAACTGATGATCCAGTATTAGCAAAATGGGTCCACCAAACAGCAGGCCATTTGGGGGTCCAGGCCACACACCAGTGGGCACAAGATCGAGGTATTAGTATCTCTCATTCACTGTTAAAACAGATAGCAGAAGAATGTCATATATGTCAATTGGAAAAGGAGTGAACTGTTCCTTGGGTAGTAACTGGAGAGATAGCAAGAGGAAAAGTCCCAGCCCAAATCTGGCAAATAGATTATATTGGTCCACTACCACTGGATAAAGGATGCAGATTTATATGTACTTGTGTTGACACTTATTCAGGTGTACTAGTAGCTTGTCCTTATAAGAATGCAACCCAGAAAAACACTTGTAAAACTCTAGATCTCATAAGTCTATATTATGGAACCCCAATGCAGATTCAAAGTGACAATGGGTCACATTTCAAAGGCAATGAAATGAAGAAGTATTGTATACTAAACAATATAGAATGGATATATCATATTCCATATTATCCTGAAGCATCTGGGTTAATTGAAAGAATGAATGGATTACTGAAAGAACAGTTGAGGAAGTTAAGTTCCAATAATTCATATCAACATTGGAAGGATAATTTGTTCATGGCTTTGCATAATTTGAATAATAGACCATTGGGAGGAAGTACACCTCTAGCCAGAATGATGACCCCCAATCTGCAAATTAGAAAACAACAAACACATGAGATCCCAAATATTGAGTATTGGACCTTGAGGCCAGATGTCCCAGCACCGTACCCAGGACCACCTGGTTCAGTGGGGTATGATTTACATTGTTTAGAGAACTTTTGGTTGGACAGAAAAGAAATAAGAAAAATCTCCACTGGGATATGCATAAGAATACCTAAAAATCACTTTGGACAGATTTTACCCAAATCAGGATTAGCAGCTCAAGGAATACATATATTGGCTGGAGTAATAGATTCTAATTATTAAGGAGAAATTGTTGTAACATTCCATAATTTAGGTGAAGGGCCCATACAGATTCATAAAAATGATAGGATAGTTCAAGTGATTATCGTTCCTTGTAAAACAATACCACTTGTAAAAACTGACCCTCCTTCCAAAATAACTGTCAGAGGAACTGAAGGATTTGGTTCTACTGATAGAATAAAATCAGGAGCTAAAGTATGGGTAAAACAAAAGCCAGATGATGTTCCAAAAGCTGCAGAGATTATAGCACATGGGAGGGATAACACTGTAACTATTGTTTATTCTGGGGAAGATGATAACAAAATTATACCCTTAACTCATTTATTCTACTGTGAGTGAGGCTACAATAGTCTGGTTATTGTCTCTTTGCTTCTTCTTGATTTTTTGTCTGTTCACCTTGTTTGCTAGATTTGTTTCCACAGGCTTGGTACCCTCCATCTGTAGATGCCTGATAGCTTAAGCTGGATGTCACCCCCTGTCTGCAACTGTGATGTGTCACCCTTGGACCTGGCATCAAGCATATTAAGAACTGACCTCTCAAATGGGACCCCTTGGGACAAGGACAGCTCTACATCTGATTTCAGCAGCAAGTAGCCATGGAAGAAGAGACCTTCACCCCTTACCACAAGATTTTGGGGCCCCATTTGTTCGGGGTGGGGGGAATGATGGGGAGCTTATGCTCAAGCCCCACCCTAAAATATGGTTTTCTGTGTTTATTGTGTGCTATTCTTGTTATATTGTTGTGAAATTTTGTTGACACCAGTTGTTCCTACTCTATTTTTGCCAAGTAAATGAAAAGAAAATGAAAGATCTTGGGGCCAAATGTAAGGGTTATGGGATTTAAAGATCTTCCATGCCCCATTGGACTTGCTGACGTAGCAGGAAGGGGCGGAGCAAGAGGAAGCGGAAGCCGAGCTAGAGTTCCTGCGGTGGCTAGCAGTGGCAGCAACGGCGGCGGCGGCAGCAGAGGCAGCGGCAGTGGCAGCATGAAGCCCTTTTTGAGTCAGCCAGAATTTCTGCTAAGGACTCTTGCTGAGGACTGCCAGGGGCCGGAGCTGCTGGGAGCATGCTTCCGGGACGCTAGGTGGTTGCTGTGAGTGGGGAGAGGAGGACCTTTGCCTGAGGTAGCCTGTTCTGTTTTAAAGGCTTGAGAATGTGGTTGCTTTCTACTTTATCTACCTGTGCCAATTTCATAACTACTCTGATGGCTTTCACTTTCTGGTTTTGGGACTCAGTCTTTTGGTGTTTTAATAAATTTTCTAGCTTATTCCCCCATATGGCAAGCATGATGTATTTTGTGATGGATAATTATATCAGCATATCTGTAATTTCCATAGGCATTGTGAATATGGCATTGCTGATACACAAGCTAAAATTGCATGAGCTTTCTTGCATGACTCCAATTGCACTTACGGTCTGCTAATATTCTCAGCTCAACTTCACATCCCTCATATTGTACATTTGAAGTTGATCTTTTAAACCTAAGTTCAAAACAAAACCTTTCATACTTAGCTTCAGAAAGGACAGTAAGAGAATTAGTCCCCTGTCTACCACCATAAGGCAATGTCCAGGTCCTCCCTGGAGTCCTTTGGTTAAAATTATTTCACTGGTTCTCTATTCCTTTTGCATCTTTAACACTGACCCTGAACTCTCACAAACTTTGATGAGTTGGCTTAAGTTCAGAAAGGCAGAATAAAAAAGAATGTCTCTGTTGTTTGGGGTTTCCACTATCTCTGTTGCTATTTTAGGTTGCCCTAAAAGGTTGCATGGTGGAAGCTAGAAATACCAACTTTCTCATATGGCCCAGGTTACAGCCCTTGAGCCTAACAGTCTTTACATATGAAATTCAATTAACCACATGACTGGGATCAAACTTGAATCTGAAATACTTTGGGGGAAAATGTGCAAAATGTTTTGGGGGATTTTTTGCATATTATTTTGCCAATAGATTCTGTAGAACATATATCAGAATCTACTGAGCTCTTCCATTTACTGATGTACAAATTGATCTCATTTGTGACACTGAACCCTTCTTTCCTCTATTTACCCCTTCACCTCACCCAAGCCTTCTACCTCAGTCCTAATGTTGATAGGCGTGGATGAGAAAAAAGCTAAAGTAGTATCACTAATAAGGCCCTTGGGTCAGTAGGGTATAGGACTATCCGCCCGCCTTCATCTTGTACCAAAACAAATTTTGCTTCTTTGATCTAATTTATGTTTTAATTTGGAGGGGAAAAATAAAACCAGGGTAATTTAATGAGGAAATCACATATAGTTTCTAGACTAAAAGTCTAGAAATCTGTGGCATAGTGAGAAAAGTTTAGATTTTGAAGCAAGAGAGACATGAGATGAATTTTAACTCTGATACTTACCTTGATGAATGATCTTGGTCAATTCACTTAGCATCTTCAAGTCTTGGTTTCCCCATCTATAAAATGGATCATTTCATTTGCAAGGTACATTCCTCACAACACTTCTCTAAGGTAAGCAATTCAAATATTACTATCTTTTCCATTTTCAGATCAAGAAACTGAGAGCCAGCAAAGTGAAAGTCTGTCTAGGACTATAGAGCCAGCAATTAGTAGGGCCAGGATTTGAACTCAAGCTACTTGACTGTCAGACCAGTGGATGCTCTTTCTCCTACAACACAATGTAATCCTCTTGAATATATTTAAAATATGAATAGAGTCTATTCAAGGCAGTGGAAGTCCACATTTTAGAAAGAATGAGTCATAGCAATGCCTTCACCAGGGGGCTATTGTTAACTGTTCTGAACATGCTGATCATTTCAGTAGGATGACATAAATGTCCAGGAGTTGAAAGGCTCAGGGTACAGTTCTGGTTCTCCTAGATGCATTTGAAATTTGCCAAAATATCACTGATGCAACAGTTCTATTTAGAGCAAGCATTCGTTTTTGTTTTGTTTTTCAAATTTTTATTTTATTTTTTCTAATCACAAGTAAAACAATTTAAAAAATTTTTGAATTCCAAATTTTCTCTCTCTCCTCTCCCCTCTCCTTGAGAAGGCAAGCCATTTGATATGAATTATACATCTGTAGTCATGCAAAAAATATTTTCATATTAGCTATGTTGCAAAAGAAAACAAAGACTAAAAAAAAGAAACCCAAGAAAAATAAAGTTAAAAACAAAGTATGCCTTGATTTGCATTCAGTTTCTGTCAGTTCTTTCTCTGGAAATGGATAGCATTTTTCATCATAAATCTTTTGGAAGTGTCTTCCTCAGAACTGAAGGGATCCAAATCCCCACTTCAGGGATTTAGATAGAAGTGTACTAAGGTCAGGCAGTTATGTGTAGCTATTGATGCTTCTATACCTTTTGGGAAAGCATCACTGCTCTTATGTAGGCACTTGAGAACAAAGGAGTCACTTCTCATTTGGGACTTAAGAAATCACTACCTAGAAAATAGAAGCCTAAGTCTATTATCTAGCCTCAAGTTTAGAACACCTACTAACTTACTTCATTTTCAGTTACTTTATTTGAACTAAGAATAAAATCATAAAGACAGAAATTTGCAACATCACAGGGTACTAAGACTTATATGAACTGATGCTGAGTAAGGGGAGCAGAACCAGGAGAACATTGTACATAGTTACAACCACATTGTGTGATGACCAACTTTGATACCGTGTTTCCCCGATAATAAGACCTATCCCGAAAATAAGCCCTCCCCTTACTGTGTAAGATTCCTCTAAAATAAGCCCTCCCCCGAAAATAAGCCCTATTGAGATTGCTACTGTAGCGAAGGTGATCCCCTGCGCTACACGCTACATTATGGTACCCTCTGTATGCACCGTCCCCCCCCCGGGTGAAACGCACACCGCGCTCTGAGCTGCATCCAATCAGAGCTGCAGCAGTGAGCGCGTCATCCTGTTCTTCCCCAGTGATTTGCTTATTGAATAAAGGTACATTTTTTTGTTCACATTTACCTGTTTATTAAAATCGCTGTCAATGTTCATTAAAATAAGCCCTCCCCTGAAAATAAACCCTCTGGTGTTTTTCTGTTCAAAAAATTTAATAAGACAGTGTCTTATTATTGGGGAAACATGGTAGTGTGTGTGTAAGTATCTATGTATCTATGTGCACATGTGTGTAATCTTCCTCCTATGACTGGATGAGAGTGAGGTTCAAGTGTCAGCTGCTCCCCTGACCCCCACCTCTGCAACACCAAGCAAGCAGCTTCCAAGGTTTGGATTACAAGCATAGTAAACTCCACATTTATTCAGTGACAGATTAAGGCAAAACATTCATAGAAAAGAGAAAATCAAAATACAGAGTAACTCAATCATTTAGTAAGTCCTCAATTGGAGATTAGTTTCCAATCATAAACAAAGTATATTTATTTGGTCAGTCACAAAGTACAAAGGTCAAAAGTTTTCCACCGCTGGATCACAATGAATTACAATAACATCAGTCACCACCAAGCACCCTGTCAAGGGGAAGTGGAAAGCACAAAAGCCATCCACCCCTAGGTCACAACTAGGTTACAATATCATCACAGCATTCAATACCCAAGGAGAGGTCTTTTCTTCATCATGACCCAAGGCGAGTTCTCAGCAGTTTCTGTTCCTGGGAAGACAAAGCTTAACAAAGCCACAATAACATACATGCACATTGCCAGCATCCTCATCAATTCACTCTCTGCCTGTGAAATCAACCTAGACCCAACAACAAGGTCTGAGGAATCAGCACAAATCATCAGTACAGTCCCAGGACCCCTGAAAACATCAACAAGACCCTCCTCCAGGATTTCTGTAAACATACAACAAGAAAATCCTCTTTCAGGGCTTCTGAACCAACAGCAAGGTCCCAGAGCTTCTGTAACAACAGCACGGTCCCAGAGCTTCTGTAACAACAGCACTGACCTTCACCAGCAGATGAATCTGGCAAAAGTAACATCATAACAGACAAAGTACCAGCACCACAGTCATGCTCCCTCCCAGTTCTCTCTTCTCATTTCTCAGGATTTCTCAGTTCTCAGTTCAATCCTCAGTTCTCATTTCTCTCTTTCCATCAGTAGCAGCCCAACCTCCAGATTCTGGCTCCCAGAAGTTCTGGCCTACCTCAGCTTGGGCTTCTCCCTGTTCCTCCCCTTCCAGTTACATCAACAAGTTCAAGAAGCATGGGAGATCTTCAAATCCCATTACCATTACAACCTTCTGGAGGGCAAATTGTGTACCTTGATTATGTGAGATAGTTTTCTCTAATCTTCCTTTCCCTTCCCTGCCTCTTCTCTATTCTTTCCACTCTTCTCTTAAGATTATCATGATATAACTAAACCTTTTCCAACCCTGTCTAATTAAACTCCCCCTATGACGCCTAATGATGATGGAATTCAGAGAAGACACATGTATCATCTTCTCTGTTAGAGTGGTAAACAGTTTGTGTTTGCTTCCTTGTGGTTGTTCATTTGTATTTACCTTTTAATGTATCTCTTGATACCTGTAATTACATTTCAAAGTTTCTCTGGTATTTTCATCAGGAATTCTTAAAAGTTCTTTATTTCACTAATGTTGAATTTTCCCCCTATAATACTATAGTCAATTTTGATGGATATGTCATTCTTGAATGTAAAACCTAAATCCTTTGCCTTCTGAAATAGTGTATTACAGATTCTCTGTTTCTCTATTGTGGTGGCCGCTAAATCCTACATGATACTGATTATGGTTCCTCAGTACTTGAATTCATTATTTCTAGCTACTTCCATTAATTTTTTTTAACCTAGAAGCTCTGGATTTTGTCTATAATGTTCTCCAGAGTTTTCACTGTGGAGTTTTTTTTTTAAGGAATTGACTAATGATTTCTTTTTCTTTCTCCTTTTCCTTCTGGGTCTAAGAGATCTAAGGTGGTTTTCTATTATGATTTCTTGAAATATGACATCTAGGCCCTTCTTTTGCTCATGGCCTCCAGGAAATCCAATGATTCTTAGATTATCTCCCCTCAATCTTAAATGATAAAACATAATATGAATTTTCCTCAGTAGCCAGTGAAAATGTCCAAAGGAGGGTGTACATCATGCTAAAAGGGAGATCCCAGTTCCAGCATAAAGGGGTATAAGCTTGTGCTGTGTGCAGGAACAGTTGCCAATTGGTAGCTTTGTCATTCACAACCCAGGGAAGTTGTTTTTCCTATGAAATACCCTACATTTTCTTTTATTTTTAAAAACCCTTTTGACTTTTAAAAACATTTTCTGTTGTTTCATGGAGTCATTAACTTCTATTTGGGCTATTCTAATTTTGAGGGGGGTTGTTGCTTGGGCACAAATTATGCCAAGCCACAAATTTTCTTTCCAATTTTTCTTTAAATAGCTAACATTTCCAAGTTTTTCCTCTAGCACTCTCATTTCATTTATAAAAATATTTTTAAATTATTTTATAAACTCTTGCTTCATCTCTTCCAGGAATTATACTTAAATGAATACTCAAAATGTGTTTTTCTTTGAGAGTTTGATTATAGATGTCACAAAGTCAGCCTCTTCTTCTGGGATTCTATCTTAAGTACCTGTTACCATAATACCTTTTATGGTATGTTCTTTTTTCTTTGCTCATCCTCTCATCCTATTTCCTGATTTCAGACTCTTTATATACTTCAGGAAAGAATTTTTGGGTAGACACTGAAATTGTTTACTTAGGGGGTTTGAACTTTGGGTTACTCCATGATCTCAGGGATAGGCCAGGTTACAGATCTGTAAGCTTTGTGTTCCCAAAGTTGTCTGAGAAAATCCTGGGAAAATCTGATTTCTGCCCTCAAGGCCTGAGTTCTACAAGTTCCTTATATGTGTTTGGGTCTGAACAATGGGGCTGGAGGCTTGCCCCATTTGGAGTTTCAGTAGACTGCCATTAGATCTAGACACTACCAGCCAGCTGGAAATCTCTGCTGGTTCAGAGTGATAGATTTCCTGGTCTAATTATTCCTTTACAAGCTTCAGACTGAGCTAGACTACAGAACTGAACTTCTATTCTGTTAATACTGCCACATAGTTGCTGCTGCATCTGAACTTTTTCCTTGCTCTCAACAAATCTAGAGCCCACAACCACTCCCTCACCTTGGAATGACACCCCTAAGCTCAGTTCCCCTTTTCAGTCCATCTATGACCAAGAACTGGGCTACCAATTGGCAGCCTGTTTCTTCAGACACAAGTTTCTTCTAAGCACAAGCTTAGGCCCCTCTGTGCTGGATCTGGGATTTCTTCATGGTGATATGCACAGTCTCCACTGGGCATTTTTAGTGGCTATTGAGGAAAATTAATATTATGGTGTATCCTTTAATAATCAGCATTACTCTGTAATCCATCCTATTCCCTATTTTGTCAAACCCCATGTATCAGTCTAGTTCCAAAGACAAGTCTCTCTCAGTTCAAACTAAATGTGTGCTTGAATAATATGATCATTCCTAGCCCCTGGGGTATCTGCTTGCTAATGTGTACCCTGGACTCTTTGCTTAATTTACCTTGTAAACAAAGAACCCACTTGGATTGGGTACCTTCCCTGAAGATAGCTCTCCTGTTCTTCTCTCTTCTTGATTTGCCCAAGGTCACACAGCTAGTTTTTTGTGTTAAGTATCTGAGGCCAGATTTGAACTCAGGTCCTCCTGACTCCAGGGCCAGTGCTCTATTCACTGTGCCACCTAGCCATCCAAATTGTTCTCTCTCTTGTCAGAGTTAGAGGTGATTTGATCTCTAAGGGGAAGTCTAGGGGGTGAGGGTGGGGGTGGGAGTACAGGTGGGGGGGAGGGGAGGAGGGAGGGAGAGAGGAAATCTTGATTGGGGTGGTTGTGATATTCTGGTCAAGATTACTAGAGGCAGCTGAGGCCCATAAAGAATTAGCATACTTTAATTGTCAGAGAAGGGTTGATCATACATACCTGAAGGCCAACCTGCTTTTTCCAGCAGTTAATTGTAAGGCTTTTCAACTACATCTCCCCCCCTTTGAAACCCTTCAATAGGGTCTCAAAATATATCGTCTTTGGGGCAGCCAGGTGGCACAGTGAGTAAGAGTGCTGGCCCCTGGAGATGGGAGACCCGGGATCAGTTCTGGACTCAGATTCTTAGCACCCACACAAAATAACTGGCTGTGTAACCTTGAGCAAGTTACTTAACCCCAATTGCTTTAAAAAAAAATATGGTCTTTTCAGGCCCTTCATGGTTGCAGACCCAACTAAGGGTTGGGGGAGGAGGAAAATGGCCTGACCTACTTTATTAACAGCTATTTGTGTCACTGCTAATAAACTGTAATCTTGCTCTGTAAAAAAACATGCCTCAGTTCACCTCAGTGTCATTTTACTCACCACACTGTCCCTCCTGCCTGGAATGTTCTCCCTCTTCATCTCTTCCTCCAAGATTCCCCAACTTTCTTCAAATACTAACTAAAATTCCATCTTCCGCAGAAAGACTTTCCCAATTCCTCCTAATTCTAATGCCTTCATTCTTTTTGCCCCCTACTTATCTTATATATAACTTGTTTGTACACAGTTCTTTGCATATTTTCTCCCCTAGTAGATTTTGAGCTTCTCAAAAGCAAGGTCTGTCTTGACTTTTTTTCATATCCCCAGTGCTTAGCATAGTGTCTGGCACACTGTAGGCACTTAATACATGTTTTTTGGCTTATATGTGTCACTAGAGATCATCCTAATATTATTGATTCACTTGTGCAATTCATGGCACAGTACCTGAAATCAAAGCTGGAGTTCTTCCCTCTCTGAGAATTTCAGATGTTCTAGGATGCGGTGTTGACACCCAAAGTCCCAGCCATTAAGGCTTTCTCCGTTTTGGTTTTGTTGTTGATGACTGTTTGTTTTTTAACAGAGCTGCTGTCTCACTATGGGGAGATCTCACCCTCTGGGTGGTTGATACAGGAGGAGAGCAAGGTACTGTTAGAGGTCACTGGGAGTCAAGGTTCCCATGGTCTTATGGACTACTTTGCAGATGTGCTCTTCATAATCAACAGACACAGTTTAAGTTGACTCAGCAGTGTATGAGGTGTTCAGGGAGAACTATCTTCTGTGATGTGAGGGCTTGCCAAGCCCTTTTCAGGGCTACTCATTCACCCTACGTGTCCACCTGGCACCCAATTCTCACCTGTGGCTCCAAGAAGCTGTAACATGTGCAGTGGCCACACCCCAGTAAAACTGTCTCAGCAGATGGACCAAACCATATTAAAGGTAGACAACAGGTCTGAGACCCAAGGGTGAGTTAGGGAGACGTCTACCCCACGCACATGAAGACATCCCTAGTGGAATGGGCACATGAGGACAATTCATTCTAATGGCCATGAAGGAAGCAGGTGCTGTGGAGTGCTTAGATCCTGTTCAGACATCAAAGATGCCAAGATCCTCCACTGTATCCCAGGCCATCACCAGTCATCCTGACTTTTGTCTCACCACTGGATTTTGATGAATCAGGAAGAAAGAGTGGGGCTGATTACTTTGCTTAACTCTGTCTCACTTAAATCCAATTCATGCCCAAGTCAAGATGGTATATCAAAAATTCAGTATTCACAATGCCTACAGTAACTATAAATATGTTGATATGGTTACTAATCACAAAAATATAACAGGTTCTCTACATGGGGGACAAAGCTAGAACATTTATTCAAATACCAGAAAAATGAGTCCCAAAACCAGAAAGTCAAAGCCATCACAGTAGCTATAGAGTTGTCACAAGTAGTTAGTGCAGTAAATAGCTACATTCTCAAGCCTTCAAAACATAACAGGCTACCTCAAGCAAAGGTCCTCCTCTCCTCATTCATGGCAACTGCTCAGCATCCACACAGCTCACTCCAAGCAGCTGTGGCCCTCCATAGTTCCTATCCCCGGCAGTCCTCAGCAGGAGTCCTTAGCAGAAAATCTGTCTGACTTTAAAAAAAAAGGAGTTCAGGCAGCTCCCACCACCACCACACTTGCACTCACCACACTGGCTCCAGCTTGGCTGTGGTTTCCTCCTGCTCCACCCCTTCCTGCTACATCAGCAAGTTCAAGGAAAATGGAAGATCTTCAAATCCCATTGCCATTACAGATGGTCCTCTTTGTAAAGGACAGACAAACAACAATAGATCAAAGAGGCAATATATCTGTGACATTGAGACTTGCTAGAGCTATCAGGGCACAAAAGGCTGCCTTTAGTCAGCAGATACTCAGAAAGGGAGTGCACAAGTGGTAGGGGAAGGAAATAGTGAAGGAGGTCATACCATTGTGCTATAGTCTCCATGGCACTGATGATACCAGTGACTACTAGACCACCCCAGCTATGGCTGATTTTGAT
This sequence comes from Petaurus breviceps papuanus, assembly GCF_028583685.1. Classification (NCBI taxonomy): domain Eukaryota; kingdom Metazoa; phylum Chordata; class Mammalia; order Diprotodontia; family Petauridae; genus Petaurus; species Petaurus breviceps. The sequence goes on from NW_027186390.1 coordinate 9,468,331, forward strand.
AGAATAGTACTAATGTTGTGGTTTCATGATGTACTGTGGTGAAACCATCTCAAAGAATTCAGAGTCAGACCACCTCTAATCCAAGTATAGGCATTTATTAAGATTGATGTCTCTTATTAAGCAGGCTATGATCCAAGAGGAACCAGCAATATCAGAGAAAGCAAGATGGAATTTTATAGGGTAAAGATGCAAAAAAATTCTGTTGTGATTATGAATATTAAAAAGACAGGAGGGGTTTGTTAAGGGATTAGGTAATAGGGGAGGAGTCCCAACCACAGTGGAATTAAGCATGCAATTACCCACAATGCATACAGAAAAACCCATGGTGGGGGTGGTATGTATGTATGATAATGATATTATAATAATTCTCTCAACATCATAAGTTCACTCTAGGTCAGTTCTTTACTATAACTGCGCAGGTACCTATGTAAGGAAAATCCCTTCTATTGTTCTAGTGTCTACATCCTGCTTGAGCATCCTGGTGGTGCTGCTTTCTGATTGACTGAGTATTGTGATCCTGTCTGAGACTAGATGGATGTGGCTGTGGTTGAGTGCACGGGCACACCTGCTGTTTCTATGGGAAATATGAGGAATGTGTCTGGGGGCAGTGGCTAGCTAGAGGCAGTGGCTTAGATCCCATCACATGGACACGGCTGCTGTTTCTGTGAGAAAAATGAGTTCATGGACACACCTGTTGTTCTAGTGAGCAGTGAGGCAAGTATGAGGAGGTTAGAATATTGAGTGGGGGGAGGTGAGTGGCTGGGAAGGGGAAGTGGGCCTGCTGTTCAGTGGGCTTGGGGCAGTTTTATTAGAATTCCATCACTAACAGTTAGCATTTCTATATTGCCTTAAGGTTCTCAAAGTGCTTTACAATATTATTTCATTTGATCTTCACAATAACCTCGGAAAGTAGGTATTATTATCATCCCCATTTTACTGCTGAGGAAATTGAGGCAGGCCAAGGTAAAGTTATTTGCCCGGGGTCACTCAGCTGTTGTGTTTGAAGCAGGATTTGAATTCAGCTCTTCCTGACTCCAGGCATAGTACTTGATCTTCTGTGCCACCTAGCTGCCTCAAAGCAAAGGGCCAGGCAAAATGACAGCTATTATTCAAACCATCCCAAATCTAGAATAGGGAAAATAACCTCAGATTGAGAGTGGGTAAACTTACTTCTGGCTACATAAGCTTAAACAAGTCACTTACTCTCTATAAGCTTCAGGTTCTTTATATGTAATTGTTATATAATAGCCCAAACTTATCTCTTGCATCTAGGTGGCACAGTAGATAAAGTGCCAGGCCTGGAGTCATAAAGACTTGAGTTCAAATCTGACCTCAGATACTCACTAGCTATGTGACTTTGGGCAAATCACTTAACCATGTTTACCTCAGTTTCTTCATCTGTAAAATGAGCTAGAGAAGGAAATGGCAAATCACTCTCTTATCTTTTACCAAGAAAACCTCAAATAGGGTCACAAAGAGTCAGACACAACTGAAATGACTGATTTAAGAGATGATTTCAAAAAGACATGTAAAGACTTATATGAACTAATGCAGAATGAAATGAGCTCCTGAAGAACAATTTATACTATAACATCAATTTTATAAAGATGAACAATTTTGAGGACTTTTACAAACTGATGAAGAATAAAATGAGCAAAACCTCCCCCCCCCTTTTTTTGAGTGGGGAAGGTAGGGCAATTGGGGTTAAGTGACTTGCCCAAGGTCACATAGCTACTGTTAAGTGGCTAAGGTCAAATTTGAACTCATGTCCTCCTGATTCCAGGGCCAGTTCTCTATTCATAGCCACCCCAAGCAAAACCTTTTAAAGGATTTTCATATGGTATGATCTTGAGACATTTCACTCTCCTAGGTACCAACCCCTAGAAATCCTCTAGTTCATCACAATCTTTCCCAAAATAGGGCACAGAAGTGATGACAATACTAGAAATGTGGCTTGGCCAGAGCAGAGCACGGCAGGATTCTCACCTCCCTACTCTAGATGGTTTTGCTTTTCAATGAAGCCGAATGCCGACCTTTTTGATTACAATATAACAATAAAATTACTCCTATTGATAATGTAATCTACTAAAAACAGTAGATCTTCGTGGGCAAATCAGTTATTTGGATATTCCCCCATTTGTAATTGTGAACTTGATATTTTGAATTCATGTAAGACTTTACATTTGAATATATTAAATTTCATCTTATTAGAGTCAACCTAATGTTCTAGAGTGTTGGATTTTTGTTTTGGGTTTTCTTTTAAAATTTTGACTTTATCATTCAATGTAGCATATACGCACATATATGTATGGATACACATATGTTTGTGTATATGCGTACAGTATATATGTGTGTATTTCCTAGCTGTTCTGCAAATTTGATAACTGTGATAACTATGCTTTCTTCTAAGACAATGATAAAAATGTTAACTAGCACAGGGCCAAACATAAATCCCTGGGACACTCTACTGAAGACCTCCTCCAAACTTAAATTAAACTGTTAATGAATAATTCTTGCATACAGTCATTCAACTACTTCTTAATTTCCCTAAATTAGCTAACATTTGACCAACTTCTCTTTACCTTGTCCACCAAAATAGCATGAATCTTTGTCATGTTTTTAAAGCATACCTTAGGACTGTGCTACCATACTTGTTCTCTCACTAGCAGGTTGGCTTCTCCAGAAGACAGATGCTATCTTGGATCTTAGGGGTGATCCTGTGGGTGACTATTCACACTGTTGCATCTTGTGAGCCCCCACCAGTGTGTTTCCAATTAACAGTCAATAGACTTAATTAACTCTCATTAAATGTATTCAAAAAATACAGCAAGAATAGTAGTTACAGAAGCATTCCTCTTGCCCTATGAGTCTAGGGCACACTTCCATAAATACTAATAAAATTCAAAGGAAAAGTGGGCTAAAACAATATATAACATTACTGAGGTACTATGGCAAAGGCAACTTACAAGTTAGCATTGTAGGGCCTTGAAGTCCTTTCTCTCTTCATAAAAGCTTCACATAGTTCTCCCCCATCCAAGGTACAGCATCGCTGTTGAGAATGATGGTTATACTAAGCAATTTGCTCAACTGGGCTCAAAAGGCACAATGTCTCTGCTAGCAGGGGTCCCATTCCTTGAAGCTATTTCCTTTCTCTGGTGACTATTTCTCTATATCTACATCTGTCAGGAATGTATGTCTCTGGCCCCTAGTGTGTCCTACCATACAACCTCCTACTGATTCAATAGCTTCTCTCAAAGCTACATAGCTGATGTGGTAGAGGGAGGAGAGGAGAATTCTCTCCTGACTCCCTGCAGTGATCTCCTCTGGAAGCTTCTAGCTTGTAATCGTTTCTACTCTCTGATTCAAACTGCAGAAATTCTTCCAAGGCTTAACTATTTAAAGCCCTCAAAGGTATGCCCAATTTGCTTACTCAGATAATTCTTATTATTCCTTTCTCTGACTCAGTCAAAAATGTTAATTTCTCATAAAGGTATCCAAGAATAGACACATCTTTATCATTAACATCTTGTGATTACATTCTGGGCCTTCTGTGACTATATGAACTGAACAGGGAAGTAGGGGGGAAAATCATATTCCTGTCTTTCACCTCAATTTAAAAAAATCTAACTAGACTATATCAACAAGATTTTCCTGATAGACCGATTTTGCAACTCTTATCAAAATAAGGTAGCAAGGTTAAACCAACATAATCTGCTTTGTTTTCAAAAATTTTTTCAACTAACAAAAATCTAGTTTCTCTTCCTCCCCCCTTCCTCCTCCCTGAAAAGAAAAATAAAAACCCAAATCTTTGCAGCAAGTATGCATAGTCAAGTAAAACAAATTCCCACATTGGCCACGTCCAAAAAAAAAGTCTCGATCTGCATTCTGGGTTCATCACTTCTCTGTGGGCAGGTAGGTAGCATAGAATAATCTGTTCTTAAGAAAGTCACGCAGACCCTTAGTAATCACCATTCCTTTTGTACATATTCACTCGCCATATCTTTAACAATGTATTCTAGAAGTCCACTCACTGATCTTTTCTGAAAAATCAAGACATTTACCCTTCTCTGATGCTGTGGCAACTGTCCCATCCTCCTTCATCTTTCATAACCCAGCTGTTATCCATTCTATTAACCAAACCTAATAACTGCACATTCAAGGCAAAGGCATTTAATAAAACAGATTAACTTGGAATTAATTCAGCTATTAAAGTCTCCTGGCACTTATTCTCAAATGGCTGCCATTCACCCTCTGACACTGGTTAATCAATCATACCTTCTAGTTTCTTCAGTACTCTGGAATGTAGTTCATATGGTCCTAGTGACTTGAACTCATCAAGGCCAGCTAAATGACCCTTTGCTATCTTTTTATTTATTCTTGGCTTTTGACTCTCCATTAGTCATATTTATTCTGTTCTTTCCAGTTCATAGATTGATTCTTCTTATCTTATCTTCTTAGAAGATAAAACAAAAGAAAATAAAAATTCAGCAATTTTCCTTTAGCACCATCATCAATTCCCTGAAGTATTGGTCTGGTTCCTTCTTGATCTTCCTTTCTACCCAATATTATTTTCTTAATCTTTTGCTGTTGCTCTTAGCATTCCTTGCAAGCTTTCTGATCCTGACACTGTTTTTGAAGGACTGTGACAGACTTAGTGCTCATTCTCAGTTACCTCTCTTTTCTTCCATCTTCCAGCAATTTTTTAAAATCTAAATTATTTTATAAATATCCTATGCATGTACCCACATCACAGTCCTTAAAAAATGTGTACTCTGTCTCCTCCTTAGAATTGTTTCTCTCTGTGTGCTCAGAATTTTACTCTTGAGAGTTTCCTTTGGGGCTGATTTCCTTTGTAGAATTTTAGGCTGTTGGATCCTACCTCTCCTTTCTCTGAATCTTTTGAAATCTGCTCTCATCTACTCTAGGGTACATGTCAGACTGTGCCTAAATATTTTTATAATGATTTCCATACATTCACTATCAAGATTGTCAACTCCTTCTGAGAAGGGATATTCTCATCTTCTCTCACATCATTTAGAAGAGGGTACATCATTGTCATCAGCAGCAGCAGCATCAGCATCATTATAACTAATATTTATGTAGCATCGTGTGCCAGACATTGTGTTTAGCACTTTATAATCATTATCTTATTTGATCCTCATAACAACCCTGAGAGATAGGTGCTATTATTAGAGCATATCTATAAGTGCTCAATTAATCTCTTCTTGTTGGTCATTCATTTTTCATTTGTGTCTGACGCTCTGTGACCCCATTTGGAGTTTTTTTTTTTTGGCAAAAATACTGGAGTGGTTTGCCATTTCCTTCTACAGCCAATTAATCTATATATAGTAAGTGTTCTATATTTATTTGTTTGGGGCAGCTAGGTGGCACGGTGGAGAGAGTATAGGGCCTGGAGTCAGGAAGAGTCATCTTCCTGAGTTCAAATCTGACCTAAGATACTTACTAGCTATGTAACCCTGGGCAAGTCACCTAAAATTGTTTGCCTCAGTTTCCTCATCTGTAAAATGAACTGGAGAAGGAAATGGCAAACCACTACAGCATGTTTGCCAAGAAAATCCCAAATGAGGTCACAGAGAGCTAGACACATATGAAAAATTAATGAACACATGTATAAAGTATACTTGTTTAATGAATGATCCATTTTAGGCTACTACACAGTATTTCTTTGCTATCTTGTCATTTGTAAATAATTTGGAATACTTGAAAGGGCTATATTTGTACACTACCACCCCTCTTCTAAAAGAATTATTACTATTTCTCTTGGCAGAGGTCTTGTTATCTTGTAATTTGTTTATCTTTCACCTTCCTCTGCTGACTTCTCCGTTCTTCCTGCCACAAACTCCTTACAAATTCTACACCCCTACCCCTCTCCCACTCTCCGTCAACTGGCTGGAAAACAACAGGATAAACTTCCCTTGTTTAGCCACTCTCTGGAGGTGGTGTTTGGCGTAACGATCCAACAAAAAGAACCACAATTATGTTTAATAATAATATATTATATATATATATTATATTATATATTATAATATATAATAAATATAAATATATATATAATAATTATACAGTTTTAAAAGTTTACCAAATGTTTTCCTTGGAAGAACCCAGTGAGCTACGTGTGACAGTATATAGACTGTGCACATAGATCATTAGACTGTAAGCTCCCTGAAGGCAAGAACTATATTTTGCTTCTTTTTTACCTCCAGTGCTTTGCATATAGTAGATATTTAATAGATGTTTATTGTTTGATCGAATGAGACAAAAGTAAACACACATATGCTGCTTGTCCCCTTTCTCCCCAGTGTGAGTCACATAAACATTATTGCCCCCATTTTACAAGATAAGAAAACTGGAAATCAAAGAGATTAACCAACTTCCCCAAGATCACATAGCTTATTTATTGACTATTGATATTTAACCTGGATGTCTCACTGATATCTCAAACCCATCATGTCCAAAGTTGAACTCTGTTTTTCCCTTCTTAACTTCACTAATACTATGGAGGTTACTGCCATTCTTCCAGTCACCCAGATTTGCAGCTCAGTGTCACCTTCAACTCCTCATTACCTTTCATCTCCCATATCCAATGGTGGGCAAGCCCCCTAGTTTCCACCTTTATATTATCTCTCATACACACTCTCTATTCTCCTCTGACACTGCCACCACCCTGGTGAAGGCTTTCATCACCTCCCACCTGGACTATTGCAGTGGCCTCCTGGTTAGACTCCCTGCTTCCATGATTGCCCACTTAAATCCATCCCCCACTCATCTTCCCAAAGTGTAAGTCTGCACAGGTCACTCCCCTCTTCAATCAATTTCAGTGGCTTCCTATTACTTCCACGATCAAGTATAAAATAATCCATTTGGCTTTTAAATCAAATAGAGGAGATCTCCCTATATGCCCTGGCCCCTTTTTACACCTTATATCTCATCCCACCCTTCAACACATTTACTCGTTTCCTCCCACATCTCCCGACTCTGGACATTTTCACTGACTGTCCTACATACAGGCATATTGGAACTCTCTTCCTCCCCATCTCTAGGACCTGACTTCTCTGGTTTCCTTTATGTCTTAACTAAAGTTTCCAGGTGAGCCAAAGTCAGCTGAAGGTGAATCCTACTTCTGAAAGAAGCTTTTGCTAGTCCACCTTAATGCCAGCGCCTTCCCTCTGATGATGCTCTCCAATTTGCTTTGTGTATATCTTGCTTGTACACAGTTATTTGCATGTCTCTCCCATTAGAAAGTAAGCTTTTTCAGAGCAGAGACTGTCTCCCCCATTTGACTGAGTGAGCTCCTCAGGAGTACGGACTGTCTTTTGTCTTTCTTTATACCCCTAGCCCTTAGCACAATGCCTGGCAGACACTAAGTGTTTAATAAATGCTAGTTGACTGACATCCTTCTGTTTCATTGTGCACCCCCAGAAGGAGGCAGGATCCCACCCCCCTCAAATTTACAACTGTGCTTTATTCTTTCAATCTGATTTGTGAAAAAACGTTTATCTTTTGATTAGTTGATTTAAGTGTTGAGTTCATTCAGAGGATACCAAATATTATTTTCCATCTCCCTCTAGTCACCCTCTATCCCTGATGTGTTTCATTGGAGATTCTTAGACAGGAAATTTGTACATGATGATGATGATCTGGGAGTAGGTTGAATTCTGAAGGCAGAAATACTTCTTGGGCATGAGCTGGGGATGGAAAAGAGGAATGCATCAGGTAGAGGATGTTTGCTGTTATTTAGGGTTATATACCACCTAAAACTGTGCTCACACTGCAATACAGAAATCCCTTATTCACTTGTGACTTGCAGCTAAGTTTCTTGAAACATTTATCTTATTTACAGAATGTTATGCATAAAAGCAGAGTAAACTGTTCCTGCATTCACAGTCACTTCTCCTATCTCTTCCCTGATTTCCAGAGGGGCAAGATATGAGTTAAAAGCCATGCTATGTGACTAGCAGTAAAACCATGAAGGTAGAGGAGATATTAATAGTTGTACATTATAATCAAATTAAACTTGGTAAGTGCAATCTGATATATGCTAATTACACACATACAAACACACACACACACACACACACACACACACACACTGTAAGGCCTTAGTCCAGGGGTGGGGAATCTGTGGCCTCAAGGCCACATGTGTCCCTTTAGGTCCTCAAGTGCAGCCTTTTGACCGAATCTAAACTTCACAGAACAAATCAAGTCAAATGGCCACACTTGAGGACCTTGAAACCTCAGGTTCTCCACCCCTGTCTTAGTCTTTGCTTTCTTCCCCTTCCTAATCAACTTCCCTTGTAAAGAGCATAAATCAGTCAGGCAATAAATATCTATTAAGCACCTACTGTGTGCTGGGCATTGCGCTAAGCACTGGAAATACAAAAAGAAGTCATACACTGGAATATGTGTATGTGTATAGATAGCTAGTTAGATAGATAGTTAGATGGAATTAATGTCAGTGGGTAATAGTACTCCCCTCAGGATGTGTACAGTTACTGGACAATTTTGAATAACTGAGAGAGTGTATACTAGAATATGAGAGGACTAAAAAATCTTGACAGGTTAGAACCCTGGGATATATCTAATAAAATGTAATTTAATAGGGGCGAAGGGAGGGGAATAAAGTCTTTTTTGTTGTACTTGGGTTCTAGTATATGGCTAGTTCTTTTGAAAGCTATCTGGTGGTCTGAGTGGACTGCAAGTTCCATAGAAGTCAACAGGATGATATGGTAGGCAAAAAGCACTGATGGGATCTTGAGAGGCACAATGCCTAGATAAAAGAGGCAGCTTTTTCGTCGTCTTCTGTCCTGCTCACATCACTTCTGAAGTTTTATTTTAGTTCTTAGCAAGGACATTGGTGAGCTATGGAGCGTCCAGTGGCCTTGACAGAGAGCACCAGGAAATTTTGAGGAAAGACAGATTCCTTTGGCAGGTGAGAAAACAACAGTAACCATGAGGATAGCACTAACAAACACAGCAAGAGGCATCATGATGTGAACAGAGAGCCAGTCTTGGAGCCCAGAAAACCTGGGTTCAAGTCCTGCTTCTCACATACACCCAGTTCAGGGTTGTATGTCCCTGAACAAGTCACATAATTTCTGTTTGCCTCAGTTTTCTCAACTGCAAAATAAGGATAATAATAGCACCTAACCTCTCCCCCCACCAGGGTTCTGTGAGAACAAATAAGATAATATTTATAAAGCACCTAGCATCATGCATGGCATGATATTGTTATTATTATTACCATCATTATCTAGGTAACTCCCTAAGTTGCAGACAAGGTACCAACCTACATTGCTAGAAGGAGTTCCTCTTTAAGAGTTCCCTAAACCATTAAAATTATAGGTCTATTCCCTATTTGGAATATAATAAAAATATACAAATGGCACCTCAAAACCCTTTTGCATGAGACTCTATTGGTAAAGATTAATTACTCAGTGCTCTTTGTGAGATATAGAGTTGGTAAGAGCCTTGGGGGCGAGAGGGGGGAAGGAAAGGAATATTCATGATCCTTTGGGTTTCCAGCTTTGAAGGAAAAAAAAAAAGATGTGGTTCTAAATTCTCTTCAGATACTTGAGGGGAGAACAAGACTCTGGAAAAAGTCAAAATGTAGGGGAACCAGACCTTGATCATGTTCCTATCCCTAGTTTACTACACTAGAGATTTCAGGGAATTTCCCCTTAGGTGAGATCTGGAATTATGTTTCTTGGTTGAACTAAAGTTCCTCACACCCAATGGGAGATCTCATATATTCTATATTGTCTGATATATTCTCTTCCAAGTCCTTTCTCAGATTTCTATTTGTTATCAACTTGGATAAATGGGTGCCAGCAACTGATGGTGCAGGACAGACGGTGAACTAAAGGGAATCAGGCTAGGCAAGCATAGTTGGATAACAATGCTGGTTTATTGAAGTAGTATAACTGATTATATATCCTTCTTGTTTATACCTGGACTTTCCCCTAGACTAACAATATTTACAGTGAACTTAGACTCACCAGTTTCTCATGGATGCACTCAGCTAAACAGATATCAGCAAAAGACCTTGACTACCAAGGCTGCGTGCTGTAAGCCCAGACTGCTTGTGGGAGACTCAGCAATATTTCTTGATACTGATTGCCAAATATTCTTCTTGGGGAAAGATATGGCACACCTGTCCAGAGGGAACTTTGCACCTTCCTGGATCTGAACAAGTCAACAAGTCAGGACTTGGGCATAGCTCACCAAGTCCTTGATCTTGGAGCAAGTCACAAGTCTCTGGACTCAGACTTTGTAGCTCAAGAATTTGTTAGACTTGGCCCCCCACAAATGGGTTTATTTGCTATGTATTCATGGCAGAATTGGCATTTGGTAGGAAGGGGATTGATTCTTGCCTATATAGCTTAGGACACTCCTTTTCCCCTAGACTAACAATATTTAAGGAGATAAATAGTTATAATTCTAGCCCAGTACTGTTTCTCTTAGGAGAGGAGAATGGTTAGCCTCTGGTCCTTTCTTTGTCGCCCCCTGAAAGGAATCAAAGTCTCCCTAAGAGAAGGGAGGATGGAGGAAACATGCCTCCCTGTGAGCCATATCCAGAAAGACCCATGTGGACATATATAATCTACATGAGCAATACACACACACACATACACACACACACACACCACCCTTTACAAATGTGAAATGGGCTTTTTATTCTATATTTAAATTATAAATGTGACATTTTCCCCTAAAAATTGGAACCAAAAATTCTGTAGTCTTTCAAATGCCTTTTATTTGGTATTGAAGATTGTTATAGCTGCTTTGTAACAGGGACAGTTTAGCCCCAGACAGTTACTTGTAGGTCCCTCCTGAGAATGAGGGACATCTGAGTATGTGAGTCAGCACTAAGAAAAGGCCCTGAATAGGAAACTTCACAGAGACAAGAGTAAAGAGTTCAATGAAAAGAGGCCACGAACAAACTTGGCACCTTTTCTTCCTTTCTTGGTAGAATCCCACAAATGAAGCCTGGGTGGAGGCGTTCCTCAGAAATACAATCCAGAGTCATCTCCCCACAGAAATGACCAGGCGGTTTAGAAATAGCAGGCTGAGGCTAATTCCAGAGCCAAGGTTGTGGCCTTTTCTTTTTGAGGCCTCAGGCAGAACAATTATGATTTTATCTTACTTCTTCCTCAGTTTCCATTAGTCAGCTTAGATCTTTCTTTTCTATAAGAGCAGCCTGGATTACTTACTTTCTTCCCATGCTTCAGGGCATAACACAGGGTCAGCAGCAATCAAATACAGGAACAATATTGCTGCAATGATTGGTAAACTCAAAATCTTCTTCAAATACCCCAACAATATTTCTGCACCCACTTCATCTGCTAAGTATATCATATTGGGAAACCAGTCAAGGTGAAAAGAGCAATGTATGAGTAGGCTTTTTTCCCTTTTGTTACCTTAAAAATTAATTTTATTTAAATAACCACATACTATAATTGTGGCTACGTTTTGATAAAGTATTTTTGTTTTCAGTGGGTTGGAGTTTACCCTTTTGCAAAACAAACAAAACAAAACAGCTAGGTAGTGAAGTAGATAGAGTACCAGCCCTGGAGTTGAGAGGACCTGAGTTCAAATCCAACCTTAGACATTTACTACCTGTGTGACCCTGAGCAAATCTCTCAACCCTTATTGCCTCCGAAACAACAACAAAAACTACCTTAAAGTGCCACAAAAAAGCTTTGTAACCAGATACTGTTGACCTCCAATATGGCTGCCAAAAGCTAAAGTCTCCATCCCTGAGTTCTTGTATCTCAGTATAAAAAGGATTTGGTTACAATGGAGTTTAAAGAAAAAGGGCAGGATAACTGGGCTAGGCATCTCTCCCTGCTCCAAAGAAGAGGACTAGTCAATCCGGAGGGTGGAGTCTGTACCTCATGGTAGCAAGTGTATGGCACTTCAGAACAAAAAAAGTATTGCATGTTAATCCCGTATAACAAGTCCTCATAAGTGTCTTTTTGTCATTCATTGGGATTCAGCTCCCCTGATTCTATGTTCATGAATTGCAAAATTCCTTTATCTGATCAAAATCGTTTATCATTCCATTTTTCCCTAGGCTTTATGACCCATAACCCTCTTCTTCATCCTCTAATTCCTTCAACTTCTAATCCCTTAACCCCTAGGTTCTTTTCCAGGCCAACATTTCCTCATCAACTACATTCACTTCCCTTCTTTATCTTCCTACCTTGGTGAATCAATTCAACCCTATACTGTCTTTACACTCTTGACCCCTGGTCAAATTATCATCAATGATAATGGCCTTGGCAGACCTCAACCACACTTACTCCCGCCATCTGCCTCCTTCACCCCTATTCACATGCTGTTGGATAGAGTTGGAGAAAATCATAAACCGTGCAGATTGGATCCACTATAAATTTATCTTACACAGTCTCAACTTGTCCTTCAAGGAAGCAAGACAATCCTTTTACACCTCCCTAATCAATTCCCTATCCCACTCATACCAGTTGCTATTCTAAACCTTTCCATCCTTTCTTAAGTTCTTGGTGTCAATCTCCTCTCCCCACCTTCTCATACTTCACTGAAAAAAAAAAGAAGCCATTCATCAATCCCTCCTTCTCTCCCCTCCTCCTCATGTCACTTAGCAATCATCCCACACTATCTCCTCCTTCACCTCTGCCTTGAAAATATAACCCTGAGTGATTGATTTATTTAACCGTACCCTCCTTTAAAGTAAGTGATAAGATACACAATTAGTCATAGGCTTTATACGAAGTGTGAATGACTTCTTACAAGACTCCTGTTCTGACAGGCCCAGGAAACTTGACCATACCCCAGAGATCATTTTAAAATTATCAAGGGAGTTGATAAGACATTCATTCCAAAACCTGGGGCAAATATGGCTTTCTAGCACTGCCCTCAGGAGTAAGAGAAGTAGTGAGTTATGAAAGAAGAAGGGAGATATCCAAGAAGGTAATTAGCTCTACAGGCATCAGAAAGAAGACCTGAGCTAAGGAAAGTCCCAAGAAAATGCTGGCTCTTTTCCCAGCTTCCATTCCTGGTATCTATTTACAGAAACAATAACAATAGGAATAACTAGTCTTTAGGTTTACTTAGAGTTTACAAACCTATTTACTTAGGGTATACAAAGCATTTTACAAATGTCTCATTTGGTTCTTATTTTAGCTAGCTCACAAAAACCCTGCCAGGTAGGGGCAATTATTATCCCCATTATACAAATGTAGAAATTGAGGACAGTAGAATTTAAGTGACTTGCCCAGGGTGACCCATAGCTACTAACTGTCTGAATCCAGATTTGGACTCAAATATTCTTGACTCCAAGTACCCAGATGTTTCCAGTAAACCCAAGTTTTGCCTCAACCACAAAGAAACCAGGGGTCAGATAGACAGATATAAAGTTACACAGAGAACCCAACCTCTGCCTAAATGTTAGGATACACTACACAATGGTTACAATGGAGTTCATAACAAGGGGCTCAGAGTGACAGACTGAATAACTTTTTATCTAAAATAAACTACCTAAAACCGAAGGATTTTAGAGGCGTAAGACATATGGAACTTAGAGGTCATTATCTTGCTCCCCACAATTTAAAATGAGCTATTTTTTTAAACAGAATGTTACATATGAAGTAGTAGCCCTTCCCTTTGCCAAGGCAACCCTCTCTACACACACTCTTAATTCCCTTCCCTCCCATCTTCTCCAGAAGATCGTTGTCACTATCATTTCCACTGTCTCTAGTCTTCAATATTTCCCTATCTAGCAGCATTTTTTCTAGTGTATACAAACACACTCATGCCTACTGATCCCTAGGGGAAAAACAAACCCTCCCTTTATAAACCATATCTGCTAGCTATGATTCTACATCACTCCAACCTTTCTCAGCTAAATTCCTCAAAAAAACATCTGTCTACACTCAGGTCCCCATTTTACAGATGAGGAAACTGAAGCTGAGGGAGTTTAATGACTCATCATCCAGGGTCACGCAGCTAGTAAGTTATAATGGAATTTGCATGTTGTCTTTCCCATTACAATGTAAGCTTCTTGAGAGCAATAGCCATGTTTCTGCTTTTCTCCATAGTCCTAGCCCTTAGCTTAATAATGCCTGGCACATAGGAACTATTCAATCAATGCTTGTTTCCTGATTGACTTAACAGGACACCTTTGGAATGAGAACAATGCTGCAGTCTCAGTCTGGAATATATATGAGGGTCTTGAAAGAGAACATTAATTGAGGCAATTAGAAAAGGCTATTGCCCAAGTAAAAGGACCCAAATGAAGTAGCTACAGGTGGGTTTGGGAGAGTTTCACATCATTTCTGCACTAGACAATCACATGGGAATGCTCCTTTGTGCATTGATAAGTAAGGCTGTCCATTTGGACAATGCACTCCAATGAGATCGAGAGCATTTTCTGAGGTCCAAGATTTCTTGAAAAATTGTCTTTGGGTCATACATAATGACTTCTTCATTCATAAGTATTGACCTGTTGTCTATATGACAAATCATGGATTCTCAGTTGGGAATGCAGTCACTCAAAATTCACACCTATAACCTCTTGTTAAAAGGGTCAAGGGCCCCAGTTTTCATATAATCTTACATATAACCAAGTTTGAGATGTTTTGTAAACTCCTATGTATTTGGAAAGAGACAAGACTCCAGAATCTAAGGGGCGGGGAAATGAGGCCACATGTGGCCCTCTAGGTCCTCAAGGGTAGCCCTTTGACTAAACTGTTCCAGATTGGTAAAGAGAATGCTGAGTACCATGTCAAGGTGAGGATGTGAATGAGGGACAGAATTAGTGCCAGAACTTCTTGGTAGGGAGACATATGGAGTTCCAGAGACACTTGAAAATACACGAAGAGGGAAACTGCAGACATACAAAGGAAGCTGGCAGTCCAATATGTCCCGAATTTCCATTTTTCTCCTTCAAAACTACAAAATGGATCTTCTTGAGTGAGATTGGCCCTTTTTCTTGGTTCAAGCTGAGAGCTCATGCTCATCTCATAGTATCTGCAACTATTGGGCTGCATTTGCCACATCAAAGTCAGAGAACTCCATATTTATGAGTCAGTGAGAGTAATGTCTCTTGCTACTAATTATATGCAGCTTTAAGGAATAGCATATTAAAACTGAGATCTTAGAATTTATGATCAGATATTGTACTCAAGATTAGTTTGTGCTAAATACAAAAGGAAGGAGGGGGACTTATTTGGATGAATATACCCCTAAGGCCTCAGTTATGTCACAAATATTAAGAAATAAAAACATGACAATGTCTTATTCTAAAGTCTTTGGTCTTGGTTGATTGAAAGATCTAATTGATCCCTAAATAAAAAGAAAATAAATTCTCCCCATTAAGGAAGTAATTTTGAACACATTTCCAAGAAATGTTGTCTTCTTTGTGATGACCAAAATAAGATTGGAAGGATCTTTTTGTAAGCCAGTTTAAAAGTGGTATTTCTTTGAGTTTACTTTTGACCAAATTGAAAAAAGAACTTTTAGAGTTGGGGTTCTTAACCTTGTTTTGTCATGGACTTCTTTGACAGTCAAGGGAAGCCTATAGGCCCATTCTCAGAATAATGTTTTTAAATTAATAAAATAAAAAGCATAGGATTAAAATGAAAGTCAGTTATATTAAAATAGTTATCAAAATATTTTTTTAAGTTCACAAATCCCAGGTTAAGAACCCTTGCAGAGGGAGTGATTAAAGAGGAAATAATTGGTTTAGGGAAGTTATTTACCCAAGGATACACAGATAATAACATTATTATAGTTCTGTTTGAATTGTCAAAAGCCCTAACCTATCCTTTATACGACCTTATCTTACTGTGGAATTATTTTGTCTTTTTTCTTGAACACTATAAAATGGAAGCAGACGTTGACTGGATAGGGAGAATTCCAATTAAGAGGGGAACCTTTGTCGATTTGGCTCTCCCTCCGAGCAGCAATGCTCATTAATATTAAGAAATGATCTCTGACAGACATTGCCTAATCAATGAAGAATGCAGTTTACCACCAGTAGGCCTAGAAGGAAGCCTAAGATCCAAGAGTTTCATCTTACATACCCACTTCCTGAACTTTCAGGTGCATTTAACACTACGGAACATCTGTCACAGTACAATAGCCTACGGTTTGAACTCTGCTCAACAAGCCTCTCCCCATACCACTCTATCCTCCACTCAACTATCAAAATAATCTTCTGAAAACACCGGTTTGAGCATATCATCTCCCTATAAAATAAACTCTATCACCTCCAAGATCAAATATGAAATCTTCTGTCTGGCACTTAAGTCCCTTCATAGCCAGCCCCTTCCCCCTTTCTGATCTTCTTACACCCTTACATTCCACCCCAACAGCACCCAAGACTCCAGTGACGCAATCCAGTGACAATGGCCAGCCTGCTGATCCCCCAACCAGACATTCTACCTCCCAGTTCTAGGCATTTTCTCTGGCTGACCTTCATGCCTGGAATGCTCTCCCTCCTCATCTCCAATACCTGGTTTCCCTGCTTCCTCCAAACGCCAGCTAGAATCCTGCCTTCTACAGGGAGCTATTGCCAATCAATCACCTATAATGCTCTCACCTTCCCTCTGGTGATTATCTCCTATTTGTCCCATATATAGTTTGTGCACAGTTGTTCGCCTGTTACCTCCTTCATTAGATAATAAACTGCTTGAGAGCAGGGACTATTCTTTGTATCCACAACCCTTAGTGTGGGAGTCTAGGCTTTGCCCACCCGAGGCCGCCAAAAACTATTGGGTTTCATGATGTGTTGTGGTGGAACCATCTCAAAGAATTCAGTCAGACCACCTCTAATCCAAGTAGAGTCATTTACTGAGATTGATGCCTCTCATGAAGCTGGTTAAGTTCCAAGAGGAACCAGCAACTTTAGAGAAAGCAAGATGGAATTATATAAGGTAAAGATGCAATTACAAAACAGAAATTATGAATATGTAAAAGACAGGAGGAGTTTGTTAAGGGATTAGGTAATAAAGGAGGTCACAGTGGAACTGTACATGCAATTACCCACAAGGCATACAGAAAACCCCATTGGGGGGGTATGTATGTATGATAATACTATTATAATAAGTCTTTCTACATCATGAATTCACTCTAGGTCAGTTCTTTACTATTACTGCACACAAAGCTCCTTCTATTGTTTTAGGGCCCACATCTTGCTTGGGCATCCTGGTGGTGCTGCTTTCTGATTGACTGAGTATTGTGATCCTGTCTGAGACTAGATGGATGTGGTTGTGGTTGAGTGCATGGACACACCTGCTGTTTTTATAGGAAATATGAGGAATGAGTCTGGGGGCAGTGGCTAGCTAGAGGCAGTGGCTTAGATCCCATCACATGGACACATCTGCTGTTTCTGAGAGAAAAATAAGTTTATGGACACACCTGTTGTAGTGAGCAGTGAGGTAGGTACAAGGAAGTTAGGATATTGAGAGGGGGGATGAGGGAGTGGCTAGGTGGGGCAGTGGGCCTGCTGTTCATTGGGCCTATAAGGAAGTTAGAATATTGGGGCTAGGGGGCAGCTTTACTAGAATTCCATCATTAATATAGTGCCTAGTACATAGTAGGCACTTAATATTTGACTTTTATTGACTATCCTTCACTTTGATTTTTTTTTAATTTTATGGTTGTATTATTTTTTTTTTGTTTTTATACCATTATCATTTCCTTTGACCACAAACAAAAGGGGGTGGGGGAAGAAGACTTCTCTGGTTTTATTATTTTTTTTTAATTCCAGGATCCTTCCTACTAAGGAAGGAGCTCCTGGCCCTGTCACAGTCTAGATCAGGGATCTGGTACCTACCGCCTTTTGGCCACATGTGGCCCTCTAGGTCCTCAACTGCAGTCCTTTGACTGAATCCAAACTTCACAGAACAAGTCCCCTTAATAAAAGAGTTTTTTCTGTAAAACTTGGACTCAATCAAAAGGCTGTACCCAAGAACCTAGAAGACCACATGTGGATGCAAGGTCTCAGGTTCCCCAAACCTGATCTAGATGCAACCTCACTCCCTCCACCTACACACACACACACACACACACACACACACACACACACACAC
>NW_027186390.1:9486432-9560712 GCF_028583685.1 Petaurus breviceps papuanus
ACACACACACACACACACACACACACACACACACACACACACTCCCTACCCTCAACATATTCACACTGAAACCTTCTTCTGGGGTCAAAAGACAAAAATTCAAATCCCATCCTGAACCAAGGTAGTAGTGGGCAAAACCAGAATAATGGGGTAGGAGAGGAAAGGCTATTGGCTTATTTAATATTTTAGAGAACAAGTCTCTCTGGTATCAAGTTTTTCTCAAGGCACCTTTTGCTTATACTGTACAGAACACACTCTGGGCTATTTTTCAAATGCTTTGATAATAATCCTAGAACTACTTGGGATTTTAGATCCTACTGCTTTTTAAAATGAAGGAAAACTCAACTACTCATGATCAAAGTTTCTTATGTAGCTATGGATTTCACACTTCCTGAAGAAAGGAACATTATGTTTTGTTTTTGTTTGGGGTTTTTTTTGTTTTTGCTTTTTTGAGGGCAATTGGGGTTAAGTGACTTGCCCAACGTCACACGACTAGTTGGAGTTTTTTTTGTGCTAAGTATCCGAAGCTAGATTTGAACCCAGGTCCTCTTGACTCCAGGGCCATTGTTCTATTCACTATGCCACCTAGCCACCCCAGAAAGGAACATTATGGAAGCCCTTAATAAAAGGACTGTTGTTTCAATTGCCTGCTATGATCATTTTTAATTACCACAGTAGAAAGTAGTAGAAAAAACATAGGATGTAGAATCAGAAAAGCTAATTTCACATCTAGGCTCTACTCTTTATTAGTTGTATAAAATCCAATCCCACAACCCCCACTGCTTGGACATCTCTACCTGAATCTCACATAGAGGCCACAATGTGTTCCCTCTAAACCTACCCTCTTCTTAATTTCTCTATTTCTGTTTGAAGGCATCACCATCCTACCAGGTTATCAGGTTAATAACTTTCCAATTATCCTAAATTCTTCAATAACCCTCACCCCATCTCCCATATCTAATCATCTGACAAATTGTATTAATTCTACTTCAACAAAGTATAAACAGAAATTTCATTTAATAACCTTGAAAGAAAAGGAGTGTGGGAAAGGTTGTTCCCCTTACCCAGTAGAATGCAAGAGACATTATTCCTTTCTCTCCAATCACACACACCTCATTTCCTCTTGCTTATACTACTGAAATAGGCTCCTATTGAAATTGGTCTCTCTGCTCTCCAATTTACCTTCCACACGGCTGCCAAAATGACATTCCTATGTTGTTGTTGAGTAGTTTCAGTAGTATCTGACTCTCCATGACCCCATTTTGGGATTTTCTTGTCAAAGATATTAGAGTAGTTTGCTATTTGGTTCTCCAGCTCATTTTACAGATGAGGAAACTGAGACGAAGTTAAGTGACTTGTTCAGGGTCACAGAGCTAGTAAGTGTCTGGAGGCTGGATTTTAACTCAGGCCTCCCTGACTTTAGGATCGACTCTGTCCTTTGCACCAACTAGTTGCCCCAATATTGCTATAGAACAGGTCTGAGAATGTCACTCCATGTTCAAATAACTTCAATGTTTCCCTATTACCTCTAGGACAAAATATCAAGCTTTCCCTTGGGCATTCAAAGCTCCACACTATAGGAACCCAATTTAACTCCCCAACTTCCTTTAACTTGACTCCTTAACCAAAATGTTCTACTTGCTGACCCCTCTTCGGTCTCCTACTTCAATATCTATAGTGTAACCCCAGTGCCTGGAACATTCTTCCTCACCTCCACATTTTGGCTCTCCAGGCTCCCTAGAAGGCTCATCTCAGGAGTCACCTTGAGCTCTTTGTCAAATCCTACAAGATGACTTTGTGCTTATTTTAAATCTATATTGCATTAGCTTGCCCACATGTATGTTGAAAGTTTTCATTTTAGTTTTTATGTATCCCCAAAACCTCTCATGGTGCCTGGAACATAGAAGGAGTGTTTATGGAATTGAACTGACCTTGTACAAATCATTTCCACCCTCTGAGTCAGTTTCCTTATCTGTAAAATGACATTTCTCATACCTGCCTCAAAAAACTTTGAAGGAGGCTTAAGTGAGATAATCTATGGAAAATGTTAATTCGATGTCAACTTATTATTGGTATTATTATTACTATTTCTGCTGATAATAATGCAGCACCCAAAACTGAATGCAATATTGGAGGTGCAGCATAGTCAATGCAGGGGATACCTGTCAGGTGGGGACAATCATATCTGACCTTATTCTGGATACTAAGTTTCGCTTAATTGTAGACAACTATCAAAACAATAAATCAAGTCTTGATCTGAAGCATGTGTGATTTCTTTTTTTTTAATTTAAAAGTGTTTTATTTTTTCCAATTACATGTAAAGACCATTTTCAACATTCATTTTTGAAAAATTTTGAGTTCCAAATTTTTCACCCTACCTCCTTCCCCTCCCCCCCAAGAGAGCAAGCAATTTGATATAGGTTATACACATGCAATCATGTAAAACATATTTCCACATTAGTCATATTGTGAAAGAAGAAACAGAACAAAAGGGAAAAAAGACATGAAAGAAAAGTGAAAGTAGTAAAGCATTTGTGATTTTTCTTTTAAAGCAATCGGGGTTAAATAACTTGCTCAAGGTTACACAGCCAGTTATTTCTCGGTGTGGTACTGAGTATCTGAGCCCAGATTTGATCCCCAGATCATCCCAAAACTCGAGCCAGTGCTCTTACTCGCTGTGCTACCTGGCCGCCCCAACATTTGTGATTTCTAAGGTGTAAATGCTCACACTGGAAATTTAAATCAGGTAATCCTGCTCAAGCACACCCTTAATAAGTCTTACCCCTTCAGGGGTTGGGGAAGGCAATGATTTAAACCTCACAGGAAATATTTTGTGTTCTGAATTCAGTTACCACCTTTAATCCATTTTCCTGTCCTTAGCTTAAGTTTTGACCTTTTACACATTTTTCTTCAAGAGCACTTTGCTCTAGAGAAAACTATAATCCCTTCCACATCAGGACTTTCCCCATTGCAGTTTTGACATGTTGCAAGTCAGCATAAGAAATTAAATGGAAATTTCGGGGGAATTTTGTGGAACTCACAGATGATACTCAAAGGCCAACAGATGACACAGAGAAAGTTTAGAAACTCAGAAATGCATAAAATACATGCATTGTATTGTATAGCATCAACATATTTTATCTTTTAATACTATAACAATTAAGACTTCTTCTCTGATACAAAGGGAGAACCAAAAAAGTTTATGCGTATTTCCATATTGAGGGGTGCAATGTCCCAACACTCCCCCACCCCACTGTCCCCTTCAATGTGGAAGAACTATATTTTGAGTTAAGTCAAGCCAACAAACATTTATTAAGCACTAACTTTTGTGCCAAACACTGTACTAATCCCTTTGGACACAAAGAAAAGGTAAAAAACCCAATAGACTTTTCTCCCAGAGTTCACGATATAATGGGGAGACAACATGCAAGCAAAATATAGACAGGATAAATTGGAAATAATCCAAAGGGAAAGCACTAACAAAAAGGGAGGCTGGGAAAGGTTTCTTGAATAAGGCAGGATTTTAGTTGGAATATGAAGAAAGCCAAGGAAGCTAGGAGGCAGGGGTGAGGAGGGAGAGCATTCCAGGCATAAAGGACAGACAATGGAAATGCCAGGGAGCTGGGGGGGGGGGGGAGAGGAATGGTGTCAGTGTAGTTTAGGAGCAAAAGTAAGGAAGCTTGTATCACTGTATTTTCCAGTACCTATGAGGTGAATAAGGTATTAAAAAGGATAGAAAGGTAAACAAAACTGAACTATACTTTTAAAAAAAAGTTTTCTAATATGTTACTACAAGGGAGAGGAGGCATACAGAAAGTTCACCTTCTAGGAAAACCAAGAGTCCAGGTAGAATAGACTTAGCATAAAAAGGAATCATTGATTATCAACATAATATTGCAGCGCTATTGCACCACAGAGTATTTATTGGGTGAGGGACAGTCTTTCTTTCTTATCAGAGCTATTACACAGACTTTCTGTTTCTTTTGACACTTCAGGCCCTATATAGACTCCCTGGACCTGCATATCCTGCTAGGCCTCTTTTCTCTATCTTGTGTATAATAAGTGAGATAAGTCTTAGATTTGTATTTTCTTGTGTTACTGTATTACAAATTCCAAGAGAGACTTTCTCTAATCCCTTGTTGTTTCAATCGTTTCAGTCATGTCCTATTCTCTGTGATCCCATTTTCTTGGCAGAGGTACCATAGTGAGTTAGTGTAGCAGCAAGCACCCCAAGCGTCCTCAGGGTTGCTTCCACCACAGGTTCTTGGATCTGCTTTGATAAAGGAAAGCAACTCAAAATGTGTTAACAAGCTTACTTTAATCAATCAGACATATATCGTTTACCTTGTTCAGGGGAAAAAGGTTAGCACCCCGAACTTCAAAGTACACAGACAGAATTATCAAGACAGAAACAGATCAAGTAGACAGCTTTCCAAACTGTCCAACCATTATATCCATACCAAATCAACATCTGGCTTTCAACATCTGGGTTTTTCAAAGCCGGGGGGGCCCTGGACAATGGCTTCCCAGAATACAGATCAAATCACAGAACCCTTCTCAAAGTGAGCCCCCAAAAACAAAGCTACACATCAGGGCTTATATAGCCTTCTCCTGGCTCAGAGAATGTAACAACCTTCTGGACCCACTGGCCAATCAAAAAGTATCTACTGAAAAACAAGCCTCCCACCCCAGGCTCCAGGTGCACTTTAGCCTAGGGGCAGGGAAGATCTTCCAAATTTGCATTCCCATTACATTCGGCCCCAAGATCTTTCATGCCCATAGCATAGACAATTTACTTTTGAATTAGCACTAAACATCTCTTAGGTCACATTTTCAAGGTACAGAACTAAAGTTACCAAAGTGGCCACTAGGCCTTAAACAAACACAAAGTACATTGCATTATTAACTCAATTCAAAACAAGAGTTCAAATAAAGTTCTCTGGGGGAGGGGTATCCTTCCCCTCCCACAGCTCCAGCCCCTGCCTCCAAGCACAGAGAGGGGGCTGGGCAACAAAACCAACAAGGTGGGGTCCTTGGGGGTCCAAGGCACTTCATCCCACCCACCATAGTCACAAGTCCATCCTCCCCCAGGGTCCCAAACTGTGGGATGCAGCCAGGAAACACACTCAGTGCCCCTGCTTTGCTGCTCAGTTCTTATCTTTTCCTGTGGCTGAATTCCGAACTCCTGGGTTCCTTCTCCTCCCGCAGGCGGCAGCCGCTCCTGGCTTCTGCCCAGGTCCTGATGCAGGCAGCTCACCATTCCTGCTCTCAGCTCAGTGAAGTCTGCATGCAGGCCATTCTTCTCTCCTGCTCCATGGCTCCACAGAATCACAGCTACCACAACTGGGAAACAAACAATTATCCCAGTCCCCATACTTTCCTTTTACTCTGCAGATCCTGTTCGTGATGCCATTTTGTAGCAGCAAGCACCCTGGAGTCCCTAGGGTGGCTGCCCATACAGGTTCTTGGATCTGCTTTGATAAAGGAAAGCAACTCAAAATGGGTTAACAAGCTTACTTTAATCAGTCAGACATATATCGTTTACCTTGTTCAGGGGAAAAAGGTTAGCACCCTGAACTTCAAAGTACACAGACAGAATTATCAAGACAGAAACAAATCAAGTAGACAGCTTTCCAAACTGTCCAACCATTATATCCATACCAAATCAACATCTGGCTTTCAACATCTGGGTTTTTCAAAGCCGGGGGGGGCCTGGACAATGGCTTCCCAGAATACAGATCAAATCACAGAACACTTCTCAAAGTGAGCCCCCAAAAACAAAGCTACACATCAGGGCTTATATAGCCTTCTCCTGGTTCAGAGAATGTAACAACCTTCTGGACCCACTGGCCAATCAAAAAGTATCTACTGAAAAACAAGCCTCCCACCCCAGGCTCCAGGTGCACTTTAGCCTAGGGGCAGGGAAGATCTTCCAAATTTGCATTCCCATTACAGTTGGCATTTTTCCTTCCCCAACTCAGATGAGGAAACTGAGGCAAAAAAAACATGGTAGAGTGACTTGCCCAGGGTCACCCAGCTAGTAAGTTTCTGAGGGCAGATTTGCATTCAGGAAGATGAGGCTTAGCGCTCTAACCACTTCAACACCCAGCTGCCATTCTCTAATGCCTAATTCAAATCAATTCAATTCAACAAGCATTTATTAGCCATCTGCTATGACTATATGCCAGGAATTCTGCTAGGTTCTAAAGATTAAAAAAAAATCCCAGTCCCTCCCTTAAAAAATTTACATTGTACTGGGGGTGGGATGGGAATACAACATGCACATTGCTTCATTAATACAAATTAATATAGATGGCAGAGGGGATGAACTATAGGTACAGAATGAGACATATATTTTCAAACATAGTCAATGAATTATGTTTTACTTACTCATTTGTGACAAATTTGCTTACTCATTTGTTGCATTTCTGTAATGCCAAGCAAAGGCAACTTCCCAAGGTTCAAAATACCAGTGTAGGTGCTCTCTATTTTATTCAGTGACAAATTAAGGACAGAGAGAATCAACATATAGCATAATTCAAAATACAGCATTTACCAAATGTGATTGAATCAAGTACTACCCTACCCCTGGACATTATAATGTATTTAGTCAATCCCAAAGACCCTCTTCTAAGTACTACTCCACCCCTAGGCTGTACATTCATTTAGTCCATCAAAAAACCCCTCTTCTCAAATGGAGATTAGTTTCCAATCATAAGTAAAGTACATTCATTTGTTTAATCACAGAGCACAAAAAAGTCAAAAGTTCCCCACCCTTGGATTACAATTGAATCTACCCCAGAGTTACAACAAGCTTAAGCACAGCATTTAATACCCAAAGAGAGGTCTTTTCTTCATCTTGACACATGGCAAGTTCTCAGCAATCTTTGTTCCTGGGGAGACAAAGCTTAGCAAGGCCACAAGATACATTGCCAGTCTCTTCATTAATTCATTCTCTGTCTGCAGAACAGTCCTAGGACCCCTGAAAAC
This sequence comes from Petaurus breviceps papuanus, assembly GCF_028583685.1. Classification (NCBI taxonomy): domain Eukaryota; kingdom Metazoa; phylum Chordata; class Mammalia; order Diprotodontia; family Petauridae; genus Petaurus; species Petaurus breviceps. Next base: position 9,493,423 of record NW_027186390.1, read on the forward strand.
ATTAGCAAAACCCTCTTCAAGGATTTCTGTAAACATACAACAAGAAAATCCTTCTTCAGGGCTTCTGAACCAACAGCAAGGTTCCAAGACCTCTGCAACAACAGCACTGTCCTTCACCAGTGGACAGAATTCACTCTCTGTCTGCAGAACGGTCTCAGGAGCTCTGAACCAACAGCAAGGTTCCAAGACCTCTGTAACAACAGGACTATCTTTCACCAGTGGATAAATCTGGCAAAACAACATCAAAACAGACAGACAAAGTACCAGCATAATAGCCATGTCTCCTCAGTCCTTGGAAGCTCTGGGTGGCAGCTCTCAAAAGTCCTGGGCAATTCAAAGTGGCCCTCAGCAATCCTCTCAGTCTCTCTCTGCCTCCAAGGTGCTGCTTCCAAAAAGTTCTTCTGCCTCTCTCTTTTCTTGTGTCTCTCTAAATTTACATCACCAGCTCCTCCTAGTTCAGCCCTCTCTTTTCACGTCAACAAGTCCATCCCACAAGTGGGATTCACAAGCTCTGGGTTTTAACACAATCAAACCAAAAACCAAGCCAATACAGGGGGATCTTTAAATTACATTACTATTAGAATTTCTTGGAGTGGGGGAGAGTTATTGAGGGGGGAGGGGAAAGGAATGATAGAACTACTGAAAAAGTAAGGAGTGTTAATGAAATCTTAAATAAATATAACAAAGAGAGTAGAAGGAAGTTCAGAGGAGGAAACAGGCAAGCAGGAAAGCTTTGGAATTACCATGTCAAATTCTATATATGCATTTTTTAAAAAGCTGTATGCAAAAAAGGTTCATGGTATCTTATGAAATCCTTTTTCTATTCTTTATATGAAGAAATGTTTGTGTCCATGGGTGTCTGTCAAACTTATATTAATAAAAAGGATACTTTTATTTTAAGAAATTAGCATTTTTGTAGTTTTAAGTGGGGGAAGCACTAAAAACCATGAGGATCAGGAAAAGCTTCCAGCAGGAAATGATAGATAACTTAATCCTTGAGTGCTGTCAGGAATGTGGAGGCAGAAGTGAAAATAAAGGCCATCTCACAACTAGGCTGGGGGATGAGAAGGAGAGCCTGTGTCAAGGCAGGAGACAGACTGTCATGTCCAAGGAAGAACCAACCATCCATTTTAATTGGAACATACATTAGGTGCTTAATATAGTTCAAAGATCTATGATTTCATTACTGTGGGTATTTCTTCCACCAAAGCAACTTACAACCCCACTTCAAGTTCTGAGATGGTCTTTGTGAATTAATGTGGCTGAAAAATCCATCTCCCTGCCACCAGGAGTCTTTTGGAGGTGAATGTCATCACATTTTGTCTGGCTTGTCCTTATATGAAAAACAAACAGCTCCAGCTCATCATCAGGCCTGTACTCAAAACCACTCCAGCTTAGTACCACCTGCCACAGCTTAGGCCCTTCCAACAGAGCTTTCAGAAAACCAAGGTTATCTCTAGGTTATAATTATAGATCAAAGTAAGACTCCTTCCTTCCTTTCCTCTCTCCTCCCTTCCTTCCTCCTTTCTTGTCTTTGTTCCTTCCCTTCTGTTTTTGTCCCTTCCCCACTCCTCCATATCTCTCTCTCTCTGTCTCTCTCTCTCTCTCTGTCTCTCTCTCTCTCTCTGTCTCTCTGTCTCTGTCTCTCTCTCTCTGTCTCTCTCTCTCTCTGTCTCTCTCTGTCTCTCTCTCTCTCTCCCCACCCCACTAAAAAAGGCATGATCTGACTGTTCTGGAATAGAATTCATGTTGTCTTCCAAGTTTATTTCTTGCCTTAAACTCCTTCAGAAAATGGATAGCTCAATCATCCTTACTTCCACAGCAGGCCACCTGGTTCCATCAACAGGGATGAGTGATTATCCTGCAGAAAGAGAAGAAGGGCTCTTTCAGCCTCAAATCACAGATGCTACATTACAGTTCAAACAGCTTGTTCAATAATAATAATTTGATTAGTCTCTTTGTGTTCCTCTTATGTTTCTCTTTTATTATAGCCCAGGTGTTTTCTTCACATTTAGCAAGGCCCTAATGGACTAAAAGTCAGGAAGGAGGAGGAGTGGGGAAGAGGGAGACAAGAGAGTGAGTAGAAAGGTTCTCTGTACTTAGTCCTTAGCTATTATTTCTGCAGTCACTCCCACTGGTTCTATTCACTACTTACCACTACCTGAGTAAGGGAGATTTCACTCAGTAGAGAGGGGAACAAGGGAAATATGTTCCTTGAGACACAAGAAAGTTGGATGGGGTTATAGAGACATCTCAGGACACATATATATGGACAAAGTTAATGAAATGGAACAGAGTTAATGAAATGGAACAGATGCTTATTGCTGAAATTTCCTTTTCACTGAATTATGCCAACTGGGAATACCTAATAGAATTCAAAAGAAAAATAGTGTCCAGAATTATTGATAGCTAGGTGGTTTAATGGATAGTGTTGGACTTGGAGTCAAGAAGACCCAAGTTCAGGTGGCAGAGCCAAGATGGTGACATAGAAACAGGAAAACTCCATGAGCTCCCCCCATAACCACCTCATATACTTATAAAATATAACTCTAAACAAACTTTAGAGCTACAGAACCCACAAAGTGACAAAGAGAAACAAATCTCCCACTGAAGGCAGCCTAGCAGGCCTACAGGAAGGGTCTATCACAGCACCCTGGGAGCTGAGCCCAGCCCCAAGTGAGCCCATGGTTTTAGCCTCAGGGCAGCCTGTGACCAGCACCTGCTGGAGTGGACTTCAGGAAAGTGGATCACCAGCAGCTGTGACGGTTTCTAGAATTATCAACCCATAAATGCCAAAGACAAAGAAAAAGGTCAGAGTGGAATTCTATTAGAACTTGGGGGGACAGAGGAGCCAGTCTGGCCCCTGGCCCCTGGGGTGAGAAGTGGCGGAGGCACAGCAGCCCTGCAGCCACTGCCACATGGCTGCTTCAGAGCTTCTGGCCGGCAGATTGTAGGGGGACCAAGCAACCATTCAGAGGGTAATTTCTCTTGCTTTAATCTGCTTGGATCTGGATGGCTGTCTTGGGTGGAGGTCCTGGGGTGTGTGACCAGCTTGCCAGAGCTTATAGGGGCTTCAGAGAGGGCACCCAACTAATACATCCAGCAGATGTGAAAACCGCAGCAATTTGTGACAAAGCTCTCCTCTCTGGTAGCAGAGTTATACTGTGCCAAAAAGCACAAAAGTCAAATAATTGAGTGGCAACATGAACAAGCAAAGGAAGCACAGAAGTCAAACCTTAGATTCCTTTTTTTGGGGACAAAAAGGATCAAAGTATGGAATAGGAGGAAGACAACAAAGTCAGAATTCCTGCATCAAAAGCTTCCAAGAAAAATGTGAATCAGTTACAGGCCATAGAGGAGCTCAAGAAGGATTTTGAAAATAAAGTAAGAGAAGTGGAGGAAAAATGGGAAGAGAAATGAGAATGATGCAAGAAAATCATGAAAATAGAGTCAACAACCTGACTGAATAAAATAACACCTTAAAAAATAGACTAACTCAAATGGCAAAAAAGCCCAAAAAGCCAATGAGGAGAAGAATGTCTTAAAAAGCCTAATTTGTCAGAAGGAAAAAGAATTTCAAAAGCTCACTGAGGAGGATCATTGCTTCAGAATTAGATTGGAGCAAATGGAAGCTAGTAACTTTATGATAAATCAAGATACTATTAAACAAATCCAAATAAATGAAAAAACAGAAGGCAATGTAAAACACCTCATTGGAAAAACCACTCACCTGGAAAATAGATCCAGGAAAGATAATTTTAAAATTATTGGACTACCTGAAAGCCATAAACAAAAAAGAATCTAGAAATCATCCTTCAAGAAATTTTCAAGGAAAATTGCCCTGATATTTTAGAACCAGAGGGTAAAATAGAAATTGAAAGAATTCACTGATTATTTCTTGAAAAAGATCCCAAAAACAAAACTCCTAGGAATATTATAGCCAGGTTCTGGAGTTCCCAGATCAAGAAAATATTACAAGCAGTCAAGAAGAAACAATTTGAATATTGTAGAAACACAATCAGGATAACACAAGATCTAGAAGCTTCTACATTAAGGGTTGGAATATGACATTCCGGAGGTCAAAGGAGCTAGGATTAAAACCAAGAATCACCTACCCACCAAAACTTTATAATGAGTATAATGTTTCAGGGGAAAATATTGTCATTCAATGAAACAAAGGACTTTCAAGCATTCTTGATGAAAAAAAACAGTTAAATAGAAAATTTGACATTCAAATACAAGAAGCAAGAGAAGCATGAAAAGATAAACAGGGAAAAGAAATCATAAGGAACTTATCAAAGTTGAGCTATTTACATTCCTATATGGAAAAATGATTGTAACTTATGAAACTTTTCTCAGTTTGAGGATAGTAGAAGGGAATATAAGTGTGTGTGTGTATATGTTTACATAAATATATATGTCCATATAGGAGGGTATGTGTGCATACGAATACATATGTGAGTGTATGTATATATGTATATGTATACATAGAGGGCATAGGATCAATTGAATAGGAAGGGATGATATTAAAAATAAAAGTAAGAGGTGAGAGAGGAATATAATGAGAGGAGATAGGGAGAGACAGAATAGGGTAAATTATCTCATATAGAAGAGGTGAGGGAAAACTGTTACAATGCAGCGGAAGAACAGGAAGGCAAAAGGGAATGGGTCAACCTTACTCTTATTGAATTTGGCTTAAGGAGGAAATAACATATACACTAAATTGGGTATCTTACCCTACAGGAAAGTAGGGGGAAGGGATAAGAGAGGGGATGATAGAAGAGAGGGCAGGTTGCGGGGGAGGGTATCTATAAGCACACACTTGTGAAAAGGGACAGGGTCAAAGTAGAAAATAGAAAAAGTGGGGGGTCGGGAAAGGATGGAGGGAAATATAGTCAGTCTTTCACAATATATCCACTATGGAAATGTTTTGCATAAGTACACATGTACAACCTATATTGAATTGCTTATCTTCCCAGTAAGGATGGGTGATGAGGGAAGAAGGGAAAGAATCTGGAATTCAAAGTTTTAAAATCCAATGTTTAAAAAATTTATTTCATTTTATTTTATTTTTTACATGCACTGGGCAATAAGATATACAGGCACTGGGGTATGGAGATCCATCTTGCTTTACTGGAAAGTTGGAGGGGAAATGGGAGAGGATATAGGAGACAGCAGATTGGGGGGGGTATTCAGTGGGATTGCTGTTTTGGGGAGGTGGGTAGGAGAAAGATGGGGAGAAATTTTGTAACTCAAAATCCTGTGGAAAAGAATATTGTAAACTAAAAATAAAATTTAAAAAAAATTTAAAAAGAAGACCCAAGTTCAAATCCTGCCTTAAATATTTACTAATTATGTCCTTGGACAATTCACTTAAACTCTCAGGTTCAGAGAGCCTTCTTCATCTCTAAAATGGAAATAATTGCATCTACCTCACAGTGGTTTTGTAAGGATTAAATGAGATAACATATATAAAGCTCTCGTCAAACCTTAAAATGCCATAAATACTGTTAGCATTTGATTACATGTCCAAATAAATAAGAGAAAAGAAACCTAACTGAAGGAAATAAACAGGTTTTTTTTAATGTATGGTGATAGAACAGGTTTTATTTATCCTGACTAATGCAGAAAACAATTATAATTCAGAATATAGCAAAGGACATACCAGTAGCAAGTGACTGGCCAAAGCCTGCCTCCTCCTAGAGTCCCTCTTGAGGGAAAAAAATCGTCGCTGTAGTACTGAGGAGATATCTTTCCTCAAACTACAGTCATTTTCCAATGCACTACTCAAGACCTGCAAGTGAACAGCGAGATGGGGAGAGAAAGGGAAGATGGAGGGGAAGTGGTCTTGAAATATTCCTTTATAAAAGTGACAACAATCATGCATCAACATTCGGTAAACAAGTCTTCCCTCTATTGAACCAAAGCATACAATCTTGATGCATAGAGTCTAAAAAAATCTAGAATCACTAAACAAGAGATCATACTATATAATAGCCTCTGGGGGATTAGAATTTGCAATGATTTTTCAGTTGTGTCTGACTTCATGACTCCATTTTGGGTTTTCTTGGCAAAGATACTGGAGTGGTTTGCCATTTCCTTTCTCCAGCTCATTTCACAGATGAAGACACCAAGGGAAACAGGCTTAAGTGGCTTGCCCAGAGTCACATATCTAGTGTCTGATGGCAGATTTGAACTCAAATCCTCCTAACTCCAGATTCAATGTTCTATCCACTGAGCCACCTAAGCTGCCCAGAGATGCAACCCAGTGGAACAAAGGAGAAGGGAATGTTCAAGGGAACATGTAAAAAGATTGGTCTTGGCAAGAAGTAGGACCATCTCTTCATCAGAGACTGGAGTGAAGGATATAGTGAAGGACAGTGTCAGAGGAATGTGTAAGATGAAGAGGAAGGGAGAAGAGGGAGTTTTTGGCAAATGGCCCAAATTGTTTTTCAGCAGAGTAGGAGTCAATTTTCTTATCCTGAGAATGGGGTGCCATAGGACACTTGAAAAGACATAAGAAAGTTTAGAACAGTCACTGTGGTGAATGAGATTGAGAACTGATTAGTGAGTAATAGAAGAATTACCCTCATATAGTGAAGTCCCAGTTGAAATTAAGTAACATAAATTCATAGTGAATACAATCGGAGTAGTTTTCTTCAACAGTTCTGTTCAACAGTGTGTGAGGAAAGGTGAAGGAGGTTGATGATGGTACCAGTCCAAGACTGGAATTTGGCAAGATGTGATCAATGAAAGGACAGAGGATCAAGGGACTTGAGTGTAGAGCACAGAGTACAGTTGAATGGGTTCACCAGGGGTTGAGGTTGGGAAAGAAGAAGCATGCAGCCAATGATGATTTGGGAAAGTACTGAGAGGAGAAACATTGGAGCTCATGGAGAAGAAATCATTAAAAAGCATAAAAAAATAACAATAGAATTGGTAAGACATGCAGAAAGATAGAATGATAAAAGAATATGATTAAATAAAGGAATTTCAGAATTTGTGAGTGATGGCAATTTCAAGGGTATGACTATCCCTTTGTATAGTTGAGGTAGAAAGGAAGAGATTATGGGAATTGAGGGACTAGGAAGTTAGGGTATTTGAGGGAACACAAACATATGTATTGAAGTCCCCTAGTATGAGGGAAGGTTTGGGAATATAGATGAAAAATGTGAGCCAGTCACTAAACCAGGGAACCTACAGCCTTGAGGCCACACGTGGCCCTCTAGGTCCTCATATGACCTCCCTTTGACTGAATCCAAACTTAATTTGTGAAGTTTGAATTCAAAGGGCCACACGTGGCCTTGAAGCCAAAGGTTCCCCATCTCTACACTAAACTCATCAAGAAAGAATTGAGAACATCCCATAGGTCAGTAGATAAAGGCTGCCAGGATTTGGGAAACCAGAAAAATCTAAAAGCTGCTTTAGTCAGCAAATACTTAATTCTACTGTCAAAAATATATACAACAATGAAGGATGACACCAGTATAGAATATAAACTCTTGTCAAATGAGTCCAAAATTCATTATATTATGCTCATTATATTAAAATAGAATATAAATTCTTGGATCTGGAAGATATAAGATTATAAACATTATCACTGAATACAACATCAAGAAGCAGAGAAGGGAACAAGTTTACAAAAAGCTTGGCAAAAGATCCAGTAAAGTCAAATCATCTCAAGGGCCTGTAAGTATGAAATTGGAAGGAACATAACCCTCAAAATGGAAAAGATCTCTCAAGATGTTTATTAAAAGAAATTCTTTCTCCATCATTGACAGTGAAACTGCCACCTTCACATTCTAACATTATAGTCTCTCCTGTGCTGCATGAAGAAATAGAAATAGCACTAATGAAAAAAAGATGGGAAGACAGGTGTAGTCAATCAAGTATGCACAGAGCCAGTTTATACTACAGGTGGTATAATTTTGAGAGCATTAAGGGATTATTATTGAGATCTCTGAAACAGAAGAGGATACCCAATTCTTGGGTAAAAGCATGTATCTTATTAGCATCAATAAAAATGGAGATAGAGAAAAATGACAATCATTATTATCTAATTTGCTTACTTTCCCATCTCTATAAAATCTTGATGAGAACAACCTAAACACATATTGTGTGATGTCATGAGAAGTTATGAAGGTATGAAAAGGGAACAGGTGCATTTTTACAAACAATATTCTATAACAAACCATATCTCTAGACACATCATCGACCAGTGCAAGAAAAACAACATCCCACTTAAGCCTATTATTTGTTGACTCTCAAAAAGCAATTCATTTGGTAGGGGAAAAATGCATCCTTAAATGTTCTCCTCCAACATAGCGTGATGTCCCCATGCATATGCTAATATCACATGAATCCTTAAAAGAAATAACAATGTTCAATGATCCTCTGATTACTAATATTAAGCAATGTATAAAAAAGAGAGAGTAAAACCTTCCAAAGGTATTTGCCACTGTCATGGTGGATATCTCATTCAGAATCCAAATGAAAAAAGGATTCCCTAAAGATAACAAAGTCCACCATGAGTTCCTGTTTGTGATGATTATTACATCAAGCTCTGGAATTTTACAGCCTCCTAAAGGGGAGCCATAATCACTCAAAACTATTGACATAGGGGTGGTTAAGTGGCGAAGTGAATAGAACACCAGCCCTGGAGTCAGGAGGACCTGAGTTCAAGTCTGGCCTCAGACACTTCACACAGTTACTAGCCGTGTGACTTAGGGTAAGTCACTTAACCCCAGTTGCCCTCCAAAAAGCAAAAAAAAAAAAAAACTATCCACATAGTCTAACTATCCACATGGGAAAAAACAAGTGGATAAAGAATGTCTATTGTCCAGATTATGATATGCAGTTAGATGGACAACCAATAGAGCTAATCCATCAGAATATGTACAGACAGACTGCAAAATGACAATAAGCTAGGCTTGAATAGGTGAAGGAGAGTAGGGTTTTTTCCATTTTGGAAAATGCATAATGTTTTTAATGACCTCAAAATTCTCCCTTACGCAAATCTCCTTTTAACCTAATAATTCTTCCAGTGATGCTGTATGGCTATGGGCCATAGAATAACTAAGATTAAAGTTAAAGGTCATGCCATGGAAAACAATAAGATACTTAGTGGGTGAGACTACACCAAAACATATTATTAACAAAGAATGATGCAAAGTACCATAAATGATATCATCAGAGAGAGGGGGCGGAGCCAAGATGGCAGAGTAGTAGAAGGATATCATCAGAGAGATTATAGTATCATAGGTTTACAGATTTAGGGCTGAAAGGGACTTTAAGGAGGTAGACCAATTATACAGTGAGAGCCATGAACGGTTGGGCTACATGCTCCATTAGTACCAATGCAATGTCCTGAGATCTAAAATAAGGCCAACAGCATGTTTAGTGGATTCCATGTCAAAGGATTTACAGAAGCCCATGGTCAAGAGCAGCAGAGGATGAGAAGGTGTAGATGGGTTGCGTCTTTACCATTGGAAAGAATACTTTCATCAATGAGATTATAAATTAATATAAGTATTGAAACATTCCTGAATTCTACTTATACTTTTCACCTCCATAGACTTTCTATTTTACTTAATGAGGTATTGGATTATTGAATGTAGGGCACTTGTGATCTTTTCCAGAAAGAAATACAAGGTAGCATTTTATCAAAATTCTGAAATCAGAAATATAGAGTGATTCTTTATGAAAAAACAGAATGCTTCAGTTCCAAAGTTCTAGATCACAGTTTCTCATAGCAATAGAGTGATGATCACCAGTAGAATACTTATTGACAGTAAGACACATTATTCCATACACACATTGGAGTTCCTGCTTTTGAAGTGGGCTGTCATTGACAAATGCTAAAACCATTTCTGAAGTTCAGTCTCAAGTATGGACAGACAAATATATTGATTTATCTTTTGGTCATTGTTAAGTTGCTAAGCCATTGCTTGTCACAGTTGGATCATGCACTATTAGTCCAGCATGATCTATCAGCTAAGGAAAACTGATGTGGAAGAAGGTCCCATCTCATGGGCCATGTGAGTCCAAAGCTCTCACAGAAAGAGTGAAAGTAATTTCTGTAGAATTTCTGTAGTCCCAGAGGACTTCTACCAGAGAGTGTGCCATCAGTGAATATGAAATTTGTTACACTGAACCAATTCACCTTTTCTCCTTTTCCAATTCAATTCAACAAATATTTATTAAGTACCTACTATGTGTAAGGTAGTAGGGATAAGCAGGCAAAAAACCCAGTCCCTGACCTCAAGAAGCTTATCCTATGCCAGAGAAATACAACACAAAACTGCATTAAAAGTATATTCAGGTGGTGCAGTGAATAGAGCACTGGCTCTGGAGTCAGGAGGACCTGAGTTCAAATTCAACCTCAGACACATAACACTTACTAGCTGTGTGACCTTGGGCAAGTCACTTAACCCCAATTGCCCAGCCTTTCCCCCTCCAAAAAGCAAAACAAAAAAGTATATGCAAAGTAATATAATATAATTTCAAGAAAGTACTAACAACTAGGGAAATGGAGAAAGGCCTCATTAAGATGTAACATCTGAGCATTGCTTTGTCGTAAACTTAGGATAAAACAATGGCAAGGAACTAGGGGTATAGGAGAAAGAAGAGGGAATACATTCCATATATGGGGAGGGACATTTGTACGAAGGCATAGAGGGAGGAGATTGTATGTCATTTTAAGGGCAGATTGAGTATAATGGGGAGTAATATGAAAAAAGGACAAATAATATAGATGGGAGACAGATAATAGAAAACTTTAAGTGCTGAGATTTTATATTTTATCCTAGAATCAAGAAAAAAAAACCCATTGAGGACATTTCAGTAGAGGAACGAATGGACAGATCTATATTTTAGGAATATCATATTTAGGAATATCAGACAGCTCTTGGGAGGGTGACTTATTTGGACGACAGTTAGTGGAAGTAATTGTGTAATGAAAATGGGATATCTAGGTAGTGCAGAGGATAGAATGTTGGGCCTAGAGTCACATAGATCTGACTTCAAATCCCATCAGCGCTTTGACCTCGGGCAAGTCACTTTACCTCTGTTTGCCACAGTTTACTCAACTCTAAAACGAGACCAGTAATAATAGCACCTACCTCTCAGGGTGGTTGTGAAGATCAAATGAAATAAGATTTGTAAAGCCTTAAATACAGTATCTGGCACATAGCAGAATCTATATAAATGCTATCTATTATTATTATTATGAAGAATTATAAGAAGTGATGCAAGCCAAGAAGTGACACAGGCGGGGAGGCTAGGTGGTGCAGTGAGTAAAGCGCTGGCCCCAGAGTTGGGAGGACCTGAGTTCGGTTCTGGCCTCAGACACTTAACACCCACACAAAAAAACTAGCCGTGTAACCTTGGGCAAGTTACTTAACCCCAATTGCCCTCCAAAAGGCAAAAAAAAAAAAAAAAGGAAAAAAAAAGTGACACAGGCATCATCCTCAAGAGTATAAGTTTTACTCTCCAAGGGAACACTGTGCTGAGAAAATGGTAGAAATTGGAGTTATGTGATTGAACACTGAACCATACTATATACAACTGATGCCCTATTCATTGCTATTACCCAAGGTATTTCACTTTATCATTAGAACACTACAGAATGACTCTGAATACATATTGAAAGAAAACCCTGGAATTGGCATGAACTAGATTCTACTAGACCAAAACGGCAATAGATGCTTCTAAAAATAAATGTTTCTAAAAATAAAAAATTACACTTAATAAGTTCAAAGCAAAGTGATAACTAATTTGTACTGTATAGTTAAAGAGAATAAATCCTTTGGTGCTTGAGTGTGTAATCTTTTTATCTCCAGAAGAAGATAGGAAAAATATAAGCAATAGTCTAGAAGTTTCAGAACCTTCATTGGTATACAAAAGCATACCTGTTTAGGAACTAAAAGGCTTCTACAGTTGCTAAGGTATTAGAGGAGGAATTCTCTGTATATGGTTTCCCTGACATATTCCACTTTAACCAAAGTAGAGACTTTCAGAGATATTTAAGGAGATGTTGACTTTGGCAGGAATCAAGAATTCTAGAGCCATACCTTACCACCTTCAGGGAGACCCACAGTATGAACATTTCAATTACATACTTGCTGAAAATGCTGGAGCGTCAGTGGGTAATGACTGAAGGCAATGGTGTCAGTGGTGGCAAATCATTATTTATTAGTGCATCCCTTTTTATATTAGACAAGCAGGAATTCAGATTGGCAACGCCTTCTGGGAATTGTCTCAAGCTCAGAATTCAGCTTAATGATCAAAGGCCAAGAATAAAACCATAGGCAGTGAGGATGGTTCATTCATTCAATACTTTCTTCAATGAGCATAAGACTGGCAAACACATACCCAGAGCTGTGTTTGTGGATTGCAAGACAAATGTGGTCAATGAGGTCCATAATAGGCACACACTGGCAACTTTCTGTCCTGAATTGTTGATAACTAGAAAAGGGGAAGCAACTACAAATTATGCCAGGGGGTCACTATAATATTGGTAAGAAGTGTGTGGATCTGGTTCTCGATCAGATTCACAGACTCGGATTTGTGTCATGTGGAAAGCTTCTTCACACTCCTTACCTTTAGAGGGGGCACAGGTTCCAGAGTCTCCATCAAGGCTCATAGAAAGACTACTTGTTGATTATGGCAAAAAGTACTAAAGACTAAAATTTGCCATGTGGTGGGGCCCATACTGTTCCATTGTCACTACTCACACAACCCTGGAACATTCCAATAGTAGTCTTCATAGTAGACACTGAAGCCATTTATGATATGTGTCAGTCTACTAATACCAACTAAATTGTGTTATTGGGCAGATTATCTCATCCATTAAAAAAAAATCAAAAAAGCTTTGCTGTTTCTGTGAGGTCTTTAATGGCAACCTTACAATTTTAGACCAACCTTGTGCCATATCCATGTATCCATTTCCCCTTGTCATATATACTCCTATCTTGTTGGCTAAAAAGACCTTCCCCGAGCAACTATCTATGTCGAAGATCACTAATGCCTGCTTTGAGCCAGCAATCAGATGGCAGAATGTTATCCTTACCACAAGTATATCACATGTTCTCTGTTATAATTGAGATGATATGGTCCCTAAATATCTAAACACAGAACAAAGCATATGATTTAGTTTGGGGTTTGCTACTCACTTGTATTTAAGGTGGATGTTAATTAACCCAATGGTGCAAGTTGTAGCTTCTCAGTTGCAAGCTCAGTAACACTATTGCATTGACAGAAGGCTGGGCTCTGCTGGACCATAATTTTAACCTGAAGTATATAATATCATTTTGTATATTGGCATGTTGGGGAGGGTAGAGATGAAGGTGAATATTCCAAGGCCAAGAAGGATCTGGCTGCTATTAAAAATTATAAAGAGAGGGGTGGCTAGCTGGCGCAGTGAATAGAGCACCAGCCCTGGAGTCAGGAGTCCCTGAGTTCAAATCTGGCCTCAGACACTTAACACAAAAACTAGCCGTGTGACCTTGGGCAAGTCACTTAACCCCAACTGCCCTCCAAAAGGTAAAAAAAAAAAAATATATATATATATATATATATAAAGAGGCAGGTGATGATTCCATAGAATCAAAAGCTAAAGAAGAGGAAAAATATTAAACAGAAGAGTAATGTCAGAAAGTCCAACTTTCTAACTCACATGCATTTCCCTGCTTATGAATTGATTGCAAAAAAGAAGTTTCAGTATAAAAGCAATTAGAGAAAAAATTGAAGAGCATGAGAGGGTTCCTGAGGCCTAAAGAAAGCACAATGAAGTCCATACAGTAACATTCCCAGTACAAACAAAACATAAGCCATATACCACATATATTGTGGTTATATTCTAAGTACTCCCCACAAAAAGAATTGTTTCCCCCAACAAATGCATGCTAGAAAACCAAGAGAATATACAACTTCTCCCAACTATACCTTCTACTGTAAGTGTGGCTTCTAATCAACTTTCTGCCAGGGTTTCTTAACTTTTGGGAGGGGGGCATGGACCCCTTTGACAATCTGTTGAGACTTATAGATCCTGCTTAGAACAACAATTTTTAAATAATTAAAAGAATTGCTAATTAAATAATTAAAAGAAATGCTAAAATTTCAGTTAAAAGTTAGTGAAAATAAAGATGTAATTTTTTTTTCTCCCATCCAAGTTCATGGCCCCCTGCAATTCCAAGTTAAGAATCCCTGCCCCTAAACTGTTACCATCTTATTTGAAAGTATTCCGGGGCGGCCAGGTAGCACAGCGAGTAAGAGCACCGGCTCCAGTGTCAGGATGACCAGGAGATCAAATCCCGGGCTCAGACACTTAGCACCCACCCAGAAACCCTGGCCGTGTAACCTTGAGCAAGTTACTTAACCCCAATTGCTTAAAAAAAAAAAATAGAAAGTATTCCTAAAAAACAAACAAATAAACAAAAAGTGAATGTGGATTTCCGTGGGGGAGGGATCAGGAAAAGAGTATGATGAAACAGAGATCTAAGCCAGGAGGTGAGTGGAAGAACGACACACCTCACATGTAGAGCTTAAGAAAATAGAGGACAGGGGGAGGGTTCGGGGGGTTCTTCCTGTGGCAGAATGAGCTGAATATTATGAGGAAGAAGTTGGTGCTTTTGCTTCAAGGTGGAAATGAACAATTTTAATATGGGTCATGACCCTACCTGTGTAAATAGCAAGAAACAAGGTCCAGAAACATAGCTGTGTGGCTCTGAGCCCAAGAGCTTAGGAGGGACTCAGTTCTAAGCTTTGGCCTAGTGAATAAGCCTTCAGTGGAATAAACCAGGGCATGAGTACAAAACCAAGGTGGTGCCAGCAGTTCTTTCACTCTGGACCTGCAGAGCATTCCAATGGGCTAACTGCGACTAAGTCCAGCAACAATCTAAGGAAATTTAACTATGCACAAGCCAACAGATCCAAAGTGGGTGAGGAATTTGCAGAATGCAAACCAGGAGGGCAGTAAATAGACTGTTTTCCAGATCACACCACTTTGGAAGCATTAAAAACTTATAGTTCCCCACATTGAGCTATACACGCAGAAAAAGGACATGAAGAACAAGCTTAGGACAGACATCCTGTCCAGAAGTAAGCAGAGCCCAAAGCTAACATAAAGATCTAAATCATTAAGTACACTGGGAAAATGAGCAAACAACAAAAATATCTCAACCTGTCTCATTTTTTTGAAGTTCTAATATTTTTCCAATTACATGTAAAAACAATTTTTAAACTTTTTTTTATAATTTTGAGTTACCCTCCTTACGCTGTCTTGAGAAGGCAAGCAATTTGATATACATCATACATTTAAAGCCATTCAAAATATATTTCCGTATTAGCTGTGTTACAAACTAAAACACAGACAAAAACCAAACAAATAAGAAAAACAGAGGAAATAAAAGTGTTTTTATCTGTATTCATACTCCATCAGTTCTTTCTCCAGAGGTGGATAGCATTTTTCATCATGGGTCCTGTGGAATTGTCTGGACTCACTGTATGGCTGAGAATAGCTAAGTCATTTATAGCTGATCATCATGCAATAAATATTGCTGTTACTGTGTATAATGTTCTCCTAGTTCTGCTCACTTCATATTAGCTCACCTAAGTCTTTCCATGGGTTTTCCAAAAGCATCCTACTCGTCATTTCTTATAATACAATTGTATTTCATCTCAATCATAAATCACAACTTTTTCTGCTGTTTCCAAATTAATGGGCATCTTCTCAATTTCCAGTTCTTTGCTACCACAAAAAAGCTGCTATAAATATTTTTGTGCATATACATTCTTTTCTTTTTAAAAATCTCTTTGGGATATAGACCTATTAGTGATATTACTGGATCAATTTTATAGCCCTTTTGTATATAATTCCAAATTGCTCTCCAGAATGACTGGATCAGCTCACAGCTCCACCAACAGTGTCCCAATTTTTCCACAACCTGTCCAACATTTGTCATTTTGCTTTTCTAGGTGGTACCAGAGTTGTTTTAATTTGCATTTCTCTAATTGAAAGCAAATGAGAAATTTTTCATATGACTATAGATACCTTTGATTTCTCCTTCTGAAAACTCCATATGTACATCCATTGACCATTTATCAACTGGGGAATGGTTCTTATTTTTATAAATTTGACTCAGTTCCCTATATATTTGAAAAATGAGGCCTTTATCAGAGAAACTTGCTATAGTATTTTCCCATTTTCTTTTCCTTCTAATCCTGGTTGTATCAGTTTTGTTTATACAAAACCTTTTTAATTTCATATTATCAAAATTATCCATTTTAATTCCTATAATACTCTCTGTCTCTTGGTTTGCCATAAATTCTTCCCTTATCCATAGAACTGACAGGTAAGATATTCAATGCTCCTGTAATTTATTTATATCACTCTTTAAGTCTAAATTACATAACCATATTGACTTTATCTTAGTCATATATGATGTGAGATGTTGGTCCATATCTAGTTTCTGCCAAACTGCTTTCCAGTTTTCCTGGTAATTTTTATCAAATAGTGAGTTTTTGTCCCAGAAGCTTGGATCTTTGCATTTATCAAACACTAGTTTACTATAGTCATTTACTACTCTGTATTGTGTACTTAATTTATTCCACTGGTTTACTACTCTATTTCTTAGCCAGTACCAGATTGTTTTGATGATTACCACTTTATAATAAAGTTTGAAATTTTATGCTATTAGGCCACCTTTGTCTTTTCATGTCTTTTTTTTCATTGATTCCCTCAATATTCTTGACCTTTTGTTCTCCCAGATGAATTTTATTATTCTTTTTTCTAGCTCTATAAAATAATTTTTGGAAGTTTGATTGATGTGATACTAAATAAGTAAATTAATTCAGTTAAAATTATAATTTTATTATATTGGATCAGCTTACTCATGAGCAATTTGTATTTCTCTAACTGTTGAGATCTGACTTTTGTGTAAAAAGTGTTTTATAATTGTGTTCATATAGTTCCTGGGTTTGTCTTGGCAGGTAGGCTCTCAAATAGTTTATATTGTCTATAGCTCTTTTAAATGAAATTTCTGTCTCTTGCTGCTGGACTTCGTTGGTAATATATAGAAATGCTGATGATTTATGTGGGCTTGTTTTATATCCTACAACTTTGCTGAAGTTGTTAATAATTTCAACTAGTTCTTTAGTTGATTGTTTAGGATTGTCTAAGTATACCATTATATCATCTGCAAAGAGTGATAGTTTTGTTTCCTCATTGCCCATTCTAATCCCTCCAATTTCTTTTTCTTCTTTTATGGCAATAGCTAGAATTTCTAATACAATACTGAATACTAGTGGTGACAATGGGCATCCTTGCTTCACCCTTATCTTATTGGGAAGGCTTCTTAGCTTATCCCCAGTACAGTAATGCTTGCTAATGGTTTTAGATAGATACTACTTATAATTTTAAAGAAAGCTCCATTCATTCCTATGCTTTTCAGTGCTTTTAATGGGAGCAAGTATTTATTTGGTCAAAAGCTTTTTCTGCGTCTCTTGAGGTAATCATCATTTTTGTTGTTTTGTTATCGATATGGCCAATTATGCTAATATTTTTCCTAATATCTTTCCTGATATCAAACCAGTCCTGCATTCTGGGTATAAGTTCAACCTGGTCATAGTAAATGATCTTGGTAACCTATTGCTATAATATCCTTAAAAGTATTTTAAAAAAATTTTAGGGAAATTAGACCAATTAGGGAAATTGGACTTTGGTTTCTTTCTCTGTTTTTACTCTTCCTGATTTTTATGTAGTAAAGGACTCCTTCTTTGGCTATTTTCCCAAAGAGTTTATATAGTATTGGAATCAGTTGTTCTTCAAATGTTTGGTAGAATTCACTTGTGAATCCATCTGGTCCTGGTGATTTTTTTCTTAGGGAGCTCATTTGTGGCTTGTACAATTTCTTTTTCTTTTTTTTTAATTTATTTTTTTTGCCTGTATATCTTATTTCCCAATTACATGTAAAATAGTATTAATAATAGTATGTATATATATATTTAAACATTTTATTTTAAAACTTTGAATTCCAGATTCATTCCCTTCCTTCCTTGTGTAGCAGCAGGCACCCCAAGCGTCCTCAGGGTTTGCTGCCAATACAGGTTCTTGGATCTGCTTTGATAAAGGAAAGCAACTCAAAATGGGTTAACAAGCTAACTTTAATCAGTCAAACATATATCGTTTACCTTGTTCAGGGGAAAAAGGTCAGCACCCCGAACTTCAAAGTATACAGGCAGAAGTATCAAGACAGAAACAGATCAAGTAGACAGCTTTCCAAACTGTCCAACCATTACATCCATACCAAATCAACATCTGGGTTTTTCAAAGCTGGGGGTCTCTGGACAACGGCTTCCAAGAATCCATATCAAATCACAGAACACTTCTCAAAGTGAACCCCAAAACAAAGCTACACATCAGGGCTTATATAGCCTTCTCCTGGCTCAGAGAATGTAACAACCTTTTGGACCCACTGGCCAATCAAAAAGTATCTACTGAAAAACAAGCCTCCTACCCCAGGCTCCAGGTGCACTTTAGCCTAGGGGAAGGGAAGATCTTTAAATTTACATTCCCATTACACCTTGTCACCCACCCTTACTGGGAAGGTAAGCAGTTCAGTATAGGTTGTATATGTGTGGCTAATGAAAAATAATAACATAGTAGATTTATTGTAAAAGACTTGACTACTTCCCTCCCTCCTATCCCACCTCCCACTTGTTTTATTCTCTACTTTGATCCCATCCCTTTACAAAAGTGGGTGCTTCCAACTTCCCTCCCTCCCCAGGCTGCCCTCCCTTCCATCATCCCCCCTCTCATCCCCTTCCCCCCTACTCTCCTGTAGGGTGAGATATCCTATTTAGTGTGTATTTCATTCCCTCCTCAAGCCAAATTCAATGGGAATAAGGTTGACCCATTCCCTTTTGTCTTCCTATTCTTCCCCTCCATTGTAACCATTTTCCCTTGCCTCTTCTATATGAGATAGTTTACCCCATTCTGTCTCTCCCCATCTCCTCTCATAATATTCCTCTCTCACCTCTTAATTTCACCTTTTAAGTATCATCCCTTCCTGTTAAATTGGTCCTGTGCCTTCTATCTATGTATACCTGTAAATATATATATATATATACACACATTCACATATGTATTCATATGCCCATATACCCCCATATATAGACATAGACACATAGACATATATATGTATATATATATATATATATATATATATTTCTATTCCCTTCAACTACTTAGAAAAGGTTCCATAACTTACAATTATTGCTTTTCCATGTAGGAATGTTAATAGTTCAACTATGATAATTTCCTTATGATTTCTTTTCCCTGTTTACCTTCTCATGCTTCTCTTGCTTCTTGTATCTGAATATCAAATTTTCTATTCAACTCTGGTTTTTTCAACAAGAATGCTTGAAAGTCCTCTATTCCACTGAACAACCATATTTTCCCCTGAAACATGATACTCAGTTTTGCTAGGTAGGTGACTCTTGGTTTTAATCCCAGCTCCTTTGACCTGCAGAGTATCATATTCCAGGCCCTTCGATCCCTCAGTGTAGAATTTGCCCGATCCTGGGTTATCCTGATTGTGTTTCCACAATATTCAAATTGTTTCTTCCTGGCTGCTTGTAATATTCTCTCCTTAATCTGGGAATTCTGGAACCTGGCTATAATATTCCTAGGAGTTTTCTTTTGGGGATCTTTTTCAGGAGGTGATTGGTGGATTCTTTCAACCACTATTTAGCCCTCTGGTTCTAAAATATCAGGGCAGTTTTCTTTGAGAACTTCCTGGAGAATGATTTCTGGGTTCCTACTTTGATCATGGCTTTCAGGTAGTCCAGTAATTTTTAAATTATCTCTCCTGGATCTATTTTCCAGGTCAGTGGTTTTTCCCATGAGATATTTCACATTGCCTTCTAATTCTTTCATTTGTTTGGATCTGTTTAACAGCATCTTGATTTCTCATAAAGTCATTAACTTCCATTTGCTCCAATCTAATTCTGAAGCAATGATTATCCTCAGTGAGCTTTTGAGATTCTTTTTCCATTTGGAAAATTTGGCTTTTTAAGGCATTCTTCTCCTCATTGACTTTTTGAGCCTCTTTTGCCATATGAGTGAGTCTATTTTTTAAGGTGTTACTTTCCTCAGTCAGGCTGTTGACTCTCATTTCATAATTTTCTTGCATCGTTCTCATTTCTCTTCCCAATTTTTCCTCCACTTCTCTTATCTGCTTCTTAAGGTCCTCTATGGCCTGTAACCAGCTTGTATTTTCCTTTGAAGCTTTTGGTGTAGGAGTTCTGACTTCACTGTATTCCTCCTCTTCCATGCTCTGCTCTTTTTTGTCCCCAAAATAGGAGTGTAATATTGGAATCTTCTGTCTGCTTTGTTTCCTTCACCTGATCATGTCGCCCCTCAGTCACTTGACCCCTGGGCTTTTTGCCACAGTAGGACTCTGCCACCAGACAGGGGAGACTTCATCCCAAATGCTGAGGTTTTCTCAGCTGCTGAAGGTATTTATGGGTGCCCTCTCTGAGGCCTCCACATGCTCTGGCAAGCTGGACACACATCCCAGGACCTCCACCCTAGACTGTAATACAGATCCAAGAAGGTTAAAGCAAGAGCGATTACCCCTCAGACTGATGCTTCGCTCCCCTACACTCTGCAGGCCAGGAGCTGAAGCTGCCACATGGTACTGGCTGGCTGTGCTGGTGTCTCAGTGGCTTCTTGCCCAGGGGACAAAAGCCACGCACTCCCATTTACTGGGTCCCAAAGTCCAGACTGCACTGACCTCTCTCTTTGTCCTTTGCATCTATGTGTTGATAAATCTGGAAACGGCCACAGCTGCTGCTGATCTGTAGTCCCTCCAGGTGGCAGCTGGTCAGGCCCACCCTGGAGCTAAAGCTTTGGGCGGGGCTGGGCTTGGCTCCCAGAGTGCTGCGCTGGCCAATTCCTGCTGGCCTGCTGGGCTGTCCTCAGTGGGAGGTTAGCTTCTCTGTGTCATTTTGTGGGTTCTGCAGCTCCAAAGTTTGTTTAGAGTCCCCTTTTTACATGGATTGGGGAAGGTGGAAGCCAGAGGGGGAGGGAAGGGCAGGTCCTGCTTCTATTCCGCCATCTTGACTCCGCCCCTCAATTTTTCTAAGATAGGGTTATTTAAGTGTTCTGTTTCCTCTTTTATTATTCTGCGCAATTTATATTTTTGTAAACTTTCATCCATTTCACTTAGATTGTCAGATTTATTGGCATATATTTGGGTAAAATTGCTCCTAATAATTGCTTTACTTTCCTCTTCATTGGTGAATTCATCCTTTTTATTTTTGATACTGGTAATTTAGTTTTCCTCTTTCTTTTTTAAAAATCAAATTAACCAATAGTTTATCTATTTTACTGGTTATTTCATTAAACTACTCTTAGTTTATTAGTTCAATAGTTTCCTTATTTTAAATTTTATTAAATCTCTCCTTTGATTTTTCAGGGTTTCTAAATTGGCATTTAATTGGAGATTTTTATTTTGTTCATTTCCTACTTTTTTGAGTGCATGCCTTATTCCTTGATCATCTCTTTCTCTACTGATGTAAGCATTTAGAGATATGAATTTTCCCCTAAATGCTGTTTTTGTCGCATCCTATAAATTTTGGTATGTTGTCTCATCATTGTCATTCTTTCAATGTAATTATTGTTTCTATGATTTGTTCTGTTACTCATTCTTTAGGATGAAGTTATTTAATTTCCAATTATTTTTCATTTATGTTTCCACAGTTCTTTAATGGATGTAACTTTTATTGCATTGTGATTTAAAAACATGCATTTAATATTTCTGCTTTTCTTCATTTGATTGTGAGGTTTTTATGCCTTGATACGTGTCCATTTTTGTGTAGATGCCACGTTATTGAGAAAAGATATATTCCTTTCTATTCCCATTCAGTTTTCTCCAAAGGTCTATTATATCTACTAATTCTACTAATTTCTTTATTTTCTTTTTTTTATTAGCTTTAATCTAGTTCTAAAAGGAGAAAGATGAAGTCCCCGACTAGTGTAGTTTTATTATCTATTTCCTCTTATAATTCATTTAACTTTCCCTTTAAGAATTTGGATGCCATACTATTTGGTTCATATATTTTGGTTATTGATATTACTTCATTGTCTATGGTGCCTTTTAGCAAAATGCAATTTCCCTGCTTATATCTTAATTGGATCTTTTGATTTTTCTTTGACTGAAATCATGATTGCTACCCCTGCTTTTTTTTTTTTTGTCAGCTGAAGTATAATAAATTCTCTGCTAGCCCCCTACCTTTACTCTGTGTGTGTTTCTGTGCTTCAAGTGTGTTTCTTATCAACAAAAGTTTGTCAGATTCTGGTTGTTAATCCACTCTGCTAACTGCTTCTGTTTTATGGGTAAGTTTATCCCATTCCCATTCACAGTTATGATTACTAACTGTATTTCCTTCCATCCTATTTTCCCCATTTCTCTCTCTCTCTCTCTCTCTCTCTCTCTCTCTCTCTGATTTGCTTCTGACCACTGCCTCCCCAATCAGTCCTCCCTTTTATCAGCCTCCCTTCTTTTATCATCCTCCCTTTCTACTTCTCTGTAGGGCAAGACAGATTCCTATACCAAACTGAGAATGTGTTATTCCCTCTTTGAGCCTCATTCGGATGAGATTAAGATTCAACTCTTGTCCATCAACCTCTCACCTTCTCTTCCACTGTAAAAGCTCTCCTTTTTCACTTCTTTTTGTGAAATAATTTATCCCATTCTCCCTCTCCCTTCCCCCTTCTCCCAGTGCATCCTTCTTTCTCACCCCCTAATTTAATTTTTTTAAATCACTCCATCATAGTCAACTTACACATGTGCTCTCTATGTATACTCCTTCTAACTGCCAGAATAATGATAAAGTTCTCAAGTGTGACAAGTATTATCTTGACATGTAGAAATATAAACAATTTAATTTTATTGAATCCTTTATGGTTTCTCTTTCCTGTTTACATTTTTATGCTTCTCCTGAGTTATGTGTTTGAAAGTCAAATTTTCTCTTCAGGTCTTTTCATTAGGAATGCTTGAAAGTCTTCTACTTCACTGAATATTCATTTTTTCCCCTGAAAGTGTACACTCAGTTTTGTTGGTTAGGTTATTCTTGATTGTAATCCTAGATCCTTTGCCTTCTAGAACATCACATTCCAAGCCTCTAATGGAATCTTTAATTAAATATCCTTTAATGAAGAAACTTCTAAATCTTGTGTTAACCTGTGATTCCATGAATTGTTTCTTTCTGGCTGTTTGCCATATTTTCTCCTTGACCTGGAAGCTCTGGAATTTGGCTACAATATTCCTTGGAGTTTTCATTTTGGGATCTCTTTCAGGTTATTGGTGGATTCCTTCAATTTCTATTTTACTTTCTGGTTCTAGTATATCAGAACAGTTTTCTTCAATAATTTCTTGAAAAATGATGTCTAGGATTTTATTTTCAATCATGGCTTTCAGGTAGTATAATAATTCTTAAATTATCTCTCCTCAATATATTTTCCAAATTAGTCATTTCCCAACGAGCTATTTTACACTATCTTTTATTTTTTCATTATTTTGATTTTGTTTTATTGCTTCTTGAGGTCTCATGGAATCATTAGCTTCCACTTGGTCAATTCTAATTTTTGAGGAATTATCTTCTTCAATGAGCTTTTATACCTCCATTTCCATTGGCTAATTCTACTTTTTAAAGAGTTCTTTTCTTCACTGAATTTTTTTTTTAATCTCTTTTTCCATTTGGTCCATGTTGCTTTTTAAAGATTTTTTCTCTTCAGTGGGTTTTTGTGCTTCTTTTGCCATTTGGCCAATTCTGTTTTTTAATGTGTTATTATATTTTGTGTGCCACCTTTACCAAACTGTTAACTCTTTTTCCCAATTTTTCTTCTACCATTTTTATTTGATTTTTTTAATCTTTTTGGAGCATTTCCAGGAATTCTTTCGGGGCTTGTGGTCTATTTTTTTTTTTGGAAGTTTTGCATGTTGCTATTTTGACTTTGTGTCATGATCTTCCCTGTCATAATAGTAACTTTCCTATGGTCAGAGTTTTTGTTGTTATTGTTTTTTGTTCATTTTTCCATCCTATTTCTTAACGTATAACATGTCTCCTGGGGTAGAGGTGGCACTGTCCCAAGTTTTAGGCCTTTCTACTATTTTCAGAGCTAGTTCTGAAGATTTTGAAGTTTTTGGTTCTTCTAAAGTGATATGAACTAAGGAGAGCTGTGGTCAATGCTTTCTTAACCTGTGCTCTCATCTGTGAGTGATTTGAAACTATGACCAGGGCCCCCGTGTCACTGCAGCCACAAGCACTAGTGAGCTAATGCTCCTCTTAACTCTGGGACTGCAAACATGAACTTCACATGGGCAATCTGACAGGTTTCTGCAGCCAGTGCCAGCAAATCTCCTTTTGACCAGTTGTCCAACTCCCTTACTGTCTGTGTGATAATTGGTCTGCAATGGGCTACAGGTTCAACCACCACCCCTCTGAGACAAATCTTTCCTGATGACCTCCTATGTTGTCCTGGGCTAGAAAATTGTTTCACCCCAACCTTTTGCTGGTTCTGCCACTCCAGAATTTGATTTGAGATGTTATTTTAAAGTTGTTTAGAGGAGAGTTTGGGAGAAGTCAGGTAAGTCCCTGCCTTTACTACACCATCTTGGCTCTACCTTTTCTGTCTCTTTTTAATTCAAAAAAGGAGAACTGCTTACTGATACCCCACACAGAATATGGAACCTTGTTAACATGGAAGAAAGTCATGAAGTAACTCTGCGAGGTAGGGTCCCTGGTATTCAACAACAGTTGTCCTCTTCCTCTTAGTCTTAGAAACCCTTTCCCCTGAACCCCCAATGTATTCATTATCCGATTTAGAATAACAATAATATGCATGTGTGAGCTATTTCCATGTAAGTAAGGATGACAGCTGAACTCAGGTATAATAGGAATTGTTAGAGGCAGATGTTAAATATGCTGCTATTTAATTCATATTGTTACTAATTTTTTCTTATGTACACTCACTTTGTCTCTCAAATAGGTCTGAAGGCACCTTAATCAGGAATCATTTCATATATGTATTTGTATATCCCACAACATCTAGTATAATGCTAGAAAGTATATGGGTGTTCATTTAATATTAACTGAACACATAAATTATTCAAATTCTCCTTTGAATCAGTATCTAGTTACACAATGGATAGCCCTTATCTGTGAGGGAAAATTACAGATGGGAAAGGATTCAACAATGCCATTTTTAAAGTTTTTATTATTCAGTTCTTAGATTTTTTTTTCCTCTTTTTCTTCTTAGACCACTTGCATGATAATGATAATTAAAGAATTATGGAAGATAGGAGAGGTACCACAAGATGAAGGAGGGGTAAATGTTGTCTCAATTTCAAAAATGAGGAAGGAGAACAAAGTCTTCAAACTATAGGCCAATGTGTTTAACTTCTATTGCTTGGGAAATTCTAGAACAGATCATTAAAAAGATGGTAACTGAACATGTAGAAAGGGAATTGATAATTGCAAAGAGTTAACATGGCATCAAGAACAGATCATGCCAGATTAATTTCATTTCCTTTTTTTTTCAGAATCAGGGGAATGTTGTGGGTAAAATTTACATCCATTTTTAGCAAAGCTTTTGATGACATATCTCATACTATTCTTTTGGAGAAGATGGAGCCATAGAGATTAGATGATATGATCTGATAGATTCAGAAGTTGTTAAATGGCAGGAATTTTCAAAGAATGATGGTTAATGGTTCAATACCAGTGTAGCAGGAGATCTCCAGTGCAAGGATCTATGCTTTGCCCTTTGTTGTTTTGAAGATGATACAAAGCTGGGAGGAAGAGCTAGTACACTGAAAGACAGTCAAGATCCAAAAGGATCTTGACAGGTTTGAGAGCACCAGAATGAATTCAATAGGGATAAATGAAGTCTTGCCTTTGGGTATAAAAAAAGCAACCTCATGAGTAAAGTTTACATATGAGATTATCTAGTAGATAATATACAGAGTGAATGAGATCTCCTTTTGGGACTGAAATAGCTGAACAAAGAGAGGGAGTTTTAGATCTCACCTAAGGAGAAAATTTCCAAAGTAAGCTGAAAATATGGACATGATCAAAGTTCCAGTCCCTCTACATGTTGAACTCTTCCCAGAGTCTTTTTTATCTTCAAGTACCTGAAGAGAATTTGGAATGGTTAATCTTCTCTCTCAACACTGGAAGATACATGCTGCAACTGAATTCTAACAAAAGAGTAAACTGAGGCAGATCTCCAAGCAAGATAACATTTATTGAAGATGGCAGAGTAGAAGCAGGACCTCCCTGCTGCTCCAGCTTCCACCTTCCCCAATCCATGTAAAAAGGGGACTCTAAACAAACTTTGAAGCTGCAGAACCCACAAAATGACACAGAGAAGCTAACATCCCACTGAGGACAGCCCAGCAGGCCAGCAGGAATTGGCCAGCGCAGCACTCTGGGAGCCAAGCCCAGCCCCGCCCAAAGCTTTAGCTCCAGGGTGGGCCTGACCAGCTGCCACCTGGAGGGACTACAGAGCAGCAGCTGTGGCCGTTTCCAGATTTATCAACACATAGATGCAAAGGACAAAGAGAGAGGTCAGTGCAGTCTGGACTTTGGGACCCAGTAAATGGGAGTGCGTGGCTTTTGTCCCCTGGGCAAGAAGCCACTGAGACACCAGCACAGCCAGCCAGTACCATGTGGCAGCTTCAGCTCCTGGCCTGCAGAGTGTAGGGGGACCAACTACCAGTCTGAGGGATAATCGCTCTTGCTTTAACCTTCTTGGATATGGATTGCAGTCTAGGGTGGAGGTCCTGGGATGTGTATCCAGGTTGCTAGAGCATGTGGAGACCTCAGAGAGGGCACCCATCTAATACCTCCAGCAGCTGAGAAAACCCAAGCATTTGGGACGAAAGCTTCCCTGTCTGGTGGCAGAGTCCTACTGTGGCAAAAAGCCCAGGGGTCAAGTGAGAGGGGCGACATGACCAGGCAAAGGAAACAAAGCAGACAGAAGATTCCAACATTAGACTACTATTTGGGGGACTAAAAGGAGCAAAGCATGGAACAGGAGGAATACAGTGAAGTCAGAACTCCTACACCAAAAGCTTCAAAGGAAAATACAAGCTGGTTACAGGCCATAGAGGACCTTAAGAAGCAGATAAGAGAAGTGAAGGAAAAATTGGGAAGAGAAATGAGAACGATGCAAGAAAATTATGAAATGAGAGTCAACAGTCTGACTGAGGAAAATAATACCTTAAAAAATAGACTAACTCAAACGGCAAAAGAGGCTCAAAAAGGCAATGAGGAGAAGAATGCCTTAAAAAGCCAAATTTGCCAGATAGAAAAAGAATCTCAAAAGCTCTCTGAGGAGGATCATTGCTTCAGAATTAGATTGGAGCAAATGGAAGCTAATGACATTATGAGAAATCAAGATGCTGTTTAACAGATCCAAACAAATGAAAGAATAGAAGGCAATGTGAAATATCTCATGGGAAAAACCACTGACCTGCAAAATAGATCCAGGAGAGATAATTTAAAAATTACTGGACTACCTGAAAGCCATGATCAAAGTAGGAACCCAGAAATCATTCTCCAGGAAGTTCTCAAAGAAAACTGCCCTGATATTTTAGAACCAGAGGGCTAAATAGAGGTTGAAAGAATCCACCAATCACCTCCTGAAAAAGATCCCCAAAAGAAAACTCCTAGGAATATTATAGCCAGGTTCCAGAATTCCCAGATTAAGGAGAGAATATTACAAGCAGCCAGGAAGAAACAATTTGAATATTGTGGAAACACAATCAGGATAACCCAGGATCTGGCAGCTTCTACACTGAGGGATCAAAGGGCTTGGAATATGATACTCTGCAGGTCAAA
Source organism: Petaurus breviceps papuanus (assembly GCF_028583685.1). Lineage (NCBI taxonomy): Eukaryota > Metazoa > Chordata > Mammalia > Diprotodontia > Petauridae > Petaurus > Petaurus breviceps. The sequence goes on from NW_027186390.1 coordinate 9,521,332, forward strand.
GGAGCTGGGATTAAAACCAAGAGTCACCTACCCAGCAAAATTGAGTATCATGTTTCAGGGGAAAATATGGTTATTAAGTGGAAAAGAGGACTTTCAAGCATTCTTGCTAAAAAACCAGAGTTGAATAGGAAATTTGACACTCAGATACAAGAAGCAGATAGAGGACACAGGACCAATTTAACAGGCGGGATGATACTTAAAAGGTGAAATTAAGAGGTGAGAGAGGAATATTATGAGAGGAGATGGGGAGAGACAGAATGGGGTAAAGTATATCATATAGTAGACACAAGGGAAAATGGTTACAATGGAGGGGAAGAATAGGAAGGCAAAAGGGTAGAGTATCTCACCCTCCAGGAGAGTAGGGGGGAAGGGAATGAGAGGGGGAATGATGGAAGGGAGGGCAGCCTGGGTGGGGAGGTAAGTTGGAAGCACCCACTTTTGAAAAGGGATGGGATCAAAGTAGAGACTAGAACAAGTGGGAGGTAGGATAGGAGGGAGGGAAATATAGTCAGTCTTTTACAATATATCTACTATGTTTTTGTTTTGCATTAGCCACACATGTACAACCTGTACTGAACTGCTTATCTTCCCAGTAAGGGTGGGTAACAAGGGAGGAAGGGAATGAATCTGGAATTCAAAGTTTTTAAAATAATATATATATATATATATATATATATATATATATATATATATATAATATATATATATAATATAATATATATATATATACTATTATTAATAGTATTTTACATGTAATTGGGAAATAAGATATACAGGCACTGGGGCATAGAGATCCATTGGAAAAGTCGAAAGGGGTATGGGAGAAAATATGGAAGAGAGCAGATTGGAGGAGGGGATATCCTGTGGGACTGCTATTTTGGGTTGGTGGGTAGGGGAAAAATGGGGAGAAAATTTGTAACTCAAAATCTGTTGGAAATGAATGATGTAAATCAGAAGCTAATAAAGCATTTGAAAAATTAAACAAAACAAAACAAAAAGATAGCATTTATTAGCAGAGGCATGCTACCTGTCGATAAATGGATCAATGACTTCCCTTCATCAATGCCAAATACCCTGAGCAAAAGGACAGTTGCCCTTATATAGGTTCTAGGGCGTACACAACAAAGAGCGGGTAAATGACATCATGCAATTAAGAGCAACATGACCAGTCACAGAGCTGAAACACAGGGAACAACATAATTTATTGAAAGTTTGGTCATGGGGGCTAGCAAAGATCCTCCCTGTTCCCCTTTCTTCTCTAGCAAGACTAAGTGTTCTTTGTCTGAATAGAGGAGCAAGATAGTGGCTCAGACTTTTGGACAGCAAACCAGAAATCCTTGAAGCCTGACTCCCTTTCTTTTCACATGCATTCTCCTAGGTTAGTTAAATTCCTTGAGGAAGGAGAGCTGGATTTTTTAACTTAACCCATTACAGACTGGCTGAACTCTGAACCAAGTTCAGAGACAAAGAACCATGACTTTAAGCAGTTACAGGACAAAATCAATTAATTATAAGTAGGATCAATAAGAAAATTATACAGGATCAATTTTAATCTTCTCACAGATGAGATATATTTTCTCTCATGCTCTTACCAACTCTGCCCCATCCTTCACACCTGCATGGGAGTAATCAATCTCCACCAATGAAGAGAGAGTCCCCATTGACCCTTTGAGTCAAGAGTTTTAGAAGGATAAATACAAAATCTTGTACTTGGATAGTAGAAGTCAACTTTATAAGTAAAAGTGAAAGAATTGCACGTGTATAGCCTGTAAAAAAGAATATTTGGTGGATGGGATGTCATTGAAAAGCTGTCAAATTCAGAGGGAAATGAGATTTATTCTATTCATCCCCCAGAGATTAGAACCAGTAGTAATGGGTAGAACTTGTAAAGTGACAAATTTAGACTTAATAGCAAGAAAATGTCCTTAACATTTAGCGTTGTGCAAAAGTGGAATAAATTACCTCAAGAAGGAGGTGAGTTCCTTCCCAGAAGGTTTGCAAGCTGAGGCTAGACGATCTCTTGTTTGGTATGTTATAGTGTAGAGGTGGATAAGACAGCCACTGAGGTCCTTTCAACTCAGAGTTATGTGATTCTGAGATTCCTGGCCTTTCTCAAGCCACCCTTACTCCATTGGTTCTTCCCAGGATCCCAGGCTGGACTGGCTAATGCCACAACCATGGCCTGATCTCTCTGAGCAGGCTGATGCTCCTTTTGACCTACTTGTATGAAATTCCTTTTTTCCCTTAGTTTAGGTCAGATGAGGTTGTGAAGTTATAACATTCTGAATGCTGTACCTTGATTTCTGTGAATGTTTTGCTCTGATTTGTTACTGAATAAATAGAGAGTTAGTTATACTATGTAATCAGAATCTTGAAAGCTGTTCACAGCAGCAGTCCTCTGGAAAGCTACTTGTGCTTGGCTTTACACCCTCCTCCAGGACTTCTGTAAACAGACAACAAGAAAATCCTCTTTCAGGGTTTCCAATAAGGTCCCAGGGCTTCTTTACAAAGTATTACAAACACAAATCAACACAGACAGAACAGAGAGAGTGCGGGGATACCACACATTTTCTCCTTCTCAACTCTGCCACCACAAGTGTTCCCTTCTCAGTTCTGCTCTCTCCCAGCTTGTGGTCAGCTTTTTATCTAGTCATTAGTTCCTCCCTGTTCCACCAACCTCTTATATCTTTCCTGTTACTGTCTTTGGCAAGACCCTCCAACTGTGGGTTTCACAAATTCTGTTTCTTAACAAAGACTTGCTATAATCACAGGCAAGGCTCAACTGAAACAAGGTGGTAAGTACTTGTTTGCTTGACACTTTGACACTGTCAGTCACTCTTTTCTCCCTAGATTTTCATGACACTGATCTCTCCTGGTCCTCTCCTATCTGTCTGACTACTCCTCAGGCTTCTTTGCTGGATCTTCATCCATGTCATGCACACTACCATGGGTATTCTTTGAGGCTTGTCCCTGGACCCTCCTCTCTCTTCCCTCAATGCTATTTCACTTGATGATTTCATCAATTCCCATGGATTCAACTGTCATCTTTATGCAATTGATTTTCAAATCCATATATCTAGCCCTAATCTCTCTCATGACCTCCAGTCTCACATCATCAGCTACCTTTTGTAAATCTTGAATCAGATGACCCACTACATGTCCACAACAGAGCTCATTATCCTTCTCCAACAAACCATCTTCTCTTCCTAACTTTCCTGTTATTGTCAAGGGTGCCATCGTCTTCCTAGTCATTCAGGTTTTTGTGACATATAATTATGTCTTTAAAAATTTTTTATACATCACACTTTAAACCCTAGTGTTTCTTTCAACTCCTTACTCATACTCACCATATATACCAACTTAACCCTTTTAGGTAGGTGCTGTTATTATCATTCTCATTTTACAGGTAAGGAAATTGGCTTAATAAAAATAATTAATCCCATGAAATGGTAACAAGTATTAGAATTCACACTATTGCAAGTTATACTTATGTAAAATATGGTGACTGGTTCCTGACTAATAGAAATATGCAGTGTAAATTCAAATAATGGAACCATTTCAAGGGAATTCATTGTTAGCATTGTATGTAGCTGTATTTTAAATAATTATAATTTCTTCCAGTTTCAAAAGTATATTCTCAGGGTACTTCCCATTAGGTCTTTGTGTTCTTTCTGAGATATGCCTCCAGCTCTCATCTAATTTGAAGACCAGAAATGAGTCCAGTGAATAATCATGCTTCAGGTACTAAATCACTGATGCTGTCTTTACTCTGTGCTCCACAGATAAAATCACACTAAAGATCAGGCAAGCTATATGCAATTTAACTAGTAAACTATGTAATTAGAATGGGAAAAGTAAAATAGTAGCAAAATAACAGGGAAACAATCTCACACATTCATTCCAGAGTGAATGCAAATCCCCATTTCTTTCTCTCTCTCATGTATTTGTGAAACAAGCTTCTCTAACATTCATATCCAATGTGGGGCCATATGTATCCCCCCAGTACAGAAATCAAAGTATAGCATTCACAATGTTGTAGCATAACAAGTTATCCCTAAAGTGGCCACATAGTTTTCACCAAAGTGTCCACATAGTTTTAAACAAAGTACAATCACTTAGTAAGTCCTTAACTCAACATCCTTAAGAAGCAAGCCTCCTTAAGGGACACAAAGTACAAAGGTCAAAGTTCTCCAACCCTAGGTCACAGTAAATCATAATCTTCTCAGCATCAGGTACCCAAGAAGAGGTCTTTTCATCTTGACTTGAGGCTGGCTCTCAGATTCCGTGGTTCCTCTTCCATGGTCCCAGCTCCTGCCTGAATCTACCCAACTGTCACCTGGATTAAAGGGCGGGCAGCTCTCAGTTCCTTGGTCCAGCTCCTTGTCCAGTTCTTCGTCCAGTTCTTTGTCCAGTTCCCATTCCATACTGAAGCTCACAGTGTCCAGTCCACCTCAAGTCCTGCACAGTTCCTGTTTCTGGGAAGACAAAGCTTAAAAGAGCCACAATAACACTCAAACACATTGCTGGCACCATCATCAATTCACTATCTGCCTGTGAAATCAATATAGTCCCACCAACAAGGACTGAGAACTCAACACAAATCTCAGTATAGTCCCAGGACCTCTGAAATCCTCCTCCAGGACTTCTGTAAAACAGACAACAAGAAAATCGTCTTTCAGGGCTTCAAGTAAGGTCCCAGGGCTTCTGTACAAAGTATCACAAACAAAAAATCAAAACAGACAGAAAAGACAGAGTGCCTGGCCACTACAAAGTTCCCCTTCTCAATTCTGCTGTCTCTCAGCCTGGGCTTCTCTTTATATATGGTCATTAAACTCCTCCCTGTTCCACCTCTTCCTGTTGTATCAGCAACAGGGATTCCCAAGGTCTATTTCTTAACAAAAGACTTGATATAATCGGAGCAAAGCTTAAACTGAAATGTGCTAAATAATTAAATAGCTGAAACAAAGTATTAACTACTTCTTTGCTTGCCATTATACTCACAAAGGGCAAGCATTCACATGGTGGTCAGAAGAAGAGACACAAGGATACTCTCAAGGTCTCTCTTAAGAACTTTGAAATTGATTGTGGGAGACACTGACAAAGGACCACTCAGCATGGTGTGCTCACATCAGAGAAGGTGCTGTGCTCTATGAGCAAAGCAGAAGTGAAATAGCTCAAAGGAAACGCAGGATGTGCAAATTTGGAAAATACACCCCAAATGTTCACATGAACCATTTATTTGTGACCTGTGGTAGAGCATGTTGAGCTCCTTTGGTCTGACATCCATAGTCAGACACACTGAAACTGAACTCTAGCACAGTGATGTCATTTTGGTCCTCTTAGAGAGCAAAGGACAACAACCAACTGGACAGAGTAGCCTCCAAATCCCTCGTCCCTCAAAGATTCAGGATGGAACTAACTAAAAAGATTGTGAAACTTTAATGTATTCATGCTTGTTTTAGTAAGTGTCACTGTGGAACTGGTGGTGGTGACGGTGATGGTTGTCCAACATTTGGGACCAGCCCATTGGAGTTATGCTCTCTGCAGCAGAGTTTGAATACTGAGCAGTTTAATTAAAGGAAGGACTAAAGTGTCTGGTATCTTATCCTACCAGGTGATCTTCAGAATCTTCCTAAGACAATTCAATGAAAGTGATTCAGTTTCCTGGTATGGCACTGGTATACTGTCCAGGTTTCATAAGTATACAAGACTGTGGAATGAAGTTGGCCAGAAACATTTTTTATTTCGCCTCCCAAGGAGAAAAAAGGGTGGAGCTGAATTCTCCTAGACAAGGGCTTTTTCTCAATACTGGGTCATCTAGGAGTATAATTTTTCCTTTGGTCACCAACTCTAACCCACCACCTTGTCTTCAAGGCTGGAGTTAGGCTTCATATACCTTGGGTCAACAACAGTGAGCACATTTTAGCTTCTAGATAAAATGGGAGATACCCACGACAGGCGTCCAAAGGCTCATTGGTTCCATGCAGAGGTACAGCTAAGGAATGAGTCATCCTGATTTATATCTTGCCACTGGATCCAGATGGTTCCAGAGGAGAAAATGAGGCTGGTGACTTTGTACAGCCCAGCCTCACTTAAATCCAATTCACTTGTAAGTCATGGCCTTACCTGCCTGATGTCAGGATGCTCTTCAAGAACAAGAGACAAACAACAGCAGATGAGGGAGCAGAAACATACTCTAAATGAACATGGATACAGTCACACCAGCAAAGAAGCAGCTTCAAAGAGTGTGGCCCTTGCCCAATCAAGACTGGGGTCGAAGAAGACCCTGGAACCCCAGAATGGGAAATCTACAAATTAAGAATTCTCTTCCTGGCCCTGCAGTATAAGACTTGTGAGATGCCACATGTACCCCACAGGTGCGCCTCACTACCCTAGTATTCTAAGCTTGATCGCACACTTCCCATGGAAGCTTTATGCCTCAGATTTATGGGAGAAGTGTTTTATATATACTGTTTTTACATATATCATCTGAGTAAATTGTTTTTTTTGCTAAGGGCTGAATGTATGTAGGCAGCAGTCGATAGAACACTGAATTTGGAATCAGGAAAACTCATCTTCATGAATTCAAATCCAGCACCAGGCACTTACTAGCTGTATGGCCCTGGGCAAGTAACTTCATGTGTTTGCCTCACTTTCCTCATCTGTCAAACAAGTTTGAAAAGGAAATGGCAAACCACTCCAGTATCTTTGCCAAGAAAATCCCAACTAGGGTCACGAAGAATTGGACATGATTGAAACAACTGAACAACAACAATAGTATCTACTGACTGATTATTAATGGAAAAAACAAAGAGGTGTATGAACTGTAATGTTAGGACTGCAGAACTACAGGATTAACCCGAGAGTCCAAGGTAGCAGCCACCCTATGGGAACGAAACCCCTTAGCACAAGAGCAAGTTAGGGGAAATAACCCCAGTTAGAGTGCTACATAGATGAAATAGGTACATAAATAACCAGAATACAAAGCAGAAAATAACAGCATGGACACATATCAATAAAGCACCCTAAGAGGCTTGAGGAAAGAGAGATGGCCTCCAGTTGTACAGGGGAGTAGAGAGAAAGGATCAACAGATTATTAGAGGAAGTAGCATTTGAGCTGGGTCCTAAATAGAATGAGTATAATTTTAATGAATGGAGAATAGGGATAAACATATTCCAAATACATGGAAAAATATAAGCAAAGACAAAGTGAGAAAGCTTAAGATGGATTTGTGAAATAGTGATTAGTTCAATTTGATTAGAGCATAAAGTTCAAGACCGGAATAGTTTGAGATAAGACTGGAAAGCTAGACTGGAGCCAGGTAATAAAAGATCTTGAATGCTAGGGCAGAGTTTAGACCAGGGGTAGGGAACTGGTTTCCTACAAAGGTGTCTTTATCCTACAAATAATAAAGAACCACTGATTTTAAAAAAAAACATGGAGAGAAGTGATGAGCTCTGTGAACTAAAAGGGTTAGCTATGTATAGGTAACCATGTGTAGAATGCATTATAGGTACTATGATAGCTGTGTATGGATATATTAGAGGAAGGGAAAGGTCAGAGGAAAGGACAACCATTTAAGAGTAGTCTAGCATTAGTCTAGGGAAAATGTAAAACAGAGACATCACTTTGCCAACAAAGGTCTATATAGTCAAAAGCTATGGTTATTCTAGTAGCAACATATGGCTGTGAGAGTTGAACTATAAGGAAAACTGAGCACTGCATAATTAATGCTCTTTAAAATTATTATTAGTTGGGGGGGGGGGTCAGAGTCAAGATGGTGGAATAGAAACAGGACCTCTGCACGGCTCTGGCTCTCACCACCTCCAATCCATGTAAAAGGGGACTCTGAACAAACTTTAGAGCTACAGCTTTAGAGCTACTTTAGAGCCACAAAATGACACAGAGAAGCTAACCTCCCACTGAGGACAGCGCTCTGGGTGCCGAGCCCAGCTCTACTTCAAGGTTTTAGCCCCAGGGCAGGCCTGACCAGCTGCTGGCTGGAGGGACTCCAGATCACCAGCAGCTGTGGCCATTTCCAGAATTATCAACACACAGATGCTAAGGACAAAGTGAGAGGTCAGTGCAGTGTGGACTTTGGGACCCAGTAAGTGGGAGTGCATGGCTTTTACCCCGGGGCATGAAGCCACTGAGATTCCAGCACAGCCAACCAACACCACGTGGCAGCTTCAGCTCCTGGCCTGCAGAGTGTAGGGGAACAAAGCAACCAGTCTGAGGGGTAATTGCTCTTGCTTTAACCTGCTTGGGTCTGGATTGCTGTCTAGGGTGGAGGTCCTGGGGTGAGTGTTCAGCTTGCCAGAGCATGTGGAGGCTTCAGAGAGGGCACCTAACTAATACCTTTGGCAGCCGAAAAGACCCCAGCTTTTAGTGCAAAGCTCTCCCGTCTGGTAGCAGAGTCCTACTGTGGCAAAAAGCCCAAAAGTCAAGTAATTGAGTGACAACATTACCAGGCAAAGGAAGCAAAGCAAACAGAAGAATCCAACATTAGACTACTATTTGGGGGACAAAAAGGAGCAAAGCATGGAACAGGAGGAAGATAGTGAAGTCAGAACTCCTACACCAAAAGCTTCAAAGGAAAATATGAGCTGGTTACAGGCCATAGAGGACCTTAAGAAGTAGATAAGAGAAGTGGAGGAAAAACTGGGAAGAAAAATGAGAACGATGCAAGAAAATTACGAAGTGAAAGTCAACAGCCTGACTGAGGAAAATCATACCTTTAAAAAATAGACTAACTCAAATGGCAAAAGAGGCTCAAAAAGGCAATGAGGAGAAGAAGGCCTCAAAAAGCCGAATTTGCCAGACAGAAAAATAATCTCAAAAGCTCACTAAAGAGAATCATTCCTTCAGAATTAGATTGGAGCAAATGGAAGCTAATGACATTATGAGAAATTAAGATGCTGTTTAAAAGATCCAAACAAATGAAAGAATAGAAGGCATTGTGAAATATCTTACTGGAAGAACTACTGACATGGAAAATAGATCCAGGAGAGATAATTTAAAAATTATTGGACTACCTAAAAGCAATGATCAAAGAAAGAACCTAGAAATCATCCTCCAAGAAATTCTCAAGGAAAACTGCCCTGATGTTTTAGAACCAGAGGGCAAAATCCACCAATCACCTCCTGAAAAAGATCCCAAAAAGAAAACTCCTAGGAATATTATAGCCAGGTTCCAAAATTCCCAGATCAAGGAGAGAATATCACAAGCAGCCAGGAAGAAACAAGTTGAATATTGTGGAAACACAATCAGGATAACTCAGGATCTGGAAGCTTCTACACTGAGGGACTGAAGGGCTTGGAATATGATATTCTGGAGGGCAGAGGAGCTGGGATTAAAACCAAGAATCACCTACCCAGAAAAACTGAGTATCATGTTTCAGGGGAAAATACGGTCATTCAGTGGAATACAGGATTTTCAAGCATTCTTGATGAAAAAAACAGAGTTGAATAGAAAATCTGACATTCAGATACAAGAAGCAAGAGAAACATGAGAAGGTAAACAGGGAAAAAAAATCATAAGGAATTTATCAGAATTGAACTATCAACATTCCTACATGGAAAAACAATAATTGTAACTGATGAAACTTTTCTCAGTATGAAAATAGTTGAAGGGAATAGAAATATATATGTCTCTCTCTATATATATACGTCTATATCGGAGGGTATATGGGTGTGTGAATACATATGTGATTGTGTGTATATATGTTTACAGGTATACATAGATAGAGGGCTAAGGACCAATTTAATAGGAAGGGATGATACTTAAAAGGTGAAATTAAGAGGTGAGAGAGGAATATAATGAGAGGAGATGGGGAGAGACAGAATGGGGTAAACTATCTCATATAGAAGAGGCAAGGGAAAATGGTTACAATGGAGGAAAAGAATAGGAAGGCAAAAGGGAATGGGTCAACCTTATTCTCATTGAATTTGGCTTGAGGAGGGAATGAAATACACGCTAAATAGGGTATCTCACCCTACAGAAGAGTAGGGGGGGAAAGGGAATGAGAGGGGGGTGATGGAAGGGAGGGCAGGCTGAGGAAGAGGGAAGTTGGAAGCACCCACTTTTGAAAAGGGATGGGATCAAAGTAGAGAATAGAACAAGTGGGAGGTGGGATAGGAGGGAGGGAAATATAGTCAGTCCTTTACAACATATCTACTATGTTAATGTTTTACATTAGCTACACATGTACAACCTATATTGAACTGCTTATCTTCCCAGTAAGGGTGGGTGACAAGGGAGGAAGGGAATGAATCTGGAATTCAAAGTTTTAAAATCAAATGTTTAAATATATATTATTATTAATACTATTTTACATGTAATTGGGAAATAAGACATATAGGCACTGGGGCATAGAGATCCACCATGCCCTACTGGAAAAGTCGAAGGGGGTATGGGAGAAGATATGGGAAACAGCAGATTGGAGGAGTGGATATCCTGTGGGACTGCTCTTTTGGGTTGGTGGATAGGGGAAAAATGAGGAGAAAATTTGTAACTCAAAATCTAGCAGAAATGAATGATGTAAATCAGAAGTTAATAAAGCATTTGAAAAAAGAAAAAAAAGAAAAAAATTTATTAATTTACTTATTTTTAGTCTGCAACATTCCATTTCCATAAGTTTTAAATTTTCTCTCCCTCCATTCACCCTCCCTCCCTAAAACAAGCATGCAATCTGATATAGGCTCTACACATACATTCCTATTAAGAACATTTTCACATTAGTCATGTTGCATGGAAGAATTATAACAAATGATAAAAAAAGAAAACAGTCTGCTTTGCTCTGCATTCAGATTTCATAGTTCTTTCTCTGGATATGGATGGTATTTTCCATCATGAGTCCTTTGGAATTGTTTTAGGTCTTTGAATTGCTTAGAAGGGCTAAGTCTATCAAAATCAATCATTGTACACAGTGGCTGTTACTGTTACAATGCTCTCCTGATTCTGCTCACTTCATTCAGCATCAGTTCATGTAAGTCTTTCCAGGTTTTTCTGAAGTCTGCCTGTTCATCATTTCTTATAGCACAATAGTTAAAAGACAGTCTTTTTTTGTTTGTGAGGCAATCAGGGTTAAGTGACTTACCCTCAGTCACATAGTTACCAAATGTCAAGTGTCTGAGTCTGAATTTGAACTCAGGACCTCCTGACACCAAGGCTAGTGTCTTGTCCACTATACCACCTAGCTGCCTCAGAATCAATAGTTTTGAATTGTGTTGTTAGAGAGGACTTTTGAGAGTCTCTTGGAGAGCAAGGAAGTCAAATCAGTCGATACATAAAGAAATTAATTCAAGGCTATTCACTAGAAGGTCAAATACTGAAGGTAATATACTCAGCTTTGCAGGGTATATTATTCTTCCTTGTAAGTCTATCACTTTTGCCAAGATATCTCATTTTTAGGAAAAGCTGCCCAATCTTGTGAGATTCTGACTGTACTATCTTGTCACTTGAACTGATTCTTTCTGGAGTTTTATAATAATTTTTCTTTGCTATATGAGCTCTGAATTTTTGGCTGTGACATTCCTGACATTTTCCTTTTGGGGTATCTTTCAGGGAGTAATCAGTGGATTCTTTCTGTCTTTACCCTCTGGTTCTAATAGATCTGTGAAGTTTTCATTTGTGATTTCTTAAAATATAATATCCTGGCCTTTTTTTATTGTGGTTTTCAAGGAGTCAGTGGTTCTTAAATGATTTCTTCTTGACTTTTCAGTTGTTTTCAATCATCAAACAGGTTCTATTTTCTTCTATTTTAAAAATCTGATTTTATTCTAATGTGTCTTGCTGTATTGATGTCTATTTGTCCTCTCCTATTTTTAGGGAGTTTATTGCTAAATTTAGTAAATTTTACCAAGCTACATATTCTCTCTCCATTTCCTCTAAAGTTTTTGTTTCATTTTATATTCTTGGATTAATTTCTAAGTATTCATATAGTCCTTTAGAAAAATATTTTTTGACTACTTGTAGTTGTTGCTGAGTTACTTGCTTTTTCTTTTAGGGAATATTTAGATTCAAAATAATCTTTTTATACTGGTTTATGTTTTCTTTGATTTATTTCTCTCTTAGAACTTTAGTAAGTCTACTCTCCTTGCTGACCTTTTAGATGGAGTAGTCAGTCCTGTTCAGTCCTGCTTGGTCTTAACCAGAGTTCCAGGGTTCCCTAGATAACCTCTGGCTTTTGGGCTTAGGGTCCCCTAGATCTTTAAAGTTCAGAAAGCTGGATCTTCAGGGCCCTCCCTGGCAACTCAGGACAAAGTAGTAGGAGCTTCAGAGCCCTTGGGCCTCAGATGTCCTGTTCTGATTAAGCCACTCCTACACTGGTTCCAAAGTCCTAATAGAGATGCTTTTCAATCACTCTTCATTTTTCTCACTACCTTAAAGGCTTTTTCAGGGGAGTCCTCCACTCTTGCTGCCTATAGACATAAAGCCTTTCAGCTTACATGTTTTGGCTGCTTCTTTAGTTGTTTCTGACTCTTTGAAACCCCATTTGGAGTAATACTGAAGTGGTTTGTCATTTCCTTCTACAGCTCATTTTACAGAGAAGGAAAATGAGGCAAAGAGAGTCAAGTGGCTTGTCCAGGGTCACATAGCTAGTAAGTGTCTGAGGCCAAATCTTCCCGACTCCAGGCCCAGCAGCTCTATTTATCCACTGCACTACGCAGATGCCCACATCTATAATCTGTAGCTTATGTCAAATGCAAAACCCTATACAGAGATAAAAATAGGTGAAAATAAGTAGAGAAATATTAATTGCTCATAGCTGGTGTGGGCCAAAATTCCCAAAATGACAATACTACCCCAATTAATTTATATACTCAGTGCCATACATATCAAGCTACTAAAGTATTACTTTAGAGTTAGAAAAATAATAACAAAATTCACCTGGAGGAATAAAATTATCCATTGGAAAAAAAAATGAAAAAAGCTGGGAAGGAAAAGGGCCCAGGACTACCAGATTTCAAGATGCATTACAAAATAAAGATCACTAATGCCATTTGGAACTAGTTAAAAAACAAACAAACAAACCAGAAAGATGAATTGGTGGCACAGACTACCACTGTGCCAAAGCTCACCAGAAGTTTTCTGCCTTCACTGTTACACACGCCTCCTGCCATAACAAAATAAGTATCAACCCGGATTTGGAATGAAGTGTTTAAAAAGGCAGTACAGTATTTTCAATGCTCCCCTCTCTTACATTCACCCCTCCCCCCAGGGAGCTGCCTACCCCGCCTACCCTTTGTTTTGGCTCTGAAAGGGAAGGGGGTGACCAGCATAAAGCTACAGAAGAAATATTATTTGTTCTGGCATAAGGCAGATGAGTTTTCTGTGTAGGCTGGTCAAGTTAATTGTTTTCCAAGAAGTCCTGTTGGACTTGAGCCCTTGAAATCAGTATTTTCCTTCTAGGAAGAATCCTAAAGAGTCCTCTGAGGGAAACACAGTTTCCTCTAATTCAAGGGATACCTGATCAATCACTAAATTGTTCTTGTCTATAGTACTTAACCATTCTTTGTAAACTAGGGTTCCATCCTTGATAACTCATACTCTGCTCTATTTTCTTATTTTTTCATTTGATTTTGCTTTTTCCAATGGACAGAAATCAGTTTTCTCTCCCTCCCATTCCCACTTTCCCCAATGGAAGGTAAAAAAAAAACAAAAAACCCTTTGTAACATATGTGCAGTCAAACAAATTTCCAAATTAGGTACACCCAAAAAATATACACCTCAATCTGCACTCTGAGTCTGTCACCTCTCTGGCAGGAGAGACAAAATCATCATTCCTCTGGGATTGTGATTAGTTGTTGATTTCATTAGAGTTTTTAATTTTTTCAAATTCATTTGTCATTACACTGTTGTTATTATACAAATTGTTTCATTACACTCGGTATCAGTTGATGTGAGTCTTCCCACCCCCTTCATTATTTCTTATAGCACAATAGTGTCCCATTAAACTTATATGTTAAAAAAAAGAAAAAGAGAGTCACTGACGACTGAGGAAGCAGCCCACTACAGTGTGAGCCCACTGAAGCCTGGCACACCATTTTGCCTTTCTTGGTATCACCAGCGGTTACTGCCGGGCACATACAGCAATCAATTCTTACATGCTGGTTGACTGATTAAAGAATACAGAGGTGGGGAGGAAACGTCCTTGAGCCTAGTGCAGACCGTGCTGATTTAAACAAACGTTTTTAAGTGCCAAAGTTCACAAACGCATTTGCGGCCCCCACTCCCCACCTTCCTACGCCATTCGCCCGGAAGCAAGGAGAGGAGAGGACTTTCACATTCACCCACCCACACTCCCCGGTCGCTACGCGGTCCTCCAGCCTGGGGCTTACAAGCACAGGGTCGCCGGCCAGATGGTCGCTGCTGCACAGAATTCCCGCACCAAGCTCTACTCAAGCAGCAGAAGCGTGCCCCGGGGTTCGTCCCCGTCCTAAATAAGGTGCGTAGCGCCCCGAAGGCCCTCGCGGTCACCGCTCCGGCACCACCTCTGGGACAGCGGGCAGCTGTTCTGGAGCGCCTCTCTGGCTCCTCTAGGTACTCTCCCTCCCCAATCCCGGGCCGTGTCCGGGGCGGCGCAAGTCGCGGGGGCTGGCGGAAGCAGGTAAGTGAAGCCGCGCGCTGCACCGCGGCTCCCGACTAGCCGATGGCTGCCTTAGTCTCTTCGACCCTGCCCCGCGGCGCCATCGCTGCAGCCTCTCTGCTTGCCTGCAGACGGCCACCTCTTCCGGGGAGCCTCTGGGGGAGGTAAGCGCGGGAGATGCGGCCGCCCTGGCCAGGGAGCAGCGGGACCAGAGGGCCAGAGACGGCAGGCCTAGGGCCGGGGGGTCGCCCTAGGCCCTTGAGCCTCCGACTTTGGGGTCACCCGTCCTCCGGTTCCCGCCTTCCCGTCTTCTAGAGGTGTTTGGGCAGGTGCTTAGGGACGCTCGCTTCCACCCAGGTCTTCTGTCTGTCCTCGTCCTTCCGCATCCTCCCTCCCCCCTTGTTGTCCTTCCTCCTCTTCCTCTCTCTCTCCCTCCCTCCCTCTTTCTCACTTCCCCAGGGACCCACAGCTGGTAAGTGTCCGGGGTCAGATTTGGATTCTCCACTGTGCCTCAGTTCAGATATTATTCACCCCATTTTGCAGACATGGAGACGGGTCAGTGTCTTGCCCTGGGTCTGACCATTCCGATAGTATTTTCTCTGGTATCTGGGGACAGGTTAAGATCAGATCTAAGGTTAAGACACTTGATTTCTGCCCTGCTTTAACCGTGTTTGGTCGGTTTGTTTTTTTCCTTTTGGCCCATATTTTGTGGGAACCCAGGCTTTTCACGCAATTCAGATTGCCCAGTTCCTGCCTCCTAGTAACTCTCAAAAGTAGTTTTTGAGTTGCGTCGACCCTTTGAGACCCCATTTGGGGTTTTCTTGGTAAAGACTCTGGAGTGGTTTGCCATTTCCTTCTCCAGCTCATTTAACAGATAAGGAAACTGAGGCTAACAATGGTAGCCAGGGTCATATAGTCAATAAATATAGGAGATCAGATTTGAACTCAGGAAGATGATTCTTCCTGACTCCAGGCCTATCTCTATCTGCTGCATCATCCAGCTGCCCCCAATTTTATTTATTTAGGTACAAATATACATGCAATAACATTCTGCTCCCCTGATATTGACCAGAAATGAGATGACATTATGAGTTGCTTAATGGTGTCAGATATTAAGTATGGACAAGGGACTTCCCTCTCTGGTTGTTGTTGGTTGTATTGTAGGAGAAATCCATTTAGGAATAACCTAAGTAGGACTCTTGTCCTTTGTTAGAGGGACAGCATGGTATGTCAGAGAATGAATCCTGGATTTGGAGTCAGAAGACTTGCGTTCTAATTCTTGTTTTGTTCCTTATTGTACATCCATTGCTCACTCTTCCTAGCCTATTTAGCCTGGAGTAAAGAAGACTTGGGTGATAGTGAGGTTGTCTTGTAGAACAGCCATTATACCTGTTTGACCCCAGTTTCAAGGAAATATATTTCAGCCCCTTCTAAGGATAAGAATCTTAACAATTAGATTGTTCAGTAGCAGAATGTGCTGCCAAGGCAACATGACCATTTGTTGGGAATGTTGCAGTGCATTTTGATTCATATACAGGTTGTACTAAATGGCTTCTGAAATCCCTTTCAACTATGAAGTTATGTTACTAACTAGTTAGGTAACCATAGCCAAGTCATCTAATTCTCCTGGGCCTTAGTTTCGTTTTCAAGATCATTCTCCATACAGACTTTTAACTGGACTAGGTCAAGGGGTGGATCTCGATTCAGTCCAACAGGGATGGGTCCTGACATGCAGGAACAGAAACCAGGCTGCAGTTGGCTGGCCACCTCAAGGAAAGGTTACAGAAGACCCAGCTTGGACTGTGGACTGCAGGAGCAGGACAGAATTGAATAGCTGCTCTTTGATGGTCTTCGGGTCTTTGGCATCTGAAGCCTGTAGCTGAGTAACCAGGGCAGGGAGCTCTAACCAAGGGACAGTGTGCAGTTCTCTTACTCTGAACCTAACAAGCCTAAAGAGACTAGGACCAACAGCAGTTTACTAGAGTCCCACCAAGAGTATGTCTGCAGTTGTATCATACCTACTCAAATTAAGTTCAGGAGCTTGCAGTGCTCACACAAGGAAGGCAGAAATCAGAATTTAAAAAAAAATGTTACATTTCAAATTCTAAGTTGTCTCTTTCCCTCCCTCCCAGCCCTACATTAGAAAAGGCCAACATTTTATATAGATATGTAAGTGGAACCATATGATTCATACTTCCACATAGCAGCTCTTTCTCCAGAGGTGGATAGCATTTTCCTTCCTAAATCCTTTGTAGTTGATTTAAATGATCATATTCTCAGAATAGCTTAGTCATTTATAATACTCGTTGAATAATCTTACTGTTACTGTATGCAATTTTCTCTTGGTTTTCCTCATTTCACTGAATTATTTCATACAAGTCTCTCCATCCTTTTCTAAAACCAACTTACTTGTCATTTCTTTCATCACAGTAGTATTGCATCATAGTCATATACCAACAACTTATCCAGCCATTCCCCAGTTGATGGGCATCCCCTCAGTTTCCAGTTCTTTGCCACCACGAAAAGAGCTGCTATAAATATTTTAGGACATACAGATTCTTTTCCTTTTTCCCTGGTCACCTTGGGAAACAGACCTACTGGTGGTATTGCTGGATCAAAGGTTATACATTAGTTTTCTAACTCTTTGGGCATGATTCCAAATTGCTCTCCAGACTGGTTGGATCATTCACAATTCTACCAACAATGTATTATTAGTGTCCAAGTTTTTCCACCATCCCCTCCAACATTTGTCATTTTCCTCCTCTATCATTTTAGCCAATCTGATAGCTGAGGTGGTACCCCAGAGTTGTTTTAATTTACATTTATCAAGTGATTTAGAGAATTTTTCATATATGGCTTTGATTTCTTCTTTTGAAAACAGCTTGTTCATATCCTTTGACAATTTATCAATTAAGGAATGACTCATATTCTTATGAGTTTGACTCAGTTCTCTGTATATTTGTGACTGAGGACCTTTATCTAAGAAACTGGCTATAAATTTTCCCCTCAATTTTCTGCTTTCCTTCTAATCTTGGGTATGTAGTTTTGTTGTGGTTTAGGCACTGCCCACCCAGGGATGCCAAAAACTGTTGGGGTTTCATGATGTGTTGTGGTGGAACCATCTCAAAGAATTCAGAGTCAGACCACCTATAATCCAAGTATAGGTATTTATTGAGATTGACATCTCTCATGAAGTGGGCTAAGTTCTAAGAGCCACCAGCAACTCCAGAGAAAGCAATGTGGATTTTTATAGGGTAAAGATGCAATTATATAACAACGTATGAACATTAAAAAGGCAGGAGGGGGGATGTTAAGGGATTAAGTAATAGGGGAGGGGTCCCAGCCACAGTGGAACTGCACATGCAATTACCCACAATGCATAGAGGAAAACCCATTGAGGGGTATGTATATGTGATAAAGATATTAAAATAAGCCTCTCAACATCATATTTTCACTCTAGGTCAGTTCTTTACTATTAATGCACAGGTACCTACTTAGGGAAGGTCCCTTCTGTTGTTTTTAGGGCCCACATCCTGCTTGGGCATCCTGGTGATGCTGCTTTCTGATTGGCTGAGTATTGTGGTCCTGTCTGAAACTAGATGGATGTGGTTGTTGTTGAATGTATGGACACACCTGCTGCTTCTGTGGGAAATATGAGGAATGAGTCTGGGGGCAGTGGCTAGTTAGAGGCAGTGCCTTGG
Organism: Petaurus breviceps papuanus; assembly: GCF_028583685.1. Taxonomy (NCBI): domain Eukaryota; kingdom Metazoa; phylum Chordata; class Mammalia; order Diprotodontia; family Petauridae; genus Petaurus; species Petaurus breviceps. The sequence goes on from NW_027186390.1 coordinate 9,539,624, forward strand.
ATCTCATCATATGGACGTGGCTGCTGTTTCTGTGAGAAAAATAAGTTTATGGACACATCTGTTCTAGTGAGCAGTGAGGTATGTATGAAGTTAGGATATTGAGAGGGAGGTGGGGTGAGTGACTAGGTAGGGGCAGTGGGTCTGCTGTTCACTGGGGCCTATAAGGAAGTTAGAATATTGGAGCTGGGGGCTACTTTATTAGGATTCCATCAGGTTTATTTGTATAAAACCTTTTTAATTTAATGTAATCATAATTATCTATTTTATACCCCACAATGCTCTGTAGCTCTTGTTTATTCATAAATTCTTCTCTTAACCATAAATCTGATAGGCAATATGTTCCATGCTCTTCTGATTTACTTAGGGATATATGGGATGTTCAGGGAAGACTCTAGCACCTCTTGTATGAGGGTTTGCTGAGCCCTTTTCAGGGCTACTCATCCACCTTTGGTGTCCACCTTCATCCAGCTCTCATGTGTGACTGCAAGAAGCTGTAGTGTCTACACCTGGTAAACTGTCTGAGCAGATGGGCTAAACCAGGTTAAGGGTAACCCGACAGACCTCAGACTTGTGAGTTAGGGGGATGTCTACCTCAACAATATAAAAATTTCCCCATGAAATGGGCAGATTGAGAACACTATTTTCCAGTGCACATGAAGGTAACAGAAGCAGGCACTGTGGAGTGCTGAGAGCTAGGTCAGGCATTGAAGATGCCAAGGTCATCCACTGCATCCCAGCCCAATGCCAGTCATCTTGGCTTTTTTCCTGCCCCTGGACTTTGATGACTGTGGAAAGAGAGAGTGAGGCTGACAACTCTGCCTCACTTAAATCTAATTAACTTGAAAGTCAGGATATCACTCCTGTGACATGATTGGTCCTCTTTGAAAATGAAGGATGAACAACAGCGATTGACTTGTGATAGCTTGCTTTATGCCTAGGTCCTATATCCATTTTGTTTCTTATCTTGGTAAATAGTATAAGATAGAGCCTGCTCTCCAGTCCGAGCTGCTGCAGTCCCCACATGCTCTGTGCTCCCCCTGCCCGGACCCACATGGGAACTTTCCTGGGCTGGATTCTGCCAGGCTCTGTCTCCCAGTGGATTCTGACACTCTAAAATCCATTCAGATTCACTTTTTAAAGTTTAGTGATGGGATTCACAAAGGAGCTTAGAAAAGTTACCGCTTCCATTCCACTATCTTGGCTCCATCCCCTTGTGTCCGTCAGGTTGCAGCAAAATGCAATTTTGTATGGAGATGAGTGTTTTAGCCACATTGCCCACTGACATGGGAGGATTAGAAGGGGCTGTTTATATATATCGACACAGAGTCAGCATTTAGTGCAGAAAGAGAGGCAGGCCCTGAAGGCGAGCGGCCCACAGAGGCAGGCCCAGAAGAGGCCTGATCAACTCCTGGGGCAAGTCGTCCCACCAACCACAAGGGCCACTACCAGGCCTTTCACCAAAAGGCTGGGACTGGAAAGAGCAAGGTGAGAACCAAATACAAGGGCCCTTGTCCAGAACAGCAAATACTCCTGGGACTGCCACTTCATAGCCCAGAAATTTTTTTTAAAAGCCCCTATCAGGACCTCCAAAGACCAGGATGGCAGAGTGAACCCCGCCTGCTCCAACCCCCCCCAAAAAAAACATAGTAACTGTTGCCCCAGGGCAAAACCCACTACAGTGAAGGCTTGGGATCCCTAGAGGAAGGGCATGGCTAGGGCCCTGCCTCAAAATGGGTAGAAAGCAGACTCTGGAGTCCTACTATCCTCAGAGGGAGGAATCAAACTCAGAGGGAGACAATGTGGACTCCACACCCACAGCTGAAACATCAACAGGGAAAGGGTCCCAAGCACAGAAAGCTCTCCTAGATAAGCTCAAAAGGAACTTTGAAAACCAAATGAGAGAGATAGAAGACACAGGAAATAATTCTTTCAAAACCAAAATTGCAGAATTAGAAAAACATTATAATGAAGAAAACATCTCTCTAAAATAAAAGTGTATGATATGAAAAAGGAGCTCCAAAAATTAACCAAGGAAAATGATTTGCTAAAAACTAGAATCAACCAAATTTAAACAAATAACTCTATGAGGAACCAAGAATTAGTCAAACAAAACAACAAGAGTGAAAAATTAGAAAAAGAGGTAAAATACCTCAATGGAAAAAATAACTGACCTGGAAAACAGATCCAGGAGAGATAATCTGAGAATCATAGGCCTACCAGAAAATCATGATGAAAAAATGAGCCTGGACAACATTCTCCAAGAGCTCGTTAAGGAAAACTGCCCTGAGATACTAGAACCTGAGGGTAAAATAGAAATCGAGAGAATCCACCAGACACCTACTGAAAGAGATCCCAAACTGAAAAGTCCTCGAAATGTTGTGGCCAAACTCCAGAACTACCAGGTAAAAGAGAAAATACTTCAAGTGGCCAGAAAGAAACAATTCAAATATCGTGGGTCCACAGTGAGGATTGCAAAGGATCTTGCAGCCTCTACACTGAAGGATTGGAGGCAGTGGAATACAGTTTTCCGCAAGGCAAAAGAGCTCGGGTTACAACCAAGGATGACATACCCAGTGAGACTGAGCATATTCTTCCAGGCAAAGAAATGATCATTCAGTGATATAACCAGAAGGTTCCAGACCTTCCTGATGAAAAAGCCAGAGCTCAATGGAAAATTCAACCTCCAATTACGATATGCATGAGTGACATAGAAAGGTAAACACACACACACACACACACACACACACACACACCCTGCTGTTTAATAAGATCAAACTGTTTATAGACAAGTAGAGGGTATGAGTATAAAATACACAAAATGACGATTAAAAAAATCTTATTAAGGGCTACAAAGGGAGTGCAATGGAAGAAGAGGAATGAATGAAGTGGAAAAGGGTATAAAAACAATATAGCAGAGGAAAAGAAGGGAGGGAGATGAGAATCATATGAGCTTTTCCCTCATTGTTTCTGATGCAAGGAGGGAATAACAACCAGTTATGCATAGAACTCTATGGAGAAGAAATGCAAAAAGTATCATTTTAGAGGGAAAGAGGGGAGGGAGAGGAGCTTCGCATGAGATTTGTTCCTGTCACTCTTGGTGCGAAGAAGAAATATCATACTTCATTAAGTATAAAAATATCCTACAGACAGTAGGAGGGGAAAAGGGCTATGAAAGGAGGGGGGGTGGTTAGTAGGGAGGGAAGAAGTAAGGGGGAAGGGGAAGAAAAGGGAAGGGGGCTGATAAGGGAATACTGAGGGAGGCAGTGGTCAAAAGGAAAACTTAAGAGGGGAAGGGAGAAGGGGGAAAAATATGAGCATTAACAGGGGAGGGAATAGGATGGAGGGAAAGAAACAGATAACAATCATAACTGTAAATGTGAATGGAATGAACTCTCCCATAAAACGGAGACAGATAGCAGAATGGATTAGAAATCATAATCCTACAATATGCTGTTCACAGGAAACACATCTGAAACAGAGGGATACACACAGGGTAAAGGTAAAAGTCTGAAATAAAATATATCATGCCTCAGCTAAAGTAAAAAAATCAGGGGTTGCAATCCTTATCTCAGATAAAGCAAAAATTGATCTAATTAAAAGAGATAAGGAAGGAAACTATATCCTGTTAAAAGGCACCATCGAGAATGAAGCAATATCATTACTTAACACATATGCATCAAGTGGTATAGCATCCAAATTCCTAGAGGAGAAGGTAAAGGAATTAGAGGAAGAAATAGATAGCAAAACTATATTAGTGCGGGGTGGCCAGGTAGCACAGCAAGTAAGAGCACTGGCTCCAGTGTCAGGATGACCTGAATCAAATCCGGGCTCAGATACTTAGCACCACACCCAGAAATAGCTGGCCGTGTAACCTTGAGCAAGTTACTTAACCCTGAATGCTTTAAAAAAAAAAAAAAACCTATATTAGTGGGAGACCTTAATCTCCCCCTCTCTGAAGTTGATAAATCCAACCTCAAAATAAACAAGAAAGAAGTTAAGGAGGTGAACAGAATTTTATAGAGGATAGGTATGATAGATCTCTGGAGAAAACTGAATGGGGATAAAAAAGAATATACTTTATTCTCAGCGGTTCATGGCACATACTCAAAAATTGACCATGTTCTAGGGCATAAAAACCTCACAATTCTATGCAGTAAGGCAGAAATATTAAATGCATCCTTCTCAGATCATGATGCAATAAAAATTATATGCAGTAAAGGGCCATGGAAAGACAGAATAAAAACTAATTGGAAATTAAACAATTTAATCCTGAAGAATGAGTGGGTCAAACAAGAAATTATAGAACCAATCAGTAATTTCATTCAAGAGAAGGATAATAATGAGACAATATACCAAAATTTGTGGGATGCATTAAAGCCAGTTCTTAGGGGAAGTTTTATATCCCTGAGTGCATACATGATTAAATTAGAGAAAAGGGAGGTCGATGAATTGGGCATGCAATTGAAAAACCTAGAAAAAGAACAAATTCAAAGTCCCCAATTAAATACTAAATTACAAATATTGAAAACCAAGGGAGAGATTAATAAAATTGAAATTAAGAAAACTATTGAACTAATAAATTAAACTAAGAGCTGGTTTTATGAAAAAAAAAACAATAAAATTGATAGATCCTTAGTCAATATGATAAAAAAAAGAAAACCAAATTATGAGTATCAAAAATGAAAAGGGTGAATCTACCTCTAATGAAGAGGAAATCAAAACAATAATTAAGAATTATTTTTCCCAATTGTATGCACATAAATTTGAAAATCTTAGGGAAATGGATCAATATTTACAAAAATACAAGTTGCCCTGATTAACTGAAGAGGAAGTAAATTACTTAAATAACCCCATCTCAGAAAAAGAAATTGAACAAGCCATCAGTCAACTCCCTAGGAAAAAATCTCCAGGGCCAGATGGATTTACTAGTGAATTCTATCAAACATTTAAAGAACAATTGATTCCAATAATCTACAAACTATTTGGGAAAATTAGTAAAGATGAAGTGCCCACAAGAAATTATACACTAGAACCCCCTTAAACCTGCTAGAGGGGACCCCTACTGGGTTCCTTGGAAACCACCTAATAGGCTCTAATAGTAAAGAAATATTTCACCTGTGTTGCTAGAAACATGCCACAGATTCCCACGGATTCAAGTCTGTTTTGCTTCAGTAGAAATAATACTAAGGCTTTGCTTCAATGGGAATAATAATGAGAAAGCTTCGCCTCAATGGAAACAATGCTAACCCCTTAGAAACATATTCTGTTGCTGGCAATCACATTGTCTATAAAATTATGTCTAACAGAAAGATCGCTGCTGTCTTTCAGTCTGAGAGGCAGTCCTGGCCGGTTAATAAACACTGCTATCAAATTATAATTGGCCTAGCTTGTCCTGTTATATCTCGGTGTCCATTACAAAGAAGGAGTCCTACCAAATTCTTTTTATGACACAAATATGGTACTGATACCTAAATCAGGAAGAGATAAAACAGAGAAAGAAAATTATAGACCAATCTCCCTTATGAATATAGATACAAAAATTTTAAATAAAATATTATCAAAAAGACTATAGCAACTTATCTCAAGAATAATACACTTTAGGGGCAGCTAGGTGGCACAGTGAGTAGAGTATCAGCCCCGGAGTTGGGAGTACCTGAGTTTGGTTCCGGCCTCAGACACTTAGCACAAAAAATCTAGCCATGTAACCTTGGGCAAGTTACTTAACCCCAGTTGCCCTCCAAAAGGCAAAATAATAATAATAATAATACACTTTGATCAGGTAGGATTTATTCCAGGAATGCAAGGATGGTTTAATATTAGGAAAACCATCAGTATAATCGATCATATCAACAATAAAACTAGCAGAAACCACATGATCATCCTGATAGATGCAGAAAAGGCTTTTGACAAAATACAACATCCATTCCTATTAAAAACACTAGAAAGTATAGGAATAAATGGAGCCTTCCTTAAAATAATAGGTAGCATCTATTTAAAGCCATCAGCAAGTATTATATGTAATGGGGAGAAGCTAGAAGCATTTCCCATAAAATCAGGGGTGAAACAAGTGTGTCCACTATTACCCCTCTTATTCAGTCTGGTACTAGAAATGTTAGATTAGACAGATAATTAGAATTAGAGAAGAAAAAGAAATCAAAGGAATCAAATTAGGCAAAGAAGAGACCAAGCTATCACTCTTTGCAGATGATATGGTGATATACTTAGAGAATCAAGTAAAAAACTAATTGAGACAATAAATAAATTTGGCAAAGTTGCAGGATATAAAATAAACCCACATAAATCCTCGGCATTCCTATATATTTCCAATGAAATTCAACAGCAAGAGACAGAAAGAAAAATCCCATTTAAAGTTACTGTAGACATTATAAAATATTTGGGAATCTACCTGCGAAAACAAACCCAGGACCTATATGACCACAACTACAAAACACTTTCCACACAAATAAAGTCAGATCTAACTAATTGGGAAAATATCAATTGCTCGTGACTGGGTCAAGCTAACATAATAAAAATGACAATTTTATCTAAATTAAATTATATATTTAGTGCTATACCAATTGATTTACCAAAAAACTACTTTATAGAGGTAGGAAAAAATAGTAGCAAAATTTATTTAGAAGAATAAACGGTCCATAATATCAAGGGAATTAATGAAAAGAAATGCTAGGGAAGGTGGACTAGCTATACTAGATTTCCGTCTGTATTATAAAGCAGCAGTCATCAAAACTACTTGGTACTGGCTGAGGAATAGAGGAGTGGATCAATGGAATAGATTAGGCACATGAGATTCAGAAGTCAATAACTATAGTAATCTATTGTGTGATAAACCCCAAGACCCCAGTTTTTGGGATAAGAACTCACTATTTGACAAAAACTGCTGGGAAAACTGGAATATAGTATGGCAGAAACTGGGCATAGACCATTATCTAACACCATATACCAAAATCAAGTCTAAATGGGTGCATGATCTAGGTATAAAGGTTGATACTGTAAGCAGTCTTGGAAAACAAGGAATAGTTTACCTGTCAGATTTGTGGAGAGGGAAAGACTTTATGACTAAACAAGAATTAGAGAACATTATAAAATGTAAAATGAGTAATTTTGACTACATGAAATTGAAAAGCTTCTGTAAAAACAAAGCCAATGTAACCATGATTAAGAGGGAGGTGGGAAATTGGGAAAGAATTTTTACAACCTATGTCTCTGACAAAGGACTCATTTCTAAAATATACAGAGAATTGAGTCAAATCCATAAGAATACAAGTCATTCCCCAATTGATAAATGGTCAAAGGATATGAACAGGTAATTTTCAGAGAAAGAAATTAAAGATATCTATAAGCACATGAAGAAATGCCCTAAATCACTATTGATTAGAGAAATGCAAATCAAAACAACTCTGAGGTACCACATCTCACCAGTCAGATTGGTTAAGATGACAAAACAGGAAAATGACAAATGCTGGAGAGGATGTGGGAAAATTGGAACACTAATGCATTGCTGGTGGAGTTGTGAACTGATCCAGACTTTCTGGAGAGCAATCTGGAATTATGCCCAAAGGGCTATAAATAATTTCCTATCTTTTGACGCAGCACCTAACCGCTCCTAGGGTTATATCCCAAAGAGATCATAGAAGTGGGAGGAAGAACCATATGTACAAAAATGTTTATAGCAGCTCTTTTTGTGGTGGTAAGGAATTGGAAATTAAGGGGGTGCCCATCGATTGGGGAATGGCTGAACAAGTTGTGGTGTATTCATGTTATGGAATACTATTGTGCTATAAGAAACGAGGAGCAGACAGTCTTCATATTTACCTGGAAAGGCTTATACGAACTGATGCTGAATGAGAAGAGTAGAACCAGGAGAAATTTGTACACAATTACAGACACAATGTATATGTGATGACCAACTTTGATAGACTGGACTCTTCTCAGCAATGCAGTGATATAAGTCAATCCCAAAAGACTCATGATGGAGAGAAATGTATACATCCACAAAAAGAACTAGAAAGAACTGAGTTTATATCAAGATTGAAGCAAAATACCTGATCTTCTTCCTTTTCTTATTTGGTTTTATGTCCTCTCTGCCATTTTTCATTCCATCTGATACAATCCATCTTTATAATCTGACTAATGTATAATGTGAAAGTATTTACAGATCCTATACTTGACTGTATGCCGCCATGAGGGGGAAGGGAGGGAGGGGGACAAAATGTGAAACTCAAGGAATTGTGGAATTGAATCTTGTAAACTAAAAGTAAACAAACAAATTAATTTTAAAAAATCACTGGGGGAAAAATAGTTTCATTTCATAAAAGAAAATCACATGAAAATAAAAAAAAATAGTATAAGATATTGGTTTATGCCTATTTTCTTCCAGACCACTTTCTAGTTTTCCTAGCAATTTTTACCAAATGGTGAATTATTTTCCCCAGAACTTAAATCTTTGTGTTTATCAAACATGAAGTTACTATAATATTTACTACTGTATATTATATACCTACTCTATTCCACTGATCCACCATTCTGTTTTGATATCAGTTTTGTTATCATTTAGTTTTGATAATTACCCTCCTTAAATACAGTTTAAAATCAGGTACTACTAGACCTCCTTCATTTACATTTTTATTAATTCCTTTAATATTCTTGACCTATTGTTCTACCAAATGAATTGTTATTTTTCTAGTTCAAAAAAAATTATTCTTTTGGTAGTTTAGTTGGGATAGAGCAGAATAAGTAGATGAGTTTAGATAGAATTGTCATATTTATTATATTGACTTGACCCCCCCCCCCATGACTAATTAATATTTCTCCAATTATTTGAGTCTGGCTTTATTTGTATAAAAATGTTTTAAAATTATGTTTATATAGTTCCTTGATTTTGTCTTGAATAATACACTCTTGGATATTTTATATTGTCTCAATTATTTTAAATGAAATCTTTCTTGCTATCTCTTCTTGCAGGGTTTTGTTGGTGATATAGAGAAATGCTGGTGATGTACGTGGGTTTATTTTATATTCTGTTATATTACTAAAATAATTCATTGTTTCCACTAGTTTTTTAGCTGAATCTCTGGGATTTTCTGAGTATTCCATCATATCATCTACAAGAAGAGATAATTTTATTTCCTCATTGCCTATCCTGATTCCTTCAATTTCTTTTTCTTCTCTTACTGCTTACAATATTGAATAATATTGGTGATAATGGGCATCTTCGTTTCACTCCTGATCTTTTGGGAAAGTTTCTAGCTGATGGTTTTAGGTAGATGCTTCTTGTCATTTTAAGGAAGAATTCATTTATACCTATGCTAACAAAGGATTTTTAATAGAAATAACTGTACTTTATCTAAAGCTTTTTCTGCAACTATTGATATAATCATATAATTTTTGTTGATTTTGTTGATATAATCAATTATGTTAATAGTTTTCCTTATGTTGAACTAGCTCTGCCTTCCTGGTACAAATCCTACTTGGTCACAATGTATAATCTTTGTGATATATTGCTGTAGTCTCCTAGCTGCTATTTTATTTAGAATTTTTGCACCAGTAGTCATTAGTGAAATTGGTCTATAATTTTTTCCTGTTTTTACCCTTTCTTTGCTAGCATTTACCAATAAAAGTGGTCTTTCAGCTCCTCAGTAAGCCAGAAGACCCTAAATTTGAGCAGACAGATCATGTTTACAAACTAAAGGAGGAACATCCAAAAGTTAGAAGACAGCATCATAGATGAGGAAAACAATATGATTGCCTGGAAATTTGGAATGCAGACCTAGCAACCCTTCCTTCCATCTTGTTACTATGGAGCGCTTACTTGTGGTATACACCTGCATGGCTGTTAGAGTCACCACCATAACAGACCAGACTTTCTTGAAGAACAGAGTTGCAGAGTTAACAGACCAGACTTCCTGGCATCCACCTGCATCCTTCAAGGACATTCCTTGGACACAATAATAGAACAGTGATTAACAGGAAAATGGAACTTTTAAACTTGACTACGAAAGGAAAGCTGAACTTCTGAACTTAACTCAGAGACAAAGAAACATACAAAATGTTGGCAGTGATACAGAAAGAATCAATTACAAAATAGAATTAGTTTGGCTCTCAATATACAGGAAGCCACCATGGTCAAACTCACCCCATGTCGTTGCCTAAATTGCCCATCCTTCAAGGCTCTGATCAAGTTCTTGCTCTTTAATTAGGCCTTCTTTTGAACCCTCCAGTCCATTGGGATCATTCTCTTCTTTGGGCACTGAATATGCCATTGTCCTATGTTGTGCTTCATTTCATGAAAGTATGACACATTAAATTCTATGTCTTATATTTCTTTTGTATCTCCCACAGCACCAAGCACAATGCTAAACATAAAGTCAAAGAATTATTTTAAAAGATATTTTGATCATTGTATTTCAGTATAGTCAATTTCCTTTGTAGTCCTACATATTTTATTTTATACATCAAAAAACATTATTCTGAGGAGCCCATCGACTTCAGTAGACTACCAAGGAGGTCCATGACTCAGAAAAAGATAAATCTTTCAGTAGAGGCAGCTAGGGGGTAGAGTGCTGTACTTGGAATCAGGAAGACCTGAGTTCAAATCCTGTATTAAACACTTAGTTCCAAGATTGTAGGCAAGTCACATGGCCTCCCTCAGTCTCAGGCTCCTCAACTTTAAAGTGAGAATGATAAATAGCACCCCCCTCACAAACTTGTTGTGAGAATAAAATGAGAAAAAAATGTAAATTGCTCCCCAAACCTTCTGGTGCTATAAAAATGGTAGCTATTTTCTTCTTCATTATCATCATTAATTATTTGTTTTTATTGGCCTTGTGCCTTCCTTTAAGAATAAACATCTACTCCCTTGGGGACCTTCTCCTTCTTATTCCTTGTCCAGAACAATAGCTGGCACTCATTATATCATTTACTAACTCTAGGAACCCCAGAATCCTAGAATCTGCTTTTCTTTCACAATATATCTTATGAGCACAGTTTCTTAACAAAGCCACTTTCACATATGCATCTTTACCAAAGTATAGATTCACATTTACTCAACAGATTACCCAGGACATCCACAGTGATACAGGATGACATTGCTTTCCATCAGTCCAGCCATGCTTTCTTAACCTAAAAATCCCTTCTAAGCATTTTTAATTAAATGTATATGTAATATGTGTATATGTATATTTTAATTAGAAAGCCTAAAAGGCAAAGATCTAAGAGGTATTTGAAACATAATGAGTTTTAAACTTAAAGAAAGGGCGCAGTCCAGCCCCTACCCCAGAGTGAAAGGTGGTGGAGGCACTGTGGCTGCTTCTGCCTGTGGCTGCCTCAAGAGCTCCTGGCCTACAGATCCTAGGGGGACCAAGGGACCATTCAGAGGGTAATTGTTCTTGCTTTGACCTGCTTGGATCTGGTTCACTTTCTTGGGTGTTGGTCCTGGGGTGAGAAACGCCACTTTGCCAGTGTGGTGTCTATAGAGAGGGCACCCTCCTCAGATCTCTGACAACATTTGTGAAAACCCCAGCAATTTGGGACAAAGCTCTCCTCTCTGGAAGCAGAGTTCTACCATGGCAAAGAGCTCAAAAGTAAAGTAATTGACTGGCAACATGAGCATACAGAGGAAGCACAAACAGACCATAGAAGCCTTTTTGGGGGACAAAAAGGATCAAAGCATGGAACAGGAAGAGGATAACAAAGTCAGAACTCCTGCATCAAAAGCCTCCAAGAAAAATATGAATTGGCTATAGGCCATAGAGGAGCTCAAGAAGGATTTTTAAAATCAAGTAAGAGAAGTGGAAGAAAAATTGGGAAGAAAAATGAGAATGAAGCAAGAAAATCATGAAAAGGAGTCAACAACCTGACTGAAGAAAATAACACCTTATTATAGGTGGCGCAGTGAATAGAGCATCAGCCCTGGAGTCAGGAGGACCTGGGTTCAGATCCAACCTCAGATACTTCTCACACACACACACACACACACACACACACACACACAAACTAGCCATGTGACCTTGGGCAAGTCACTTAACCCCAATTGCCCTACCCTCCCCCCTCCAAAAAGCAAAAAAAAAAGAAGAATAACCAATTATTAATATCAAAGTTTTCCCCTTTCTATTTTCCTCATTCAAAGCCCAGTCCTTGTAAAGGACAGGACTGACAAAGAGACCTTATCCTCAACTGGCAGAACTTATTTTTGATAAAAGAGTAAAGAGAATCTAAGTAAATTTTGACCCACTATTCTACTCGGGTAGGACTGGATGGAGGATAGATTCTTTGATCTAGATTTCTCAGAGAGGGAGGCTTGAGATGAATCTCTTTGTCCGAGAGCGCTGATATTATTAGAGTCATATCTCTCAGACCCTCTTAGAATTAAGCCAACTTCTCATTATAATATTCATTCTCTCATTAATTATTAACTAATCAGAGCTGATTTCCAACCATCAGAGACAGCCTCCTTTTCAAAGGTATTTAACCATTTGATGGTCTCCAAGGCTCATCTTTGGTTTTTGAGAGAACCACTGGCCTCAATTTATTAATTGTCTGCTAGCCATAATTAATAAATTGATTGTTAATTACCCAGAAACTCTGTCTGTTGGGGTTTTCATTCATTTCAAAACCAAATAAATTGTGTTGAGAATTTACCAGTGGCTTTAGAGTACCTTTGAGTAACAAGATTTATTCAATACTATAGATAAAGTTATGGGTGAATGTCTTTTTATGGTCTTTTGATTTTTGGATTGTTTTTGTTGTTGTTCAAATAGAAGATGGAGGGGAGTCTCAAAGCAGGTTGATTACTATTTTAGTTCTTCAAAATTTGTGACATTTTTCAATTTCTATTTACTGTCTTCTTCATTACAAAATTGATACATACCTAGCATGTTCATTTTAAATAATAAAAGCTTATAAGTTCATAGTAGCAACTCTTAACCTGGCATTCATAGATCCATTGATAGATTTCAGTGATGTCTATGAACTTATATGAGAAAAAAAATTTCATCCTTATTTCCACTAACTTTTACCTGAAACTTAATATTTCTTTCAGTTATTAATGTATGCAATAATTATTATTGAGAGGGGCAGCTAGGTGATAACAGTGGATGGAGCACCATATCTGAAATAAGGAAGACACATCTCCCTGAGTTCAAATCTGGTCTCTGACACTTACTAGCTACGTGACCCTGGGCAAGTCACTTAACCCTGTTTGCCTCAATTTCCTCACCTGTAAAATGATCTGGAGAAGGAAACTGCCAAGAAAACCTCAAATGGTGTATCAGCAAGCACCCCAGCGTCCCCAGGGTGGCTGCCAACACAGGTTCTTAGATCTGCTTTGCTAAAGGAAAGCAACTCAAAATTGGTTAACAAGCTTACTTTAATCAGTCAACTATGTATCGTTTACCTAGTTCAGGGGGAAAAGGTCAGCACTCCGAACTTCAGAGTATACAGACAGAATTATCAAGACAGAGAAACAGATCAAGTAGACAGGTTTCCAAACCATCCAACCATTACATCTATACCAAATCAACATCTGGGTTTTTCAAAGCCAGGGGGCTCTCAATAACTGCTTCCCAGAGTCTCATCTGAAGTGAGCCCCAAAGCAAAGCTTCACAAAATGGATTATATAGCCTTCTCCTGGGTCAGAGAATGTAACCACCCTCTTGACCCACTGCCTAATCACACAGCATCAAGCTGTGGGCATTCCTGAAAACCAAGCCTCCTGCCACAGGCTCCATGTGACCACATTCAGCCTATTAGGAGGCAGAGTATATTTTCAAATCAAGGAAGGTTCTCAGAGTCTCTTAAGCCTATCAAAGGGCCTAAGGGCAGGGAAGATCTTTAAATTTGCATTTCCATTACACATGGGGTCACAAAAAGTTAGACAAACCATTGAACAAAAAAAATTATTATTTTTTACTGTCTATAGGTTTTGACAGATTCCCAAAGGGAATGTCAATAACACCAAAGAATGTCAAGAACCCCTGGATTATAGATAGTAGAATATAAGCTTCTTGAGGGCAAGTACTGGCTTATGTTTGTTTTGTTTTGTCTTTGTTACCATCCCCAGTGCCTGGCACATAGTTACCACTTAGTAAATATTTGAATTGAGTTGAATGCAAGAGATATGTGTGTCTACTGGACATTTAATCATTGGTCATTTATATATTTTGTTGATAGGTAGAATGCTATGTGAGGAAAGGAGTAACTAATTAATCAGATTTGCCTTTGTCCCTTTTCTTCATACTACGTATAATAAAATATTATGGAACTGAAGGTGTGGTTGGATTTGGGTTTTTTTTGCTTTTTATTGGAGGGTAATTAGGGTTAAGTAACTTGCCCAAGGTCACATGGCTAGTTTTTGTGTGTTTGTGTTAAGTGGCTGAGGCCAGATCCAAACTCAGGTCCTCCTGGCTCCAGAGCTGGTGCTCTACTCACTGCACCACCTAGCGGCCCCATGGTTGGATAATTTTGAATCCTAGCTCTACTCCTTACTATCTGTGTGACCTTGGGCAGGTCACTTAGCCCTTCTATAGGTGTGAGGTCACTTACCTCTCTGGGCCTTACTTCTTCATCTGTGAGAGGAAGAGGTTGAAGTAGATAATTTCATCCACCTCACATCATGTGATACCTGGAATAGCATGTAGCCACTGGACATCTTTTCACCATCTTCTTCCGCAAGATTTGGAAACAAAATTACCATATTAATTTACTTGCATAAAATTTGGCAATAGGATTAGGAATAGCCTAGAAAAAAAACAATTAAACAACTAAACTATAAAAAGCATTTGTTTATATTTATCCTCTTCAGAGTCCAAACACTATGGTCCCAACCAAGAATATTTCACATTTTGGATTATTTCACATTTTAAAAACAGTTTGATAAGATGTTGAATGTCCTTAAATTGGGCAATGGTCCAGTGGGAAGAGTACTGACTTTGGAACCAAAGGACTTGGGTTCAAAGCCCTCCCTTTACTATTTACTATCTATGGGACTTGACATCTCTTTGCCTTAGTTTCTTCAACTGTAAAATTAGATTAGTCAAGGTCAAAGATGTCAAACATGGCCCCATGCAGCCTGCAACATTATTGAGTGTTACCAGAACCAAATTAAAATGTAATTAGGAAACATTTAGCAAAAATAAATAAAAATATAATAAAGAATAGATAATATTCCCACAAACCCTTGACCTGCTTGTCCTCATATTATTACAAAGAACTAAAGGACCCTGATTCATACAGGAATACCTATACTAAACCCTAAGTCTAATAGCTTTATCTTATAGTAACGTAAGATGTTCTAGAATCAAGTATTTAATAGATTTGTTATTGTTTATTTCAAAATGTTTGATCATTGAAACTTGCCACTGAGAATAGGGACAAAACGGTAATAAGGGAACCATATTTCTCAAACTTCAGAATGTCAATTTCAGGCAAAATTTATACCAAGCTGCAATCTCCATTGAGCCAAACTTAAAGTCTTCCAGGTGCTTGCAGGTAAATCGAGTCAGAAGACTCCTACCTCAGCTCATTTGAAACAGGTGTTCCCCCAACCTTCATACCTGTATCTTACAGGGTCTGGCACCATGGGTAGCTTGGGCAGCCTTTTTTAGTACTCATATCTGGAGTTGAACTCAGTCAGTTAACAGTCCCATCAAATCTTAAATAACAAGCGCCAACAATCAGTTTAAGATATGATTATAATCTCACATTGGTTAAGGAACATCTTTAAAGTGAGCCTCAGATAACCTGTATTCATTTCTAAATTTATCCTTGTTCATAAAAATCAACTCTCCCTTCGGGATTATAAATTATTGCTCTAATAGATGTGCATCTACTTCCAAACTTCTTACAATCTTGTATCTTCTTACAATTATGCTTAATCTTAGCTCATACTAAAATTTCTTTTCTCTCAATTAAAAATGTCTCTGATTTAATCCCAACAATTAATTCAGTCAATTGTATTAATACCAAATTGATCTTTCATCACTGAAATACACTGGGACCCATTCTACACATATACACAGATATACCTTTATTACAGTAACTTTATAATCCCAACCTCAGTCCATGGGATAATAATTCAATATTGCATTTGTATCCTTTTTTTCCTTTCCTTATCAAATTTGATTGAGCTATTAATTATAAAATCAAGTTATAAATCTTTCTGCCTTCCTAAATACTTCTTTACACTCTTCTCAACATACTTAAACCATCTGATACAAAGGTATCCAGACCACTATCTAGAGACAGGAGGGGCTTGGATAAATCCCTTTTGTCTCCAGACCTTCTTATCTGCCTTCCATATTTCTAATCAAAACTTTATTTGTCCTTCCAAATCTCTCAAACCCATTATCCAGCTTATTCAGCTTTCCTTTACGCTTTTAACCATAAAACAAGATAGCTCATAAGTTATTATACTTTTACTAACATAGCTGTTCTGCTTAGACAAAGCAAAGGGGTTAATGGCTAAACCTCACAAGCTGATGGATTTATGTCCTTGCAAAGTTTGTTTATTCTTCCCTAGTTATACTCAGTCTGGAAGAGTGAGATACTTAAGGAATCTAAATCTTTTACTTATACATTCAATTACAAATGTTAACTTTTGCTTATGCCATGCAATAACCACAAATTCAGATTAAAAACAGCAAGATCTCTTCTGCAAAACATTTTTTTCCCTAAAAGTATTTCCTTTCTTTAAAAACAATTTGAATTTATCCTGGTGTTAAGCAGAATAATCACTAAACCTTTATGAAAGACCTGCATTATGCATAACTTTTCATTGATTAGCAAACTCTGCCATAAAGATGAAAAGCAGAGACCTGATTGGATAAAGCATCCAAGCATTCAGTGTAGTCCCAAAACCCTTTTACCTTAACATCAGTTTACTCTCATTGAATTGCAATATGCCACAAAGATTTACCAGGACTCATATACATAATGAGTTCCTGTTCTAAATTCCAAATTTGTACTAAAAACCAATTACTAGAAATCAGTTTTACCAACTTTAAAGACCAGTTTGGATAGGGGAGGCACCGGCTCCAGTGTCAGGATGACCTGGGGATCAAATCCAGGCTCTGACACTTAGCACCACACCCAGAAATAACTGGCCGTGTAACCTTGAGCAAGTTACTTAACCCCTATTGCTTAAAAAAAAAAAAAAAAAGACCAGTTTGGAGACTGACTGATTTCTCAGTAAGACTTCTTCAGAGGCTGAAGAAGTAACTGCTTCTCCTACCCACCTCCTTCCTGGTGGGGAGTGATGAAATTCCCTTCTTAATCTGATCTGTGATAAGTGGAATGACTCTTTAGGCAATCCACCTGAATTTCCAAATCCCAGGGTCCCATCTAGAAACTTCAGAAAATTCACAGTAAGTTTGAATATTACAAAATCTACACATAATTGATAAAATGACCAGAAATCTTACAAAGTCTTTGTATAGTTAAACTTCTGGTATAAAAGATAACTGTTAGAGATCCTTTTTAATCTTTTGTACATAGACTTGCTACTTCTCGTTGTTTAGGAGCTTCATAACTAAAACAAACTGCCCCACCCCCCCTTCCTTTCTTTCCCAAGGCTGAGGACTTTGCCCAAAAATTGTTTCCAGGGACACCTAAGCCCCCTTTTCCATACACATTAACAATTCTAGGTTTTATAAAATTTACAAGAGGATTCACAGGGTCTTTTCACATAATTACCAATAATTACTTTTTCACAAGCATGCTTTTGTAAATACTTGATTTATGAATTGAACCTTCCTTTAAAGCAAAAAAAACTTGAAAGTTTATGATTTCTTAAATTACAAGATTTCAGAATATCATTACTGATATTCTAACATGGTCAGAGTACTTCATTCATCATTTTCTTGTTCCTCTAACAGGATAATTCTTAATTTAACAGCATTTAGATTATGAGAAACTGCTTCTATTATAACATAATACAGATGTTTACCAGTAGCACAATTATTATGTTCTCAAATTTCTTACAATTATATTAATTCCATAAAATCCCTATAACATCGCCTTACTGAACAGTAAGCTAGGGTAAATAAAACTTTCTGGGGCCATACAGTGAGTCAATTTCTTAATGTCAAATTAACAATATATAACTTTTTGACCATAAAACCATACATTTCTGAGTTCTAATACCCTTGGCCCTCAAAAATGAAATATTATCCACAAATGTATATGTATATATATGTATGTGTGTATATATTCAGTTCTCTGTTCGTGCTCACATTTCAGATCAGTTTAAAATATGCTGGGCTAATTATTCTAAAAGCTTCTTTTGGTTCTAGTAATAATCACAAATATCTTTACCATAATCAATGCCCATCTTTAAATTCAAATTCAGTAAGCACAAAATTTCAGCCTTTCCAAAACAATAATAATAAACCTTCAAATATGGGAATTCCTTAAAACTAATTTGGTATAAAAATGTTCTTAAGTAATATAAATTCCCCAAACATTATATATTCACATACATCCAAGTTAACATACATAAATATATCCCTAGATGACTTAACAGCTTCTGAGTAATAAGAAAATTGTTTTTAACAGCAGAGTTCATGATTTTTTTTCCAAATTACATAATTTAGAAATGTACAATGTCCCAAACATTATGTATTTAAACCTTGCATTCTATTATAATTTTAGGTGAATTCATTTCCAAACTAGAAATTAAATTATAACTTTAAACCACTGTATACATTTTCATAATAGCCAAGAGTTCAAATGATCAATCTGAACATTATTTACATTTATATATGCCCAGAGATGAAGCATCTTGTTCATGGAGTAGCCAGGTAGCCAGTTTCACTGGATCAAAGAATATGTGTCAGAGAGTAAAGTATAGAAAGACTGGAAAGGTAGGAGGATGCTAAGTTATAAACATCTGCTCAAAATCTTGTCATCTTCTCAAGAGTTCTCAGGCAAAGCATTCTTCCAGTGAGTGACCCCCAAGGCCATATCAAGCTCCCAACTTATATACCATTTTACTTGGCAACTGATTGGCTGAACCCCATGCCTAACCTGAAACTGACAGGCTTAGTGCCCAAAGGCATGAAAGCCCTTTTGCCTCACATCTAATGTGCCACAGCTGTGGATTACCGGAGATTAATCCTTCAGATGTTTACAATTTAACTTGAAGCTGGGAAACTGAACTCCAAAAGAAAAACAGCAAAAAAAAATCCCACTTTGCTTGCAGTTACAAGACGACTGAAGTTTATCGACTAGAGAGGTAACATGAACAGACCTCTACTTTAGGGATATCATTTTGATGACTGAATAGAGGTAGGATTGGAGTAGGGAGAGACTTGAGTCAGACAGACCCATTAGCAAGCTATTGCAGTAATCTAGGTATGAGGTGATGAGGGCTCCACTAGTCTAGTGTCTAATCATCTTGATCCATGTCTGGCTACTGGACCCAGATGGCTCTGTAGGAGAGAGTGAAGCTGGTGACTTTGCACAGCCCTCCCTCACTTAAATCCAATTCATTGGCAAGGCACCACCTTCCTGATGTCATTGGCCCTCTTTAAGAATGAAGGACAAAACAAAAGCATTATTTTTGCTGAAGTGCATCCTCCCTCTTTTTGATTTTACCTTTGACCTAGTTGGTGCCTAAAGCAACAAGTAAGAGGAGAGGAGCGGGTGTATTCAGGAGATGTAACAAAGGTAAAATCAACAGACCTTGGCGACAGCTCAGATATGGGGTCTGAGAGATAGTGAGGAAATGAGGATGACTGTTGAGTTGTAAGCCTGAGGGACCTGCAGGGTGGTGTTGCCCTCAATAATAATAGGGAAAGTAGGAGGGGGTGAGGGATTGGGGGAAAGTATGGCCCTTTGACTGAATCCATACATACTTGAGGACCTAGAGGGCCACATGTGACCTCAAGGCCACAGGTTCCCCACCACTTGAATGGACAGTGTACACAATGACTATTATAATGTAAATAGAAGCAACAATAAAAGAGCAATTGTAAAGACCTATCTTGTGCCACAGGGATTCTTAGCTATTTTTGTGTCATGGACCCCTTTGGTATTCTAGAGAAGCCTATATATCCCTTCTTAGAATAATATTTTTAAGTATAGGATTACAAAAGAAACTAGTGGTTAGTGAAAATAACAATTTAATTTTTTTCCCTTCAGATTCACAGACTAACACCCCTGCCTCCCCTGCCCACCCAAAATCTATCTATTGACCCATTGGGGGATCCCTGGATTCCTAGTTAAGAACCCTTCCTCTCAACAGAGAAATACGAGGAACTATGAAAGCAGAACATTTTGTAAAATGCAGCTCAAAACACTTTTCTGGGCTTCTTGACTGCTCACACACTGCTTGGGTAAGATGAAGGCCTTACCATCTGCCTTTTCATTGCATCCTAAGGACCTCTAAGCCTTACCATCTGCTCTGCCTCTAGGCCCTCCAGAACCCTGGGCACTACCATCTGATCTAGTGAGTCAATTCAAGGAAACTTGGATCATGCCATTATCTCTGTTTGCACTTTCTAGGACTCAGCAGGTCTTCCTATCTACCCAACAGCTGAAATTTGATTTGTGTTTACTCTCACAATTAAAGTATGATCTCCCTGAGAGTAGGGATGGTTTCACATTTCCTGTTTAATTCCCCAGCTATTAGCATAGTGCTTGGCACACACTAAGTGCTTCATACATTTTTTTTATTCACTCATTTATTTTCATTCATTCAGGCAGGACATGAACCTAGGTCTTCTCTGCTATGCCACTTGTCACTAATTATTAAAAATTTTAAAAAGGAATATGCAAACATATACACAATAAATATGAACTTTGTTGTGTTTTAAATTACTTCTCAAAAAATCCTTCATTTTTATGTAATTTGTCTTTCAGTAGTTTCAGTCATAGCTTGATGATGATCCAATTTTGAGGTTTCCTAGGTAAAGATACTGGAGTAGTTTGCCAATTTCTTTTACCCATTACTTCTTAGTTTAAAAATAAAATGTTATTCATGTATTTATTTGGTTTGTTTTTATCCCAACATTTTCCTAATAAAAAAGAAAAGAAAGAAAGAAAGAAAGAAAGAAAGAAAGAAAGAAAGAAAGAAA
>NW_027186390.1:9560722-9564596 GCF_028583685.1 Petaurus breviceps papuanus
AAAGAAAGAAAGAAAGAAAGAAAGAAAGAAAGAAAGAAAGAAAGAAAGAAAGAAAGAAAGAAAGAAAGAAAGAAAGAAAAAGAAGGAAAACTTAGCAAAACAAACCAACATTTTGAAAAAGTTGCATGCAGTGTTCCAGATTTGTGGTCCCCACCTCTGCAAAGAAATATGGGGAGGTATCTTCCCAAACTTCTTCTTTGGGGACAAGATTGATCATTATAATTTATTAGCATTCAGATTTGTTCTTATTCCTTCCATTTATACTCTCATAGTCATTGTGTATATCATTTTCCTGGTTCAGGTTACTGGTCTTCGCTTTCATTCATATAAGTCTTCCCCATGCTTCCCTGTAGTCTTCATATTCAGTGTTTCTTATAGGGTTAGATTTATGTGTCACACACCTTGCCCAGCCTTTCCTCAGTCAATGAGAGTCTGTTTGTTTCCAGTTCTTGACTACTACAGAAAGTGATCCTACAAATATATTTGGTGTATATTGAACTTTTCATTTTGTCTTTGGTCTCTTTGGTATATTTGCCATTGATTTTTTTTTTATTTTATGTTTATTTTTAGTTTACATCATTCATTTCCATAAGATTTTAAGTTACAAATTTTCTCACCATTTTTCCCCTACCCACCACACCAAAACAGCTATCCCTATGAATTAATATCCCCTCCCCCAATCTGCTCTCTCCTATATTTTCCCTCATCCCCCTTTGACTTTCCAGTAGGGTATGGTGGATCTCTGTGCTCCAGTGCCTGTATATCTTATTGCCCAGTTGCATGTAAAATAATAATAATTATATATACATATACATATATATTTTAAACATTTGATTTTAAAACTTTGAATTCCAGATTCTTTCCCTTTCTCCCTCGTCACCCACCCTTATTGGGAAGATAAGCAATTCAATATAGCTTGTACATGTGTAGCTATGCAAAACATTTCCATAGTGGATACATTGTGAAAGACTGACTATATTTTCCTCCATTCTATCCCACCCTTCACTTGTTCTGTTCTCTACTTTGATCCTGTCCCTTTTCAAAAGTGAATGCTTCCAACTTCCCTCCCCCTCAGCCTGTCCTCCCTTCCATCATCTCCCTTCTCATCCCCTTCCCCCCTACTCTCCTGTAGGGTGAGATACCCTATTTAGTGTGTATGTCATTCCTTCCCTAAGCCAAATTCAAAGAGAGTAAGGTTGACTCATTCCCTTTTGCCTTCCTGTTCTTCCCCTCCATTGTAACCATTTTCCCTTGCTTCTTCTATATGAGATAGTTTATCCTATTCTGTCTCTCCCCATCTCCTCTCATTATATTCCTCTCTTACCTCTTAATTTCACCTTTTAAGTATCATCCCTTCCTATTCAATTGGTCCTGTGCCCTCTATCTATGTATACCTGTACACATATATACATACACACACTCACATATGTATTCATATGGCCATATACCCTCCTATATAGACATATATATGTATGCATACATATATATACATTTATATTCCCTTCAACTATTCACATACTGAGAAAAGTTTCATAAGTTATAATTATCATTTTTCCATGTAGAAATGTAAATAGTTCAACTTTGATAAGTTCCTTATGATTTCTTTTCCCTGTTTACCTTTTCATCCTTCTCTTTCTTCTTGTAACTGAATGGCAGATTTTCTATTCAACTCTGGTTTTTTCATCAAGAATGCTTGAAAGTCTTCTATTCCACTGAATGACCATATTTTCCCCTGAAACATGATACTCAGTTTTGCTGGGTAGGTGATTTCTTGGGTTTAATCCCATCTCCTTTGACCTCCGGAATGTCATATTCCAAGCCCTTTGATACCTCAGCATAGAAGCTGCCAGATCCTGTGTTATCCTGATTGTGTTTCACAGTATTCAAATTGTTTCTTCCTGGCTGCTTGTAATATTTTCTCCTTGATCTGGGAACTCCTGAACCTGTCTATAATATTCCTAGGAGTTTTCTTTTTGGGACTTTTTTTTAGGAGGTGATAGGTGAATTCTTTCCATTTCTATTTTGCCCTCTGGTTCTAAAACATCAGGGCAGTTTTCCTTGAGAATTTCTTGAAGGATGATTTCTAGGTCCTTTTTTTGATCATGGCTTTCAGGTAGTCCAATAATTTTTAAATTATCTCTCCTGGATCTATTTTCCAGGTCAGTGGTTTTTCCGCCATTGATTCTTAATGTCCTTATTCTGGGCCTAATTGGATAAGATTGCCCCCAAGGAATCATAGAGTTGGAAGGGACCTTGGATGTTATACAGTATAACCCCCTACTCCAACCTGACTCCCCTCTCCAATTTTTCTGACAAGTGGCCTTCTAGTCTTTGCTTCTAAATACCTTCAGTGATAGAGTAGTGTTCTCTATTAAAAAAATATATACATAATATGTGTATATGTGATTGCTAGAAAGTTCTTCTTTATTCAGCCTACATCTGTTCCTGTCTTATTTAATAAGATATCCAACTCTCTATAACTTCCTCTTCTGTCCTCTCAGACCAAACAGGGTAAATCCAGTCTGTATTCTACATGACAGCCTTTCAGATAGTTGAAGATCACTATCAAGATCATCATGGCCTGAATGATGTCTGTGTCTCTGTTCCAAAGAGCATAAAATATAATTGGTTTTATGCTGCTGACTAACTGGCTATAATTTGACTTTTGTGTTGCTCAAAGTCAGGGCCCAGTCTTCAAAATTTGCTATTGTTGTGGTGGCATATTTGTCCTCTGCGCTCAACACTTATCTCCCCATCTCACTATTAGTATTTTGTTTTCCCTCCTCTGCAAAGATTTACCAGTAAAAATATGGCTCCTATTTCTGTTTTTTGAAGACTTTATTTCTCTTTCCACTCAAAGTGCTTCCTGAGATGAGATGAGTGGCTGTAAGACTGCACAGAGATATTTTTTCCTTGAATTTTAGGTTACTGTGATTGATTTCTTCCCATTGATTCCTTATTGGAAACAATGATGAAAACCGCAAACTGTTGTTCATTGTTAACCCATCGCAGGAAACATTTGCAATATAGCTACTGGGTTAGTATTGCTTTGGAGGGTTACCAGAGTCATTAGAAATTAGTCTGTAAATTGTCTCATCCTTGAATGCTTGTAGGCGATTTCCAGCTGTGAGTTTTCCAGCACTTCAGCTGCACACAGCCAGTGGGGCTATGAGAGCCAGTCAGGAAGACTTTGAGAGGGCAAAGGTGCAAGTGAAACACTTGAAGGAGGATCCGGGAAATGAAGTGAAACTAAAACTGTATGCGCTATTTAAACAGGTAAATAAAGCTTGTTTGTTCTGGGTGAGAGATGATTGAAGGTAACCTTTTTTTTTTCCTTAAATAAACTTTTAAAAATTTAATATTTTATTTTCCCCAATCACATGCAAAATAATTTTTAATGTTCATTTCTTAAAACTTTTGAGTTCTAAATTCTTCCCTCCACGATCCCCCCTCATTAAGAAGGCAAGCAATTTGACATAGCTTATACATGTACAGTCATGTAAAACATATTTCCATATTAGTCATGTTGTGAAGGAAAACACTGACCAAAACAAGAAGAAGAAAAATAAAGTATCATTAAAAGTCATCTTGAGGACATCAAATGTAAGTGGTCAAGTCAACAAGCATCTATGAAATGCTTCTTATTCACCATCTCTCCAATCCCAGCATTTCCCTATCTCCCATTCCTAGAATGCTCTCCTTTCTCATTTCCACCCCCTAGTTTCCTTCAAGTCCCAGCTAAAATCCCAACTTTTACAGGAAGTCTTTCCCAGCCTTTCTTAATTCTAGGGCCTTCCTTCTGTTGATTATTTCCTATTTATCCTAGATAGATAGATAGATAGATAGATAGATAGATAGATAGATAGATAGATAG
>NW_027186390.1:9564606-9606412 GCF_028583685.1 Petaurus breviceps papuanus
TAGATAGATAGATAGATAGATAGATAGATAGATAGATAGATAGATAGCTTGTTCACAGAGTGGGTGTTGCCTCAGACAAACATGAGACCTGGGAAAGACCTTAGCTTCCATTGCATCTGGGCTCATCTCCAGTCACACTGACCTATGTCTTGTCACTGGATTCTAATGAACCTGGAGGAGAGAGTGGGGCTGGTAACTTTGCACAGTCCTGCTTCACTTAAATCCAATTCACTTCCAAGTCATCACCCTCCTAATATCATTGGTCCTCGAAGAGACAAGACAGAAGACACAGTTGCTTTTATGTTGTCTTAGCCCATTCGACTGTAAGCTCCTCAAGGGCAAGGACTGTCTTTCTTTTGCCTCTTTTTATATCCCCAGCTTTCAGCACAGTTTGTTGTTCATTCATTTCAGCCCTGGCCTACTCTTCATGACCTCATGTGGAGTTTTCTTGGCAAAGACACTGGAATGGGTTTCCATTTCCTTCTCCAGCTCATTTTACAAATGAGGAAACGAAAGCAATCAGAGAAATGACTTGCCCAGGATCACACAGCTAGTAAGTGTCTGAGGCCAGATTTGAACTCAGGAAGATGAATCTTGGGAAGATAAGGCCCTCCATCTACTGAGCCACTTAAGCTGCCTCCAGACATTTAGTAAATATTTATGAGTGACTGACTGCTATGTGCTAGGTGTTATAGGTATACAGAAATCCCCTTAAGGATCTCTTAGTCTAATGGGGGAAGTATTATCTACTTTCCTAAAATTTGATTTGCTTCTTAATTTACTTTCTTCCTATGATGAAGAATATAGTTTCCTTATAAAACGTATTTTTAAATGGTAAAATAGTCAAAAATTACCTTGGAATATTTTCATATGTGACCAATTATAATAAATTATTATTTATGGTTTAATTATCCCTAAATTGATTGATTATGCCTTGTATTTATTCATC
Source organism: Petaurus breviceps papuanus (assembly GCF_028583685.1). NCBI lineage: Eukaryota > Metazoa > Chordata > Mammalia > Diprotodontia > Petauridae > Petaurus > Petaurus breviceps. Next base: position 9,565,556 of record NW_027186390.1, read on the forward strand.
CAAATCCTTTGTTTTTCTCTTGTTTTCCCTCACAGAAAAGCATGTTGATATAGTAGCAAGAGTGCTAAATTCTAATCCCTTCTGACACTTGGAGCTGTGAGACCCTTAGATTAGACAAATCATTCCCTGGACCCTAGTTTCCTCAGTATACCATGGGGATAGTCATATTTTTCCTACTTGCCTCATATGGGTGGTAATAGGGAAGGTATTTTGTGAACCTTAAGATGCTCCATAAATATTAATTCACTTTAAAGGATATATTCTAGCACCATGGTCAGAAAGTAGTTCCTGACAAGGAGGAGAGGTGAATTTCAGACTCATTTAGTTTAAGGTTAAGAGGGTAGCACCATGGATAGAGTACTGGATCTGGAGTCGAGACAACTCAACCTTTCTGAGTTCAAATCCAGCCTCTGACACTTAATAGCTGTGTGACCCTGGCAAAGTCACTTCACCCTGTTTGCCTCAGTTTCCTCATCTGTAAAATGTGCCGGAGAAGGAAATGGAAAACCACTTCAGTACCTTTTCCAAGAAAACCGCAAATGGGGTCAAGAAAAGTCAGACATGACTGAAAAACAACCAAACAACAAAAGTTTAAGGTTAACTGCTGTTGTTCTTGCCGTTTTCAGCCTTTGGTCACCGTTGCCATTCACCTTCTTGCTTCCTTTTCTCCAAGACTCCCAAACAATGCTAGATCAAGTCACAAAACCGAGTCGACTCCAAAGCGATGCTACCTAACTTCAGTTTAGCTCCCACTGCTACTTTTATTCATCTAGATTTACTTCCTGTCACTGCTCTTCAGCAATTGTTCCAAACTTTCAGCTATGCCCTTGAGCCCCCAGTGCTGCCTCCACAGATAAGCTCATCTCCTGTTTTATTTAGGAAAACGGATCCTCCTAAACAGCGTCCTGACTCAGGCCTCTCCTTTGTGCATACCATCCTTCACAGAGCTACCAAAATCATCTTTCTAAAGCACAGGCTTGGATATGTCCTTCCCCTGTTCAAACTTCTTAGATAAACCTGTCTCCTTATCTGGGTATTTAAGGACCCCCACTGTTTGGCCCCAGCCCTACCTTTCCAACTTTATTTTGTGTTATTCCCCTTCACATTTTCTGTGTTAAAACCAAACTGGACCAGCCTCAGACACTTAACACCCACACAAAAAAACTAGCCGTGTAATCTTGGGCAAGTTACTTAACCCCAATTGCCCTCCAAAAAGCAAAAAAAAAAAAAAATACAAACTGGATTGCCAGCGATTCCCCCAACTAGCTGTTAAGTGCCAAACTTTATGCTATTTCCACATAATCTCATCTCTTCCTTTCAGATTTCCTCCAACGCTTACTAGCCATGTGACCTTGGGGAAATCACTTAACCTCTCCATCAACCTCAGTTTCCTCATCTGTAAAATGGGGATAATAATAGCACATCTCTCATAGGGTTGTTTTGAGACTCAAATGAGATAATACATGTTGAACACCTTGCGAACTTTGAAATGCCATATAATTGTTAGATATTAGGGAAGGGAAAAGAATATGCATTTATACAGTGCCTACTGTGTGCCAGGCACTATGATAAGAACTTTAAGATATCTCATTTGATCCTGTCAACACTATTATTATCCTTGTTTTACAGTTGAGGAAACCAGGCAAACAGTATGTGTCTGCGGAGGGATTTGAACTAGAATTCATTCTACTATAACACTTAGCTGCCTCTGATTTTATTATTATTTTCTTCATGTCCCCCAAGTTTGCCTTCTTCATAGCCTTGATATTGGGGCTCCCACATGCACTTGTAATTGAGGGCTGGCTCTGAATCCTTCTTGCTCTTTTTATAGGCTACTGAAGGGCAGTGTACCTCACCAAAGCCAGGTATGCTCGACTTTGTCAACAAAGCAAAATGGGATGCATGGAATGCTCTTGGTAGCTTGCCAAAGGTGAGTCCTGTGCTCAGTGCTACTGTCCCATCCTTTTCCTTACGTACTAAAAGAGAGTTTCTTGGTGATATTTGCCTGAGATCACTCTTCCCGGCTCTTCAGCTGGATAGCCCCCCTCTTCATCCACAGTCTCCTTATCTGCTGCTTTACATGATACATTCCCTCCTTAACAGAATTGTTATTTCTCCTTAACTGTCAGCCCAATTTGCAGCGTATACAACCGGCTGATTTTGTCTCTGCCATTTTCATCCTAGGACACTGCCAGGCAGAATTATGTGGATTTAGTAGCAAGTCTGGTTTCCTCTCAATCCTTAAATCAAGAAAAGACTTCTGCTAGTGATAAGAAATCTGAATATGAAAACCTGGTAGTCACCAGGGAAGGCAATATTACACAAATCCTGTTAAACCGCCCCACCAAGAAAAATGCTATTAATGTTAAGGTAAGGAGACTAATCATACTTAATAGTACTTTTGTTGTTCGTTCATTTCAGTCATGTTTAACCCTTTGTGATCCCGTTTGGGGTTTTCTTGGCAAAGATACTAGAGTGATTTGCTGTTTCCTTCTCCAGCTCATTTTACAGATGAGGAAACTGAGGCAAACAGGGTTAAGTGCCTTGCCCAGGGTCACACAGCTAGTGTTTACTTTACCTTTTTTTAGTGCTTCTCATTTAAGTACTCTGGGCTTTCAGAATAGTCATTGTTTTTCAGATAATCCCTGTGGGTCTGTAAGGTACCATTCAGTTAGGAGGGAAATCTTTACTTCCTCTATACAAATAGACTTCTTATAAACAGAGAAGCACTCACTAAATGTCTGAGTCAGTATTCAAAACTTGTGAGCTCCCAGAAGATTCAGAATGTTAATTTTTTTTTATAATGATTGACGTGGTACAGTGAGAAGTATGCTGTCACTGGAATCAAAGGACCTGGGTTCAGATCCTACCTCTAACACTACTAGCATTTGGGCTGTCACTTAACTGCCTAGACCTTGGTCCCCTTACTCATAAAATGAGGGCGTTGGACCAGATGCCATCTTCCCTTCTCCCTCTGCATCCCGTGACCTGCCAACGAGAAGGAAGAGGCTCTGAGACCTCAGAGATCCCCTTTCAAGTCAAGCAGAGAAGGATGAACTGCATACTAATTAGTGTTTTTTTAGAATTGCAAGCAGCTGCCTATCCTTCATCTTTGGTTTTCCCATCATTGAATTATACAAATACCTGAAAAAATCTTCACAGCATAAGGAATGCCTAGTATGGTATTTCCTTCTACCAGTAAAGGTTGTAGCCAGTTTTTGACTTGATAGATAAGTCCTAGGAAGGTACCTCAGGTGCATAGTAACCACCACAGGGTCCCACAGGTAGGAAGTGCTCAAAGCAGTGTTTGAATTCAGGCTTCTTCACCCCAAGCCCACCACTCCATTCACTCTGCCTCCCTGCCTCTGCATCGTTGAATTGATTAGATTGAACTAATATTGAATCAGACTACACACTAGGATGAGACATGGATGCAAACCTTATCCTTTGGACCCATACTCTACATTATAGTGAACACATGACACAAATAAGAGAACGCTTATGGACAAGGTCTGGAGAACGTCATATGTGCATCATTTACTTAAAGCTCTTGATCCTCAATTTGTTATCTCGGTTTTCCCCAACACTGCTGTGAGTGACCCTGCCAGTCCTTATTTCCCCATCCCATGGAATAGTGGTAACAAACTCAAGCAGAAACAGGGACCACTAAATCATATGGAAGGATCCCTGCAGGCTACACATTGACTTAGAAAACCACATATTAACATTTTCTACATTGTGTTTATTTTTATTTATTTTGTTAAATATTTTCCAATTACATCTTAATCTGGTGTGGGCCACACTTGGGAGTGTTGGGGGCTGTGGGTCATGTGCTTGACACCTCTGCCGCGGAATGTATTCATTTCACTCATGTTACATTTCACTCATGTTATTTATGAGAGACATCATGGTACAGCAGAAAGAGAACTGAACTTGGAATTAAGGACCTTTGAGCTCACTTCCTGTCCGTGACCTTGGGAAACACCTAAGTTTTCGTTTTCTCCTCTGTAAAATGAAAGGATTGGACAAGAGGTCCTTTTCTTTCAGCACTGGGCCTCTTCAGTATTTGTCCTCTGAGTCATTTTTCTGTCAAGGTATATATTGACATCAGTGATATCAGTAAGCTAGGATGTTGCTGATGAGTCATTTCAATCATGTCTGACTCTTTGTGACCTCATATGGGCTTTTTCTTGGCAAGAGTAGTTTACCATTTTCTTCTCTGGCTTGTTTTACAGATGAGGAATCTGAGGCAAACAGGATTAAGTGGCTTGCCCAGGGTCACACAGCTAGTCAGTGTCTGAGGCTGGCCTTAAACTCATGTCCTCCTGATTCCAGAGCCAGTATTCTTATCCATTGCATCACCTAGCTGCTAAACTCAGAGGGCTTAGCCCTGCTACAGGATAGAGACCAACTTCCCTTGGTGGGAAATGCTGCCTCACCAGAATGACTAATAGATAGACCATTAATAAAGCCATTGGTTGATGATTCTTCTTTCTAAGATTAATTCTTTCCTTCTGTCTTCTGCTCCTGTAGATGTATAATGAAATTATGCTAGCCCTTGAAGCTGCAGGCAAGGATGATTCATCACTAACTGTTATCACAGGTATTCTGTTTTGTGGGACATCTTGCTCTCCTGTTTGGATAGATCCCTAACCTGGGTGGGAGGTTGGATTAGATGTTCTCAGGGATCCTTTCCAACTGTAATATTCTATGATTCTAGTCCACTGAAGCTAGGGAAATTATTTTCTTTCCATATATAGTGTTGCTGTTCTCTGTAGTTTAGCTTTCAGACTTGATCAGCTGTATTGTATATAAGTAGAAAATGAGTCCAAGAATGTTTCCTCCTCACTAAGAAATCAGCACCCTGTGAACCTAGATAAATGGGCTACTATTTATGTTCTTATGGTCCTAGAGAAGTCACTTAACTATTTCTCTGCTTCATTCCTCTAGCTCTGAAGTGAAAATACAGGTGATGGGCCCTGCTTAGGTTTGAGAATATGTGGGCAACAATTAGGAAAGCCTAACCAATTTTTAAAAATCTTTTAAACCATTCACCTTCATTTATCTTCACTTTGTCAGGTAGAAATTTGTCATACAAGCTAGTGACACAATGATAAAGCATTTAGTTACAGGTAGATTCAAGCAGCTTAAAAATTAATGTTTTATTACATTAGTGCCTTGAATGGTATTTGTTAATTCTATTGCTTGGGCTTTGAGCTCAGGGCGGATTTCTTCAATATTCCGTGGATCTACCTATTAATTTTAATAATTTATTAGGGTACTCTTCAGAATCTACTGCATTGGAATTCCTAATTGTAGAAATAATTGAGTTTTACACATAAATGGGTATTAGTGATAGCATGGTATCTATTTTTATTTAGTAATAACTACTCATATTTTTATAGCAGTTCAAGGTAATTGAGCATTTTTCTTGCCACAAGTATTGTCCCTACTTTACAGATGAGAAAATTGAGCCTCAGAAAGGCTAAGAAACTGTTCCGCAATGGCACAGTAAGTTTCGTCAATCAGGATTTGCACCCTGGTCTCCACACTTCCTTGATGCATCACACCATAGTAGACAACTTCATGAGTTTCTCTTGCCAAAAAAATTTCATTCCAACGTGCTAATGATTAAAGGATTTTGAAAAGTCCTTTAAAATGTCTATTTTTTTAAGGAACTAAAAGAAAAGCTCAAACTTTGAAGATTGTAGACCATCTGTCCCACCTCGTTAATAAAATAAATACTGAGCATCTGCTGTGTTGAATAAGCCATGCTGGATGCCAAAGGAGATAAAAAGGGAACGAGCCCCTCAAGAAGCTTACAGTTTACTAGGGGAGATGAGATACAAACACAGATAACTTAACATACTGTTTATAATATGTATATACATACTATACTAACATAACTAAATACACTATTTAATATGCACCATAAGAGTGGCTTTTTAGGGAAAGGAGGGAGAGGGATATAGAGGGAAATGTAGTTGAGATAGATACCAATAAAGATATCAATAAAAATGTATTCCAAAACAAAATGTGTAGGCATTAGACAAGCTAGAGATCTCTGCTGTCAGGGGGAGAGGTCTTTGAGCCAGGCCTTAAGAGATGGGAAAGATTCAGAGAAGAGGAGCCCTGGGAAAGTAAGCAGAAGGAGTGTAGGAGAGAAGCACAAGAAGGCCCAGGCCATGTTCAGATTGTGTTGGGTGTGCAGAGGATAGGTAGTATTGGGCGATAAGGCTAGAAAATGAAGATAGGACCAGATTATGGGAATATCAGGCTCAGGAATCTGGACTATATTTAATGGGCAGTGGAGAACCAGTAAAGGTATGTAAATAACACTGTAAGATATTTAGTTAGAAAGCTGGCAGAAGTGTACAGGATAATAAATAGGAGGAAGTCAGTGAGGTAGAAGGCTGTTGTTGCCTTGGGTTAAGTATACCGTTAATATGAACCTAAATTCAAGTGAAAGCTGTAGGAATGGAAAGGAGGGGAGGGAGGAGAGAGACAATTACAAAGGAGGAATTGGTGGGACTTGGTAACTATTTAGGGGAAACAAAAGAAAAGAAAGAGTCGAAATGACTTAAGTATTAAACCTGGGTAGGTAGAAGAATGGAGGTCCCACTGACAGAAGTATTTGAAGTAGATTTTCTTTTGGGAATATGGGAGGAAGGGGTAGTGATAGGACGAAAGATGATGAGGTCAGTTTTAGGCCTTTTGTTTTTGAGGTGCTGAACTGGAATTCAGAAAAGAGGACTGGCTAAAGACAGATTTGAGAGTCATGCAGGTGGTAGTAGTATTGGAAGTTATGGTAGTGAATAAGATCACTGAGAGTAGAGAGAGAAAAAAACACTAAGGACAGGATTTTCAGAAATATGTACATTTAAGGGCCAGGCAAAGGAAAAAGATCTATCAAAGAAGACATAAAAGAAACAGTCAATGAGGTTAGGGGATCCAAGATCATGCAGTGTCATAGAAAAAAAAGGCGAAGATTTTGGAGAAGAGGGTGATCAAAACTATCCAGTACTATAAAGGTTAATTTCTCTTTAATATGTTACCACTTTAGTTTACATAGAACATTAATATAATGGGCCCACTTTTTAAAATCTATTAGAACAAATGGTGTATGATTGTGATGGAGTACTATTGTGCTATAAGAAATAATGAGAGAGATGCTCTCAGAAAAACCTGGAAAAAAATCACATGAACTGATGCAAAGTAAAATGAGCAGAACCAGGAGAATATTGTATATAGTAACCGTAATACCGTATAATGAGCAGCTATGAATGACTTAGCTATTCTCAGCACTACAATGATCCAAGACAGTTCTGAAGGACTTAAGATGAAAAATGGCATCCATCTCCAGAGAAAGAATTGATAAAGACAGAATGCAGACCAGAGCATACTTTTTTTTACTTTATTTTTCTTAGGTTGTTGGTTTGGTTTTTTGGTCTGTGTTTTCTTTCACAGCATGACTAATATGGAAATATGTTTTGTATCACTGCATATGTATAACTTATATAAAATTGCTTACCTTCTAAATTAGGGGGTAGGGAAGGGAGAGAGAAAATTTGGAACTCAAAATTTTCAAATCAAAAATTATTTTTATATGTAATTTGGGGGAAAATCAAATATGAAATAAAAATTTCAATTAAAAAATACAAATGTATATATATATATATATATATCCCCCCAAAAAACAACCAAAAAAAAGGTCAAATCTATTAGAACCCATAACTTTTAATAATGGTAATCATAGTCTGGGATTTTGCCTTAAATGAAGAGAGATCCTTGTACAAATATTGATTTAAGACATATTGCTAATCAAAGAAGAGGTTATTGGACTTTGGGAGAGGTCCTTATAGTGGGAGATGCCATTTTCTCCAACTAACCCTCTTGACTTTTTAGATATGCTTCATGTAAATGGGTAGAAGACTCTGTGAATAGGTATGTGGATCCCCAGGGCTCAGCCAACTCCTAAGTTCAGCCTAAGCATAAACATTTAGCCTGCTCTAAGAATAGGTGTTCCCCTGGAAGCTTTGCTCACTGGGGGTTCCCTGGTTCCCTCAGTATTAAGCTCTCAGGTAAGCTACTGCCTAGATAACAGCTATAACACCTCTTCCCTCCCCGCAAAACCCCAAGACAGCGTCAGGAGAGTCTTCCCGCCTGAGGACACGTAGTTAGCACTTTTCCAGACCAGGGATTTCTGGGTCCCAAGTCATAGCCCTAGGGTGAACAATTATCCCCTTCTGTCCTGGTTTACCCCCTATTAGCACCTGTACCAAACAAGGATTCCCTGGACGGATAATAGAAAGATGACAGCAAAAATACTAAGTAATAGGGGCAGCTGGGTGGTGCAGTGAATAGAGCACTGGCCCTGGAATCAGGAGGACCTGAGGTCAAATCTAGCCTCAGACATTTAACACTAACTAGTCATGTGACCTTGGGCAAGTCGCTTAACCCCAACTGCCCTGTCTTCCCTCCTTCAAAAAGCAAAAAAACAAAAACAAAACCACTAAGTGATAATCTCCGTTGATATAGTACTTGTAAGGTCTTAAGAGCACTTTCCTCACCATTAACCTGTGAGATGGGTAGATATTTTATTGCCCCTAATTTATTAAGACTCCACAGTATAAGCCCTGCTTATTGTAAACACCCCCCCCCCTCATGCTTTGAAACGAGTGTTCTTAACCTGAGGCCCATGGATCCTTTGAAGGCCCATGGATAGATTTCACAGAGTTAGGTGACACAGTACATAGGGGAATGAATTTGGAGTCAGGAAGATCTGAGTTCAAATGAAGCATTTAGTTACTAGCTATATAACCCTAGGCAAGTCACTTAACCCCTGCCTCCATTTCCCCACCTATAAAATATAGATAACAATAGCATTTACCTCTAAGAATTGTTGTAAGGATCCAATGAGATGGTATTTATAAAGTACTTGGCAAACCTTAAAGTGCTATATAAATGCTGTTTATTATTATATCAGGGGATCTATAAACTTGAATAGGAAAAAAAATTACCATTTTATTTTCATTAACCTTTAACTGGAATTTAGGACTTCCTTCAGTTACTTAAGAACATTCTTCTTCCAGAATTTATTCATTTATTTTTAGTTTTCAACATTCATTTCCACAAGATTTTGAGTTCCATATTTTCTCCCCATCTCTCCCCGACTCTCTACCCCAAGATGGAAAGCATTAATTATGCCTTCCCTCCAGTCTGCCTTCCCATCCCCCCTTACCCCTTACTTTCTTGTAGGGCAAGATAGATTTCTATACCTCATTCTCTGTATATTTTATTTACCAGTTGCATGTAAAAACAATTTTTAACATTTGTTTTTAAAACTTTGAGTTCCAGATTCTCTCTCTTCTTCCCTCCTCACCCACCCCCCATTGAGAAGACAAGCAGTTCAGTATAGGTTATACTTCTGTAGTTATGTAAAATATTTCCATAGTAGTCATATTGTGAAAAACTATATTTCCCTCCATCCTATTCCACCCCCCATTTATTCTATTTTTTCCTTTGACCCTGTCCCTTTTCAAAAATGTTTGCTTCTAACTGCCTTCTCCCCCAGTCTGCCCTTCCCTTCCATCAAGTCCCCCTCTTATCCCTTTCCCCCCTACTTTCCTGTAGGGTAAGATACCCAATTGAGTGTGTATGTTATTCCCTCCTTAAACCAAATCCAACGAGAGTGAGGTTCACGTATTCCTTCTCACCTCCCTACTCTTCCCCTCCATTGTAACAGCTTTCTCTTGCCTCTTTTAAAATTACTCTTCTGAAAGAGTCCTGAGGGTTCACCAGAATGTCAAGGGGTCCATGATACAAGCTTAATAGCACCTGCCTTAACATCACATTGCAAGGGTAAATAACATACAACTTATGATCAGATGTCTCTGCTGTTTACCTAATGCCATAGGCTAATTTTGAATTGCAAATCAAATAAAAATCACACTTCACTGCATATCTCCAAACCATTTGAGTTCTTGTTCTCAAAAATAAGCCATCCCATTTTCCCTCTTTATTTAGACTTGTAAGCTAACCTACACACATGATGCTTTGGACTTTTTTCAATTTCCTGACTTCCCCAAATCAGGTAGTTGGTTATCATGGTATCCCTTCTCTCCCTCTCTCCTGAATATTTTTCATCTGGTTTATTTTCCTAACTCTCCACACTGAGTTTACACATTCTTTAGTCTCCTGTCATCTTCATTCTAGAGAGTCATCTAGGTAATGTTAGGGTGCTTAACATATATAATACTGAAAGTCACCTTTAGGTCTTCCTTTGAGGTTCTGATGCACAGGACTTGTATGTTCAAATAAAGCCAAACTGACCCAACTTTGGAATTTTATGCATATTTTTACCAGTCCTCCACTATTAATATCTTATAGGCTACTTCAGGCTAATTATACAGTGTTAGGGAAAAAAATGTCAAGATGTAAACATACAACCAAAAGCATTTAAATATAAGTCTATAATTTATTGTTGTATTTTAAAACCCACAAAATCTGTTGCATTTTTTTCTTCTGAAATTCTTTTAGGGTAATGTTGATTTTTGTTGGTTTTAGGAAATGGTGATTATTACTCCAGTGGGAATGACTTAACAGAATTTATGAGTGTTCAACCAAATGAAATTGAAAAGAAAATTCAAGATGCCTCTGTGTTACTGAGGTAGGAATGGCATTTACCTGCAAGAAATTTACTGTATTTTACTGCATAATCATTGAAGATTTTATGACAATTTTTTTTTGACAAAAAAAAGGGGTATGACCATTATGTGAATCTGTTTTTTTTTAAATTGTGCTGGTATTACTTAAAAGTCATTTATTACTAAACTGTCTTTGGTATAAGACTAGGATGCACAGAATACTCATGAATATACATTAAAATTGGGAAGATTCAAGTCTTGCCATATCATGTGAGTTACTCATGACAGCTTCACCTTGTGCCTATGGCTCTTCATTGGGTTGAGTGACAATACTGTTAAAACTGCAGCATTCTAAACAAATCACGCAAGTCAACTTTCAGAAATATACTAACAGTGTGAATGCAGTGTATCCATATGCCACTGATGAATATATTGCTGCTCTGTTAACCTTTTAAGCAATGTGATGAACAGAATGCAACAATTATGCTATGAAAAGTTATAAAGCAACTTTTGGACTGAAAAAAACAGGGTGCAATGATTATGTGGTGGTGATGATTATGCCATGAAATATGGTTATTTGTTCATCGGAATTACATTTTTATGTGCAGAAGTAAAAAAGTTTTTCCTGTATGTCTATTAAGAAGATTTAGTAAGCAAGCATAATTCTCTATTTTTTAATTATATTTTTATTTTGTTCACTTTTGAATTACATTTTTAAAAAATTTTTAACATTCATTTTTTTAAAAATTTGAGTTCCAAATTCTCTTCTTCCCTCTTGCTCCTCCTCCAGTCATGGAGAAGGCAAGCAATTTGATATCAGTTATACATGTGAAGTTATATGAAACATATTTCCCTATTAGCCATGTTGCAAATGCACACCCATAACAAGAATAATAAAGTTCAAAAAGTAAAACATAGTTTTTTATACTGCTCCCATTTATTATTTGATGTTCTTGCTTTTTGAAATTTGTTAGCTACATTTGATGCTGCTGTCTGTGAAAATTTGATTAAAAATCACTTAACATATGGAAATATTTCTACTTCTTGAGGTAATAGGGAACAGATTTCAGCAAATGCTCAACCCACCTAGAAGACTTCATGACTAGAACCACCTCTCCCAATTATAAATTCTTCTGGATAGGTCCCATCATATTTTCATAAAAGTTTTTAATAATAGTATTAATATTAGTAATAGTATTACAATAGTATTAATACAACTAGTAATCTTGTCTTTTAATAATAACTTTTGATAATATTTTTTGTTTGAACATTTCAACAGGAGAAGGAGGGTCCCTGTGTTGCTTCCAGGGTCCTTGAATTCCCACTGCTGGAATGCTGTAGCTTGATATCCAAAAGACCCATATTTATCTAAAGGGTCCCTGTCTCTTTACAGACCATTGGGCCAGTACTAATCTTGACATTAAAATTTTGGAGTCTTGAAATTTGTGGGACACACACACACACACACACACACACGTAATTTTTTTAAAGGCCCAGTAGAAGGAAGACCTAATCAAGATATTCCTATGTCAGATATGCCAGACACCCTAACATTACCTAGATGACTATCTAAAATGAATATAACAGGAGACCAAACAATGTTTAAAATCAGTGTAAAGATACAGACTGTTCTATTAGACACTTCATCTGGACATAGGGATCCATTAACTCAGGCTTAGAAATACTTCTCCTATATTATATAGTTTCATTATTGATGTTCTGGGGGAAAATATAAACTATTATTGTCCATTGTTTTTCTGTCTTTATCCTTTAGGAAATTTGTTGACCATTTTATAGATTTTCCCAAGCCCCTAGTTGCAGTGGTAAATGGCTCTGCTGTAGGAATCTCAGTTACACTTCTAGCACTATTTGACCTTGTATATGCAACTGACAAGGTAAATTATCTTTTCATTTCTCTTTTTAAATTATCACTATCATTAATATGGTTCTTTGTAGCAGTGGTATGGTTGCTGAATGAATTGCATAGAATTTGGGTAGCTTCATTTAGATTTCCAAAGTCTAAATCCAAGTATAATAAAAATGCCTTTTTGTTTGGAAGAGAGATGATTCTCTCCCCACCCCCTGTTTTTTTCTCTTTTGTTTTTTTTCTGAAAAACAGCTGCATTGTTCTTAGTGAGGTATGCTGATCAATATATTAGAAAGCCTATTATTCATTCCTCAGTTTAAGGCTGCTTTATAAAAATGTTGCCTAATAATCATATGAAATTTGTCATAAAAATTATGAATGAATGAAATAGAATCATTTTGTAACCCACTTCTCCCAAGTATACACATCTTAGAACCATAAGATGTTAGTGCTATAAACAACCTTAAAGTCTATATAAATCAAATCAAATGAGAAAGGGGAAAATGGGCATTGGAATAAGCATTCATAATAGCACCTTTTATGTGTCAAGCACTGTGCTAAATGCTTTTTTCTAAACAAATATTATCTCATTTGATCCAGATAATGACCCAATGAGGCAGGCAAGACATATATAATTTATTTATTCATAGCAAGCATTTATATTGTACCTACTGTGTGCCAGACACTTGTTAAGCACTTCACAAATATTGTCTTATTTGATCCTCACAACGAGATAGGTGCTATCATTATTCCCATTTTACAGTCCGGGAAACCGAGACAGAGATAAAGTGACTTACCCAGGGTCACACAGCTAGTATCTGACATCAAATTTGAACTTGAATTTTCCTAACTCTTAAGTACAACACTTTATCTACTGCTCCATTAGCTGCCTCTGATAACATATGTAAAGTGATTTAGAGACCCTAAAGCACTAAATGCTAGCTATGTTACTATTTTTGTTATATATAATCAAACCTCATCGTTTTACTGAGAAACAGTTCCAGAAGTTTAAGTGGCTTATTGAAATTCACATAACCAATGAGAGACTTTATGTTCCCCAAAAGTTCACCTTTCATAAAGGAGTACTTTATTCCTAGATATGTCTTACCCAGCCTAGCATAGAAGACCCTAGCTAATTTCATGGGCCTAAAACTGCTTCACATGGTAATAATCCCCTTCCCCAACAATTTTGCTCACATTTTTATAAGTGTTCCCAATTCAGTAAATGATCATGATCTCCTCATCATTTGTGATATGTTTTGCTTTTCCTAAGAAATGACTTTCTTGTTCTGTGCTAAGTATTCCATCTAGGGAAGTTAGTCATGTATCACAACACTCAGTACTTCAGTGATTATACCTGGTTTGCTCATCACTGGACTACATTCAACCAGACTCTGTAGAACACATTGTCAGAAATAATGCTTTTAAGCAATCAGTCAACAGGAGTTTATTAAATGCTTACTCTGTGACCAGGTACCATGCACACTGTGAATACCAAGAAAAAAAAATGTTTTAATCCCTACATTGGAAATCCTGAAAAATCAAAAGATTAATAAAGTTGAAAGAGAACCATTGAACTAATAAATAAATCTAGGAGCTGGTTTTATGAAAAACCAGTAAAATAGATGTTTTGGTTAATTTGGTTTAAAAAAAAAAAGAAAGGGGCAGCTAGGTGGCACAGTGAATAGAGCAGTGGCCCTGGAGCCAGGAGGACCTGAGTTCAAATTTGATCTCAGACACTTAACACAAAAACTAGCCATGTAACCTTGGGCAAGTCATTTAACCCCATTTGCCCTCCAAAAGAATAAAATAAAATGAAAAAAAAAAGAAGAAGAAAACCAAACTACCAGTATCAAAAATGAAAAGGGTAAATTCACCACCAATGAAAAGGAAATTTAAGCAATTATGAGGAGTAATTTTGCCCAATTATATGTCAATAAATCTAATACTCTAAGTGAAATGGATGAATATTTACAAAATATAAATTGCCCAGATTAATAGAACAGGAAATAAAATATTAAATAATGTTTTCTTAGAAAAAGAAATTGAATAGGCTATCAATGAGCTACATAAGAAAAAATAACCAGAACCAGATTTCTACCAAACATTTAAAGAACAATTAATTCCAGTACTATATAAACTATTTGGAAAAAAAGGCAAAAAAGAGTCCTACCAAATTCCTTTTATGATACAAATATGGTACTAATACCTAAGGCAGGAAGAGCAAAAACAGAGAAGGAAAACTATAGACCAGTTTTCTTAATGAATTTAAGTAAAATACTAGCAAGGAGATTACAGCAATAAATCACAAAGATCGTACAGGTCTTTGAACAGGTGGGATTTATAGCCGGAATGCCAGGCTGGTTCAATATGAGGAAAACTATCAGCATAATTGACTATATCAGTAACAAAACCAACAGAAACCATACATTTATCTCAATAGATTCAGAAAAAGCTTTTAACCAAATGTAACACTCATTCCTATTAAAAATACTAGAAAGTATAGGAATAATACACAGTCGTAAACAACCATAATAATCTAGTGCTTGATGTACGCAAAGATCCAAGCTTTTGGGACAAGAACTTACTATCTGACAAAAACTGCTGGGAAAACTAGAAAGCAGTTTGGCAGAAACTAGATATATAGACCAATTTTATCTTACACTGTATGCCAAGATAAGGTCAAAATGGGGACATGATGTAGACATAAAAGGTGATACCATAAGCAAATTAAGGCACTATTGAATAGTTTACCTGTTAGATTTATGAATAAGGGAAGAATTTATGATCAAACAAGAGATAGAGAGCATCATGGGGTAAAAAATATATCATTTTGATTACATTAAATTAAAAAGGATTTACACAGACGAAACCAATGCAGTTAGGATTTTTTTTTTTAAAGTAGAAAACTGGGGGGAAACTTTTTTTTTTACAGCAAGTTCCCATGATAAAGCCTCATTTCTCAAATATTTAGAGAACTGAATCAAATTCTCTAAGAATACAAGCTATTCCCCAGTTGATAGGTGGTCAAAGGATATGAACAGGCAGTTTCAGAAGAAGAAATGAAAGCTATCTATAATCCTGAAAAAATGCTATAAATCACTACTGATTAGAGAAAAGCAAATTTAAAACAACTAAGGTTCCAGCTCACATCCATCAGATTGGCTAATATGACAGAATAGGAAAATGACAAATTTTGGAGGGGACGTGGAAAAATTGGGACACTAATAGATTGTTAGTGTAATTGTGAGCTGATCCATCCATTGTGGAAAACAATTTGGAACTATGTCCAAAGGGCTGTAAAACAGTGTGTACTGTCACAATAAAAATCTGTAAATAAGAAAAACTCTAGTTCAAAGTTCTGAGTGCAATGACTTATTTGCAAAGCTAGCAGTTGCCCGACAGATAGGGTTTTCTGCCTCCTCAGTAGTCAGAGACAAACACAGGTATTTTACAGAGCTTCTTTAACAGTGGCAAGAGAGGACCTGGGAAATTTATAGAATCTTGAAAAACTTGTTTGGATGAGACAGGTTGCTTGACTTGCA
Organism: Petaurus breviceps papuanus; assembly: GCF_028583685.1. Lineage (NCBI taxonomy): Eukaryota > Metazoa > Chordata > Mammalia > Diprotodontia > Petauridae > Petaurus > Petaurus breviceps. The sequence continues at coordinate 9,581,614 of NW_027186390.1, forward strand.
GTTAGGCTAGGGACATCCTGGAGTAGTGCAGATGTAATTTGTCACTATTAACAGCATTTGGTGTGTAGTGTGTTGGGAGTGAAAGGGGACATTTTGGAGAAGGGACAGTCACCAGCTATTTAACTTAATTGGTCAAGATACCACGTCATTCAATCTGTCCCTGAAGGGAGTTGGCGATTGTTGTCTTTCCTTCTCCAAGAGGACCAGATGACATCACTATGTTGCAGTCAAGGTATATTGTATGTCCAGCTGTGACTGATCAGACTAGTATAAGTTCAGAAAACTCTATCACAGGTCAGACACAAATAGTGCATGTGAACATTTGGAGTCAAGATTTCCTTAAATTTGTGCTTCTCTTGTTTCTTTTCTACTGCAGTTCTGCTTTGCTTATTGAGCACAGTGCCTTTGATATAGGTATACTATGCTGGGCAATTTCATCAATGGAGTATTTACTATGGTAGGTGTAGTCATAGAGGGTAACTTAGACTTGAGAAATGAGGTGATGTTTATGCTAACTCAGCTTTACAAAAATGAGGAACTTAGTCTGACTATGGTGGTTATAATATGCCTCTTAATCTAAAAGCAGTCTGAATTAGACCCTTACAAGCTGAAATAAATCAAGATAATCAATATTAACTTAATTAGGAATTATTTTTCTCAATACCCTTTGACCCAGCAATACCACTATTAGGTCTGTATCACAAAGAGATTTAAAAAAAAAAGGAAAAGTATATATACAAAAATATTTATAGCGACTCTTTTTGTGGTAGCAAAGAATTGGCAATTGAGGAGATGCCCATCAATCAGGAAATGACTGAATAAGTTGTGGTATGTGATTGTGATGGAATACTATTGTGACATAAGAAATGACAATCAGGATGGTTTCAGGAAAAATCTGGGAAGACTTATATGAACAGATGCAAAGTGAAGTTAGCAGAAGCGGTAGAACATTTTACACAGTAACAGTAATATTGTATGATGATCTGCTGCGAATGGATTAGCTATTCTTAGCAATTCAGTGACTGAAGACAATTCCAAAGGACCCATGATGAAAAGTGCTATCCACTTCCAGAGAAAGAATTAATAGAGTCTTAATGAAGATAGAAGCAGACATTTTTCTTTTTCTTTTCTTGTAGAAAGTGAGGAGGGGGGTAGAGTTATCTGTATTTTCTTTCACAACATGACTAAAATGTTTTGCATGATTGCACATATATATCCTATATCAAATTGTTTGCCTTCTCAAGGAGGGAGGGGGGAAGGAAAGGAGAGAATTTGGAACTCAGAATTAAAAAAACAACAAATATTTTAAATTGCTTTTACAATTGGAAAAAATTGCTGCTCTCATGCTGTTTACACTATAATAGCATCAGCCAGATATACATAGATTGGAATATATAAGACAAGCACAGAGTAGATATAAGATGTTCTTAGGTAAGTGGAAAACACTGTGCTAGTGCTAGGGATACAAAGATAATAAAAAAAAATCCTGACCCCAGGGATCTTACAAGGGGGGAAGGAGAGGGAGATACGACAAGTAAAGGGAAAAGTAAATACAAGATAATCTGAGAATCACTGGTATCATTTACATAGAGTTTGCAAAGCACTTTACATATAACATCTAATTTGATCCTCACAACCACCCTGTGAGGTCGGTGCTGTTATTGTTCCCATTTTACAGATGAAGAAACTGAGATAGACAAAGGTTAAGTGACATATACTCAGGGGCCACACATTGAAGTAAATGTCCAGGGCTGGATTTAAAATTGTCTTCCTGACTCCAGGTCCAGGACTTTATCCTCTGCAGCACTGAGCTTCTAGATGAGAGGGGAGAAAACATTTAGATTTTGTGATATTAGGACAAATTCCCCATGAGAGTGAAGACCTAAGCCGACTAGAAAATAAGACCTCAGAGGTGGGGTAGGTGAAGGGGGGCAATGCATTCCTGGAACAGGGGACACATTATAAGGAAAGGGCAGAGTTCTGAAGACAAGAAGTTCAGCAATTTGACTGGAGCATGAATTACTTAAAAAAGAGTAGGGTCAGGGGCAGCTAGGTGGCACAGTGGATAGAGCACCAACCCTGGTGTCAGGAGGACCTGAGTTCAAATCCAGCCTCAGACACAACACTTACTAGTTGTGTGACCCTGAGCAAGTCACTTAACCCCAATTGCCTTGTAAGAAAAAAAAATGAAAAAGAGTAGTATGAACTAAAGCTGGTATCAGTTCATGGGACTTTATATCTTCTCTGGAATGAAAAAGAATAGCCATATAAATATTTCTCCTGCCCTGATTTTCACTGTGTTTTCATCTCTGTTTTAGAATTCAGGATGAGAAAAAGGTGATTCTGCCAAAGGATTTTGCCCAACAATATTGTAAACAAAAGCACTCAAGGGAATATCTCCACTGATTGACATAAAAATTAAAAAAAACTTCACTCAAACAGGCTACTGTTGATGAGAGAGCACCCCACCGAAGTTAACCCAGGCATCAGCTGATGATGAGGAAAATAAAGGAAAGCGTTTTGAACTGGCAGTCCAGACTCCTGTATTCTAAGCAGCTCCACTACTGACTTAATACTTAGTAAATCTCTTCACCTTTTTAGGACTCAGTTCCCTCATCTAAATAGTGAATGGGCTTGAACTAGGTGGCCTCACAGGACTCTTCCAACCCTGAAATTCTAGGCAGTCGGGAGAACATATACAAACTTCACTACACAGACAGGAAGCACTGCCCCTGTCCCCAAACTGAGGACCTTGCCTCTTATTTTATACAGAAAATTTGAGTCATTGTGCCAGGAGCTCCCTCTTCCTTTCTCATCATCTCAAAACTTCTTGACATCATCCCCCACTCTTACCTCCTTTAGTCTGTAATAATGAGGCAACCTTCCTTCTTGCCAAGGCCAAGCTCTTTGTGTGTGCCTTTGATCCCATCCCCTCCTGTCTTCTCTTACAGACTGTATTACCCTTATCTTCCCCTCTCATTCTTTAATCTTTTTTCTTTCATTTAAAACACATTTCTGTATTAGCTATATTGCCAAAAAAAAAAAAGTAAAGGAAGTGGAAAAATGTATGTTTCAGTCTGTGCTCATTTCATCAGTTCTCTCTCTGGAGATGGATAGCATTTTTCTTTTCTTTTAAAAAATTTATTTCATTAAATGCTTCCCAATGTAAAAAATTTTAACATTTCTTTTTAAAAAAAATTTTTTTGAGTTCTAAATTCTCTCCTTCCCTCCTGGTCCTAACCCTTCCTTGAGAAGGCAAGCAATTTGATATCAGTTATACATATGAAATCATGCAAAACATTTCCAAATTAGCCATGTTGCAAAAGGAAACAGACAAAGCCAGGGGTGTTCTTCAGACCTAGTGACCCAGCTATATGATAGTGTTTTGTCTTCTTGTAAGATGATGAGAAACTTTGTCATCTATTCAAGGAGAGAGATGTCATAAATTGATAATGAAACCATCACCCCAGATAGTTTGGTCTACAAAAGTGATGGCATGAGATATCACCTGGTACCTACCCTTCTTTTCTGTGTCAGGTCAAGAGTGTTCTCTTTTTTCAGTATTACCAGTATACTTATTTTTATTTTGGAATCAGTATTATATTGTAAATATTCTGTATTGTTGTACATAAAATGATTTAGTAAAAGAAAAAAAGGATGCTTCAATCTGAATTCATAATTCATCAGTTCTCTCTCTCTCTCTGAAGGTGGATAGCATTTTTGTCACGACTCTTTTAGATTTATTGTAGTCCATTGTCTTAATTAGAATAGCTAAGTCTTTCACAGTTGATCATCATACAACATTAGTGTTACTATTTAAAATGTTTTACCGGTCCTGCTCACTTCACTTTGCATTAGTTCATAAGTCTTCCCAGATTTTTCTGAAACCATCCTGATTGTCATTTCTTATAGCACAATAGTATTCCATCACAGTCAAATATCATAATTTTTTCAGTCATTCCCCAATTGATGGGCATCTCCTTAATTGCCAATTCTCTGCCACCACAAAAAGAGCTACTATAAATATATTTGTATATATAGGTCCTTTTCATTTTTTCTATTTTTAATCTCTTTAGGATATAGACCTAATAGTGGTATTGTTGGGTCAAAAGAGTATGCACAATTTTATAGTCTTTTTGGCATAGTTCCAAATTGCTCTTCAGAATGGTTAGACCAGTTCACAATTCAACCAATAGAGTGTTAGTATACCTATTTTTCGATATCCCTTCCCAGCATTTGTCATTTTCCTGTTTTGTCATGTTAGCCAATATGATAGGTGTAATGTGGTACCTCAGGGTTGTTTTAATGTGCATTTCTCTAATCAGTAGCAATTTATAACATTTTTACATATGACTGTTGATAACCTTGATTTCTTCTTCTGAAAACTGCCTCTTCATTTCCGTTGACCAATTTGTCACTTGGGGAATGGCTTTTATTTTTGTAAATTTGAATCAGTTCCCTATATATTTAAGAAATGACACCTTTATTGGAGAAATCAGCTGTAAAAATTTCCCTCTAGTTTTCTGCTTTCCTTCTGATCTTGGCTGCATTAATTTTGTTTGTGCAAAAACTTTTTAATTTCATGTAATCAAAATCATCCATTTTCTTGTGATCCTTTCTATCTCTTGTTTTATCATAAACTCATAATCCATAGGACTGAAAGTCTTATTCTCTAATCTTAACCCTTCCCTATCTACTACTGGTTCCTTCCCTACTGCCTTCAAACATGCCTAAGTCTCCTCATCCCTAAAAAATTCTATTCCACACAGTAGTAATCCACTTCCTATATTACTACTCCTTTTCTCAATTTAGCTCCTAGAAAAAAAAAACTGTTTATGTTTACATTGTCTCTACTTCCTCTCATTCCTCAGTGCTTTGCAATATGACTTCCATTTTTTCATCACTCAACTAAAATTGCTCTTTCCAAAGTTATCAAATATCTATTAATTGACAAATTTGAAAATCTTTTCTCAGTGCTTACCCTTCTTGACTTCTTAACACTTTGATGCTGTTGATCACTTTCTCCACCTAGAACTCTTTTCTTATTTGGGTCTTCATAACACTACTATCTCCTGGTTCTCTTTCTACTCATCTGACAGGTCTCTTTTGCTGACTCATCATCCATATCATGCCTTCTTACTATGACTATTCTTCAAGAGTCTGCCTTGGACCCTCTTCTTTTCTTTGTCCACACTCTTTCTCTTTCCTTCAAAACCCTTCTTACAGTCTTCCCTATTTCTGTCAAAGCTTCCACCAGTCTTTGTTTAGTTTGTTCTATCTCAGAAACTATGATTCTAAGATTCTCCTTTCCCTCCATGTAAGCAAAAGGCATATTTCCCTGTCTTTCCTACATACTAAAAAATATTTCTATCACAGTAAATACATAAAAATCAGTCTTTGAAGCCAAGTTCTTCTCCAATGTGTGCCCCATATATATCTTTTTACTATTTTAACACTAGTATCTATCTAATTGGTATCTATTACTGATCCTTCCATAACCATAGCTGAGATATTCTGTTTATATCCCTCTATTTGCAATTTTGTCTGCTTTATTTAATCAGAGAGCATTTTTAAAGGTAAGATTTCATCTGAAAAATGAATGAGGAAAATTTAAAGTGCTCTTGATTTCTTGCTTGCTCACTGTCAGCTATAAATTTTATAATCACCTTTGAAAAATACTGAGGGAAAAACTCAGCCCATGTATCTAATCACAATTTAAATCAAAAGCTGAATGCAATCTAATTATTCAATTTAGACTATAGTTATTATCAATTAATTCCCTTCTATCTGAAATTCATAAAGACTTTTATTCTTTGTGAAGCACAGAAAAATTCAAGACCTGAAGAAAATCTCAGAGTGTCCATACTTTAAGCAATTTTCAAGTTAACTAAAACCCTTTAAAACTAACTGGTTTTCCTTTAAAACCAAACTGGGTGTGGTGGTGGCACACACCTCTAATCCCTTCTATTGGAAACACTGCAGCTGGTGGTTCTCTTGAATTCAGGAGTTCTGAACTGTATAGGGCTAAAACTAATTAGGTGTCCATAATAAGTCTGGCACCAGTGCTATTAAAGCTCCCCTCTCCCTCTCCAGGAAGCAGGGGGTCACCAGGCTGCCTAAGGAGGAACAAACCAGCCCATGTCAGAAACAGGTCAAAAGGGGTTGGTGCCAGTCAGCAGTGGGAGCAAGGCAATTGCACTTCTCAGTCTAGGCAAGGGAGACTTGGTCCCCCCAAAATAAAATCAGATAGATAGATAGATAGATAGATAGATAGATAGATAGATAGATAGATAGATAGATAAAGCAAACTGAAAAATCACAAGAGTGTTTTTGTTTGTTTTAACAGGCAACATTTCACACACCATTTACTGAACTGGGCCAGAGTCCAGAGGCATGCTCCTCTTATACCTTTCCCAAGATAATGGGTCCAGTCAAGGTAAAAGCATTGAAATCTTGATGGATGGCACAGGAAGAATAAGGCCGATATGTTACATACCACCTTTTTAAAAAAAAATTTGTTAATTGTGTCAAGTGTAAAAGAACACCATATATTCTGAAGAGTTGTACAGAACTAATTCCTTGGGAATGTGGGCATTTGCCTGTCAACCTGTGGAGAGAGTATGTTACTTAACTGGAAGAAAGATTGGTTTATGGGCAGGAATGAAAACTCACTGAATTTGAGTTGACCTCTTACTTATTTGTTCTTCACAGTTAATCAGAGTCTCACTATCTACTCCATAGACCAGACAAACTGATCAAGTAGGCTGACCCTAGGGACAGAATTCCCAGGTTATCAGGGAGCATACCATCTAGAAGGACAGTCCCACCATAAGAAGAAGGAACTGAGGAGCAGAGTCAAGATGACAAAGTAGAAACAGGACTTTGCGGGACTCCAGCTTCCACTCCCCCAATTCATGTAAAAGGGCACTCTGAACAAACTTTGGAGCTACAGAACCTACAAAATGACACAAAGAAGCTAACCTACTGCTGAGGACAGCCTGGTAGGCCGGCAGGAATCAGCCAGCACAGAGCTCTGGGAGCCAAGCCCAGCCCCATGGGAGCCAGAGGTTTTAGCCCCAGGGTGGGCCTGATCAGCCGCGGCTGGAGGGACTCCAGATCACCAGCAGCGGTGGCTATTTATGGAATTATCAACACATAGATGCTAAGGACAAAGTGAGAGGTCAGTGCAGTGTGGATTTTGGGATCCAGTAGTTCCAGAGTGCAGTTAGCCTTTGCCCCCAGGGGCGAAAAGGCTCTGAGGAGCTGCAACCATGCATCTGCCACGTGGCAGCTTCAGCTCCTGCCCTTCAGAGTGTAGGGGGACCAAGTGACCAGTCTTAGGGGTAATTGCTCTTGCTTTAACCTGCTTGGATCTGGATTGCTATCTAGGGTGAAGGTCCTGGGGTGTGTGACCAGCTTGCCAGATCATGTGGAGGCTTCAAAGATGGCACCCAGCTAATACCTTCAGCAGCTGAGAAAACCTCAGCATTTGGTACGAAGCTCCCCTGTCTGGTAGCAGAGTCCTACTGTGGCAAAAAGCCCAAAAGTCAAGTAATTGAGTGGCAAAATGAGCAGGCAAAGGAAACAAACCAAGCAAAGCAATCCAACATTAGACTCCTATTTTGGGGACAAAAAGGAACAAAGTATAGAACAAGAGGAAGACAGTGAAGTCAGAACTCCTGCACCAAAAGCTTCCAAGAAAAATACAAGCTGGTTACAGGCCATAGAGGACCTTAAGAAGCAAATAAGAGAAATGGAGGAAAAATTGGGAAGAGAAATGAGAACGATGCAAGAAAATTACAAAATGAGAGTCAACAGCCTGACTGAGGAAAATCACCTTAAAAAATAGACTAACTCAAATGGCAAAAGAGGCTCAAAAAGGCAATGAGGAGAAAAATGCCTTAAAAAGGCAAATTTGCCAGATGTAAAAAGAATATCAAAAACTCACTGAAGAGAATCATTCCTTCAGAATTATATTAGAGAAATGGAAGCTATTGACTTTATGAGAAATCAAGATATTATTAAACAGATCCAAACAAATGAAAAAATAGAAGGCAAGGTGAAATATCTCATTGGAAAGACCACTGACTTGGAAAATAGATCCAGGAGAGAGAATTTAAAAATTATTGGACTACCTGAAAGCCATGATCAAAGAAAGAACCTAGAAATCATCCTCCAAGAAATTCTCAAGGAAAACTGCCCTGATGTTTTAGAACCAGAGGGCAAAATAGAGGTTGAAAGAATCCGCTGACCACCTCCTGAAAAAGATCCCCAAAAGAAAACTCCTAGGAATATTATAGCCAGGTTCCAGAATTCCCAGATCAAGGAGAGAATATTATAAGCAGCCAGGAAGAAACAATTTGAATATTGTGGAGAAACAATCAGGATAACCCAGGATCTGGCAGCTTCTACACTGAGGGATGGAAGGGCTGGAATATGATATTCTGGAGGGCAAAGGAGCTGGGATTAAAACCAAGAATCACCTACCCAGCAAAACCGAGTATCATATTTCAGGGGAAAATGTGGTCATTCAGGGAATAGAGGACTTTCAAGCATTCTTGCTGAAAAAACCAGAGTTGAATAGAAAATTTGACATTCAGATACAAAAAGTAAGAGAGGCATGAGAGGTAAACAGGGAAAAGAAATCATAAGGAACTTATCATAGTTGAACTATTTACATTCCTCCATGGAAAAACAATAATTATAACTTATGAAACTTTTCTCAGTATGAAAATAGTTGAAGGGAATAGAAATATATATATGTCTATATTAGGAGGGTATATGGCATATGAATACATATGTAAATGTGTGCACATATGTTTACAGGTATACATAGACAGAGGGCACAGGACCAATTTAATAAAAAGGGATGATATTTAAAAGGTGAAATTAAGAGGTGAGAGAGGAATATAATGAGAGGAAATGGGGAGAGACAGAATGGGGTAAACTCTCATATTGAAGAGGCAAGGGAAAATGGTTACAATGGAGGGGAAGAACAGGAAGGCAAAAAGGCAAAACCTTATTCTCATTGAATTTGGTTTAGGGAGTGAATGACATACACACTAAATAGGGTATCTCACCCTACAAGAGAGTAGGGGGGAAGGGGATGAGAGGGGGGATGGAAGGGAGGACAGGCTGGGTGGGGAGGGAAGTTGGAAGCACCCACTTCTGAAAAGGGATGGGATCAAAGTAGAGAATAGAACAAGTGGGAGGTGGGATAGGATACAATATACATACTATGGTAATGTTTTGCATTAGCCACACATGTACAACCTATATTGATCTGCTGATCTTCCCAGTAAGGGTGGTTGACAAGGGAGGAAGGGAATGAATCTGGAATTCAAAGTTTAAAAATCAAATGTTTAAAAATATGTAAATACAATTATTAATACTATTTTACACGTAATTGGGAAATAAGATATATAGGCAATGGGGCATAGAGATCCACCATTCCCTACTGGAAAAGTTGAAGGGGGTATGGGAGAAAGATATGGGAGAGAGCAGATTGGAGGAGGGGATATCCTGTGGGACTGCTATTTGGGGGGGGAGGGGAGGGGAAGAACGGGGAAAAAATTTGTAACTCAAAATCTGGCAGAAATGAATGATGTAAAGCAGGAGTTAATAAAGCATTTGAAAAAAAAAAAGAAGGAACTGAGATGCTGAAGGAAGAGACAGTCTATGACAGCATGGTAGTAAATAGGTTTTATTGAGGAAGCTTACTTACAAGGCTGGTCCTAGGTGGCAATCAGTCCCAGCCAGATGTCATATAGGAACAGAACAAAAAGGACTTGGTGTCCAAAAAATGGCCCATGGTCACATAAGTGGTTATGTAAGTTTTACAAGGGCAGTTCCATAATAGAGCTGTATTACTGTTAATAACTATGCTACCCAGAAGTAATCACATCCTTGCTCCCTCCCCCATACACAAGGGTTTTTCCCCTTTGTGGGGAGGGGCTTCTGAGAGCTATTGACATTTTTGTGAGATTTTGGGGGATAGAAACTAGGCATGCAGAAGATCAAGCTTAGTATCTGCCCATCCCTGCTTCTCACCCATATCTCTCTTTCCCAAGAGGTGCAGATTACATGAAGCAAATGTCCACAAATGCCCCAGTTCCCACAGAGGATAGATCAGCCCTAGATTACCAGATACCTTATGTTTATTTCATCAAGCTAATATCTTCACTTTGGTCTTCAATTTAGGCAGCTGAGATGCTTATTTTTGGAAGGAAATTGACAGCCCAAGAGGCTTGTGCTCGAGGACTTGTTACTGAGGTTTTTCCTGACAGCACTTTTCAGAAAGAAGTTTGGACCAGGTTGAAGGCATACTCACAGCTGCCCCCAAAGGTAAGTGTTCATGTTTTCACCCACATAAATCTATGGAAATAACATTCCAAAATAGGAAGAAATTTGCTTTAAAGAAATAAGTAAGAAGATAGGACTTGGAATGGCATCTTGGTTTCTATACTTTTTAATTTTAGAAAACTTGATATATAATATTTGCCTTTGAAAGTTCTATCTTTGGTAATTCAAATACTGTATTAAATTTTGAAACCAATGACTTATATTTTTCAGAAAACCTAAAATCATAGTCTTTTGATAGTTAGAAGCTCTTAGGGTGAGAAACATCTCAAGCAAAATATGAAACATTTTATTTTCCTTACATAAAACATGCAATTGATATTTGATATTTTAGTGACCAGTAATGGAGAGGGGGAATTAAAGGGAGTAGAGAGTTACTCTGTTTGTAACACTACCAGTCTTAATGCCACAGCTCTAAAGTCAATTTCCACTTTAAAAAAACAATTTGGTTTAAAGGGCCTCCACATGCCATGTAATGCTATGCATAACTATTTTTCTAGAATAGAGTGAAATTTCTTCTTAGGAAAGAAGATCACATAGCATATCATTTTAGATATTGTGAGAAGTAAAAAGTGAATTTTACTTTGTAGTACATTGACTAAGATTTTTTGTTCATTCATTTTGCTGGCCATTTGGTAATTTTAAAATTTTTAACTATTTTTTTTCAATTAAAAAAATCTGTTTTCTCTCCCTCTTAATTTCCTTATTTAAAAAAAAAAAAATATTAAAAAAAAGTATATGTAGTCAAAAAAAACAAATTCAGTCATTGTCCACATCCAAAACATAGGTGTCTGCATATGCTGGGTCTGTCACCTCTCTGTCAGGACATGGGTAACATGCTTCATCATCAGTCCTCTAGAATCATGATTGATCATTATATTGATCAGAGTTCTTAAATCTTTCAAAGTTATTTTTCTTTCTATTGTTGATGATCATTGTACAAATTGTCTTCCTGGTTTTGTTCAGTTGCTCTCATCAGTTCATACAGATCTTCTCAAGTTTCTCTAAAATCTTTTCTCTTTTTTCTTATGGCATAATAGCAATCCATTACATTCATATAGTTTACTTGCTCATTCCAGATAAGCAGTCCCTTTGTTTATACTTATTTGCTACTAGGTGAAGTCTGAGTTAAAAAAAAAAATACTTTTCCTTCCCTTCTCCACCTTAGCTTCTAGCAAACTTACTCCAATTCAGCAAAATGAAGAAAACTATGTTTACTTTGAGTCACTTGCAAGGCAATTAATAGATTTGAATTTTTCCATCAGTAACCTTGGAGTCTTAAAAAATCAATGAGGTGTTATGTGTGCATGAATATAGGCAGGAGCAGGAATGTGATACAGGGCTTCTCAGGCTGTTCAGCCCCATTGATTTATCATAAATAGAATTGGGGGAAGGCCATAGAGATAATACGTGGAGGCAAGCAGGCATACCCTATGAAAAAGTGAACAAGAGACAAACGGGCTTCCACTGGTGACTTCTAAGCAGATAATGTAGCTACCTAAAGTGACAGCCTTGTTGATTTAACTGTTATCACCTGCTTCTTTAATATGGTAGCTAAATCACTTGTGCATTTACACAACCTTGTACCTAAAGGTTTTATAGAATGAGGTATTAGAGAATATGGTGGGGGGAAAAAAACAAGCAACTCTAAAATAGCATTTAAAACACACTTTTTGTGACAGTAATTTTTTATTTTTGTTTGTATGTATATGTATATATACAATATATATAATGTATGTATGTATATGCACATACACACATATCCACATGTGTGATATCCCTAATGAGATCACAAGGTCTTTGGGGGCATAGACCACGAAATGACCAAATCTGGTATTTCTTTATACCCTTCATAGCATTTGACCCAGGACCTTGCACATAATAGGTACTCAACAAGTAATTTTTTTCCTTGAATGAATGAGCGAAGGATGAAATAATCTTATATTTATCATACTTTTGCTTTCATTTTTCTACAGACTATGATGGTTTCAAAACAGTTGATTCGAAGTTTTGAAAAAGAGACATTACACAGAATTAATGTTGAAGAATGTGCTGTACTTCGTGAAAGATGGGTCTCTGAGGACTGCCTAAATGCTCTTGTAAACTTCATGAATAGAAAGTCAAAACTCTGATGGTTTTGAAAATAAAGATCAAACATTTTTGAAGCCATAATTAATTTCCTCTTGTTTAATATACATGGACTAAAACCAATGTGCCTTTTGCCATTATTAAACTACTGTTCTGATAACTATATTTTGCTGTGGACCCACATTATTCTACTAAATGATCTTTAGAGCTGCAGTAAAGGTGTTTTCTGTAATTGTTTACATGTCTTATATTTCGCCATGAATTTATGGTACCAGCAGCACTGTAGCCTTCTACCTTCATTGTTAGCAGGAAAAGCAGACACTGCTCTACAAGCCGAAATAATGTCCTCATATATAATTAGAGCACTTTGTCGTCCCAGAGTAGTGACTGATTCAATAGGGCCAAATACTAACAGCTCTTCAGTAACCAAGTTTTCCTTCATTGATGGTTTCATATTTCTGTCCAGCCATCTAACATAAGAATAAAAGGAGAAAGTGATGTTACAAAAAAAGAAATTAATTTAGCTACAGTTATTCACAGTGTAATAAAGAGAATAAAAGGAAAGCTCATCTTTGTGGTTAATAACTATTACCTTATTTATTACGTGATGCTCACCATCATCCTACTTGAATTTGGTGTTGTATGAATAAGGTACCTGAAAGATGTTGTTGCCTTCTGTCCAGCTATCTGTTTGCATTTACTACAGGATAAAGACTAGATGTGTGAACACAGCCTCTAGAAAGCGTCCATAGACAATTTTATCTGAATTATAGAGTCTCAGAATTGAAGGGACCTCAGGACATCTGATCCATCCCATAAATGAACAGGAATTGAGAGAGGTAAAGCCAAGATGACAGAGTAACAAAGATTGGTGCAACAAGCTGCCCCTCTTCACAAAACTCCTCCAGACATATCTAGAAAATGTACCAGATTGAACCCTAATGGGAAAATCCAAGAAAAAGTCATAATGAGTCATTTTTCCATCATCAGGAGATGGAGCTGTGGACACTGGGGACAGGTAGAGCTGTGGGCAGCTGTGAGAACTCCAGCACACAGAGAGGCTGTGCGCCAGGACCAGAGGAAGTCTCCAATATATGCTGGAGCACCACAGGGTTCAAGAACAGGTGCCAAATAGCAATTGTCTATAATTACCCAGTTCTGGGTCACAAATCCAAGGCATACTGTTTAATGAGGCTTGTCCCCTGAGCTGGCATTCTGTGGAACAACTACAGGCCCTAGGCCAAGAGGAACAAGTTCAAAAGCAAGAAACAGCAGTTCTGACTAACCCCAGGAGCAGAGCAGGTTTTTGATTCCAACTTCTAGCCCAATATGAAGCCAGGAGAGTTGTAACCAGGGCAGAAATCACAGAACAAAGGGGAGCCTACAATTCTGTTCCTCAGAAGCAGCAGAGCTTCCTACCTGACCAAAGGTGGCCAAGTCTAACAGCAGTCTACCATGGTCAGACTCAAAGCCAGGTCAGGAACTTACAAAGCTTAGACCAGAAGAGCAGTGAACAGACTGTCTTGAATCAGACCACTTTGGGAACACTGAAAGTTTTACAGACCCCCAGCCTCAGTTGTCTGTGAGATCCTGTAATAACATAATATTCAATATTGCAAGAAGGCAGCAACAAGACCAGTCCAGAAGTATGCAGGAACTAAATCTAACATGTACAGTGCAGAAGAAGTAGGCTAGAAGAATGAACAAGAAAAAAAATCCCTCCACAAAAAAAAAAAATATGGTGACAAGTATGCTCAAGACAAAAAAAAAAATCCAGAAAAGAATTACTCCAAGCCATTTACAAGCAAAACCTCAAAGAAAAATATAGCTGGGGCACAACTTCAACCAGAATTCCTGGAAGAGATGAAGCAAAAGTTTTTTTAAAGAGTTCCAAAATTTTTTTTATAAATGAGAGGATTAGAGGTGGAAAATGGAAAAGAAATGGGAGCTAAGGAAGAACTAGAAAGAGAATTAAGTACTTGGCACATGACCTTGCCCAAGAAGCAACAAACTTCCTGAAAATGGAATGAACCAAATGGAAGCCAATAACAATGAGACAATAAGAAATACTAAAACAAAGTCAAAAGCCTGGGAAAATAGGAAATATGAGGTATCGCATAACAAAAACAACTAACTTGGAAAGCAGAGGAGAACATAATTTTAAAACATTGGACAACATGAATACTGTGATAAAAAAAAAAGAACTAGATATCATGTTTCAAGAAATCTTAAAAGAAAACTGCCTAGATCCCCTAAAACCGGAGGGTAAAGAAATACAATCCACTGGTCACCTCCTGGAGAAAAAAAAAAAAACCTTCCAGAAATGTTGTAGCCAAAATCCAGAGCTTCCAGATCTAAGAAAAAAATATTGCAAACTGCCAAAAAGAAAGAATTCAAGTACCAAGGAGCCACAGTCAGGATCACACATAATTTCGCAGCCACAACTCTTACAGAGCAAAGAGCTTGGACTATATTACAGAAGTAAAAGAAACAGGTTTATAGCGAAGAATAATTTACCCAGCAAAATAAGTATAATCCTGCAGGGGGAAAATGGACATTTAATGAAATAGAAAATTTCTAATTATTCCTGATGAAAAGACCCCAACTACATTGAAATTTTGAAGTTCAAACATGAGAGTTAAAAGAGACAAAAAGGTAAACATAAATGAACTAATCAAAGATAAATTGCTTACATTCAAATATGAGGAGATAATACATTTGTCCGCTCTGAGTCCTTTCATCATTAGGGTGCATAGAAAAATTCTAGTTAAACAAGAACTGAGAATGGTTCTTTTATGACTTGATCTTAAGAGAGAATAAGAAGCATGGGTGAGGAGGAGAATGGGCAGGGAGGAAGTAAGGTTAAGGTGAAATATATAATCTTATATAATACACAAGTAGACATCTTTACAAAGAAGGAATTTGGGGAAGGGGTAACTAATACTTGAACCTCACTCTCATCTGAACTGGTCAAAAGAAGGCAGAATTCACACACGGTAGGGTACAGAAATACATTTCATTCATTGGGGAAATAGGAAAGTACAGAAGAGGGAATTAGAAGAAGGTAGATTAAGGGAGGGATTAGTCTTAAGCAAAATAAGTAAGGATATACAAAAGTATAGCTCATTTTGAGATGGCAAAGAATGTAAATCTGATAAGATGTCCCTAAATTGGGGAACAGATGAACAACTTATGGTAGATAAATGTGATGGAATGCTATTGAGCTGTAACATGTGATGAAGGAGATGGTTTTGAGAAATCTGGGGAAACTTTTATGAACAGATGCTGAGTGAAGTGAATGCAACTAGAACAATATGGTAAAGACCAACAACTTTGGAAGATTTAGGAATAATGATCAACCACAGTTCCAGAGCACTAATGAGGAAACATGGTACTCACCTCCTGATAAAGAGGTGAAGGTCTCAGAGTGAAGAATGAGACATAATTTTTTTTTGGCCATGGGCAGTGCAGGAATTTTTTACTTGGCTATATACGTTTGTAACAGGTTTTGTTTTCCTTTGGTTCTCAATGGGGTTGGGTGGGAGGGAGAGGAATTGGAGAGGCAGAGAGAGGAGGCAGATTTTTGTTATTTGAAAACACACGCACATATAAGTTTTTAAATGAACAAAAATCCTTTCTACAAGATCTCCAAGTGGTATCCAGCCTTTGCTTGTAGATTTCCAAGAAAAGATACACCACTACATCCTAAGGCAGCCCATCCAATTCTGGGGCTGTCCTAATTGTTAGGGAAGTGTTTTCCTTATGGTATTCTTAAATCAGCCTCTCCTAAACTTCCGTGGATTGCTTCTATTAACTGCCTTCAGAAGCCAAGAAAAATAGGTCTTTCATTTTCAGATACTTTAAAGACAATTACCATATTCCCCTCAACCTTCAAGTCTTCTCTATTTCCCTTCACCAGGCATTCAGCCTTTTCACTGTGCTAATTGACCTCTTCTGGATGCATTGAAGATGTCCTCACTAAAAAGTAATGAAAGAGTTTCTCCAGTCCATTCTTGTGACTTTAACATCCATGTTGATAACCATTTTATCCTGATTTCACACTTCCCAGTCCTCCTTGATTCTTTTAACCCTCATGCATTAGGTTAATTCAGAACATGTGAATGAAAGGTACCTGCTTAGTCTGTACAAATTTATGTTACTGACACCCACTACAACCTGCCTGTCCTTTAGAATGCCACTGTTAGAGGGAAACTTATTTTCAGTTAAACACTGTATTTGAAAGTCCTTGGGGAAATTGGGTGCTGTAACTTCCTTTCACCAGTCCTCTGTATCCTTATATGTAAAAATGAATGAGTTCAATTACATGATTTTTAAGGTCTCTCCCAGCTCTAAATCCATGAGTCTTTCAGGAAATATATAAACATTGACACTTTATATTTGTGGTAATTGGACAATCCCCCTTATAATTATGTGACACACGTGAGCTTTTATACCTACTCTTTATCCTTACTGAACTTTCCCATTGCTAAGCCAGTGCACCTGGACCCAGTCTATTGGCTCTTTCCTAAATGCACAAGATTTGGTGAGGCTTCTATGGCCATCTGCTTCAGTGTTGTCCCACTACTTCATACCACTTCCATTAGCTCTTGGTTGCCCACTGTGCTTGCCATGGCAGCCTCTGACCCACAAGATACCATTCTCGGCTTGTGCCTTCCCTCTCCATTATTTTCTGACTAAAACACCCTTTCTTTTTCGCTTTCAGATAACTACAGATCATCCCTATTCATCTTCTCCAATATTTTTGCTTACACTATTTTCTTAGTAAACCTTTTCTTCCTAGTTAGTGCAAAGATAAAAGGACAGCCTCCAGGATTTCTTCTTTAAAACTTGGACTCAGTAAAGACTGCACCTAAGGACCTAGAAAGCCACATGTGGCCTGGAGGCCACAGTTTCCCTACCTAGTTGTCTCAAGAAAACAATTAGCCCTCAGAAAAAGAGTAACTGAAAAGAGTTGGACATATTTATAAAATACAAAATGAATCAGATTGAAGGAATAATCAAGCCAATGAGGACATTTTGAACACAAAAAATCATCAAAATAGCAAAGTTCTATATAACTACATTTGTAAAGGATCCACCAGTATCTATAGATGAAGAAGAGAACGAGGAAGCTACTCCTAATTTGATTGAAGTTGGAGGGGCGGAGTTTAAAAGCTAGCTGTAGGATTAATTTCGAATAAGATTAAAAAAATACGTAGGAAAAAAGTTCTCCCCAATCTTGATGGAAATAGAGATTCATTTTGAAAATTAACTAAGATCAGGTGGAGGTCTGGGACAAACTTGACAAAATGTTCAAGTCGATAAAATACCTGAGACAGAACCAAGATGGCAGAGGTAGCAGGAAGAAGTATAGCTTATATCCACATTCAGAGAAAGAACTTTGGAGCCTGAATGCAGATGGAAACACACTATTGGCTCTCCTTTTGTTTTGTTTTGTTTTGTTTTGTTCCTTCTTTTTCATGGTTCCTTCCATTAGTTCTAATTCTTTACATCATGACTGATGTGAAAACATGTTTAATATGAATGCATGAGTACAGCCTATATCAGATTGCATACTTTCTCGGCGTGGGGGGAGGAGGAGTGGGAGGAAATTTGAAACTGAAAATCTTATGAGAGTGAATGTTGAAAACTAAAAATAAATAATTTTTTTTAAAGTATAGCTTAGCCCCCTCCCTGCCAACATACTTATGTACAAAGATCTACAAAATGCACCAGGCTACATTCTCATTAAGAAATTCAGAAAACAAAACAAAATCTAAGGAAAGCAAGTCACATTTTCTGCCATGGTGAGCAGAGGGAGATAACTGGTAGGTATGTGATTGCTGGGCCACAGGGATGGAGCATTCCAGCACATGGCAAATGAAAAAAAAGCAAGGCTGTTCAGCAGGGCAAAAATAGGTCCTTGACTTTGTTCAGATTGCAGGAACGGGTGCCAACTAGCGCTCTGGGAACCTACCACAGCCCCACTGAAGCAGGAGGTTTTAGCCTCAGGGCAAGCCTAACCGGTCAGTTGGAGGGATTTCAGATCACCAGCAGCTGTAATGGTTTCCAGAATTATCAACACATAGATACTAAGGACAAAGTGAGAGGTTAGTGAAGTGTGGATTTGTGATCCAGTAGTTTGGAAGTGCAGTCAGCCATTGCCCCCAGGGCAAGAAGCTGCTGAAGCATAGCCACCATGCAGCCACAGCCACATGGCAGCTTCAGCTCCTGGCCTGCAGATTGTAGGGGGACTAAGTGAGCAGTCTGAGGGGTAATAACTCTTGCTTTAACCAGCTTGGATCTGGATTGCGGTCTAGGGTGGAAGTCCTGGGTGTGCAACCAGCTTACCAGAGTATGTAGAGGCTTCAGAGAGTGCACCCAACTAATACCTTCAGCAACTGAGAAAATCCCAGCGATTGGGACGAAGCTCCCCTGTCTGGTATCAGAGTCCTACTGTGGCAAAAAAAAGCCCCAAAATCAAGTAATTGAGTGGCAACATGACCAGGCAAAGGAAGCAAAGCAAACAAAGCAACCCAACTTTACCCTCCTATTCTAGGGACAAAAAGGATCAAAGCATGGAACAGGAGGAAGACACCTAAGTCAGAACTCCTGCACCAAAAGCTTCCAAAAAAATATGAGTTGGTTACAGGCCATAGAGGAGCTTATAAAGGATTTTGAAAACCAAATAAGAGAAGTGGAGGAAAAATTGGGAAGAGAAATAAGAATGATGCAAGAAAATTATGAAATGAGAGTCAACAACTTGACTGAAGAAAATAACACCTTAAAAAATAGACTAACTCAAATGGCAAAAGAGGCTCAAAAAGGCAATGAGGAGAAAAATGCCTTAAAAAACCGAATTTGCCAGATGGAAAAAGAATATTAAAAGCTCACTGAAGAAAATCATTCCTTCAGAATTAGATTGGAGCAAATGGAAGGTAATGACTTTATGAGAAATCAAGATGCTGTTAAACAGATTCAAACAAATGAAAGAATAGAAGGCATTGTGAAATAGCTTACTGGAAAAACTACTGACCTGGAAAATAGACCCAGGAGAGATAATTTAAAAATTATTGGACTACCTGAAAGTCATGATTAAAGAAAGAACCTAGAAATCATCCTTCAAGAAATTCTCAAGGAAAATTGCCCCGACGTTTTTGAGCCAGAAGGCAAAATAGAGATCGAAAGAATTCACCAATCACCTCTTGAAAAAGATCCCAAAAAAGAAACTCCTAGGAATATTATAGCCAGGTTCCGGAGTTTCCAGATCAAGGAGAAAATATTACAAGCAGCCAGGAAGAAACAATTTGAATATTGTGGAAACACAATCAGGATAACACAAGATCTAGCAGCTTCTACATTAAGGGACTGAAGGGCTTAGAATATGATATTCTGGAGGTCAAAGAAGCTAGGATTAAAACCAAGAATCACCTACTCAGAAAAACTGAGCAAAAATGTTTCAGGGTGAAATATGGTTATTCAATGAAATAGAGGACCTTCAAACATTCTTGATGAAAAAACCAGAATTGAATAGAAAATTTGAAGTTCAAATACAAGAAGAAAGAGAAGCATAAGAAGATGAACAGGGAAAAGAAATCATAAGGAACTTATCAAAGTTGAACTATTTATATTCTTACATGGAAAAGTGATAATTGTAACTTATGAAACTTTTCTTAGTATGAGAATAGTTGAAGGGAATAGAAATGTGTATATATATATATATATATATATATATATATAATATGTCTACATAGGAGGGTATATGGGCATGTGAATACATATGTGAATGAGTGTATATATGTGTACAGGTATACATAGAGGGCCAGGACCAATTTAATAGGAATGGATAATACTGAAAAGGTGATATTAAAAGGTGAGAGAGGAATATAATGAGAGGAGATGGGGAGAGACAGAATGGAGTAAACTATCTCATATAGAAGAGGCAAGGGGAAATGGTTACAATGGAGAGGAAGAACAAGAAGGCAAAAGGGAATAGGTCAACCTTATTCTCATTGAATTTGTCTTAAGGGAGGGAATGACATATACACTAAATAGGGTATCTCACGCTACAAGAGAGTAGGGGGGAGGGGGGATGATGGAAAGGAGGGGAGGCTGATGGGGAGGGAAGTTGGAAGCATTCACTTTTGAAAAAGGACAGGATCAAAGTAAATAATAGAACAAGTGAAAGGTGGGATAGGAGGGAGGGAAATATAGTCAGTCTTTTACAATATATCTACTGTGGAAATGTTTTACATAGCTACACATGTACAACCTATACTGAATTACTTATCTTCCCAGTAAGGGTGGGTAACAAGGGAGGAAGGGAATGAATCTGGAATTCAAAGTTTTAAAATAAAATGTTACATATATATATATACTAAAAACTAAAACTAAAAGGGCCAGAATCTTCCATCCTGGGACATCTCCTGTCATCCTGATGAATATCTGGCCACTGGATCCAGATGTCTCTGGAGGAGAAAGTGAGGCTGGTGACCTTGCACAGCCCTCCCTCGCTCAGATCAAAGTTAACTGCAAGTCATGTCATTGATTCACTGATATCATGGTCTTCTTTGAAAATGAAGGACAAACACAACAAGCAGAGCTTTCTAGCCAAGCCCTATATATATTTGAAACTACAAATGGCAAGGTCTGTTGCTCAGACCCAAATCCAGGTCAGGAACTTGCAGGGCTCAGACCAAGAGGGCAGTGATCAGACTTTGCCCAGTATCAGACCACTTTGGGAGCATTGAAACCTTTCAGATTCTCAGTCTGATCAGTCCCCAAGATACTGAAATAAAAAAAAAAAAACACTCAATAGTCCAAGAAAGCAGCAGAGGGACCGAGATAACAAAAGCCGAGTTCAGACATCCTCCCTGAGCCCTTCTCTAAAATAAGCCCTAACATAAAGTTTGAAGTTAGGAAGTAGTCTGAAAGAATGAACAAATGAAAAAGAGTGTTATTTTGGTGGGGATGTTCTAGACACAAACCCGGAAGAAAAGAATGACTTCAAAGCATCTACAAGCAAAACCTCAGAAAAACAGTTTGGTCATAAATTTAACAAGAATTCCTTGTAGAGGTAAAGCAAGAATAGGGGTTTTTTTGTTTGTTTTACAAGCCTAAATGATTTTTAAAAATGAAATGAATGAAAGAAAGAAAGAAAATAAGGAGGGGAAAATGAGAAAATAATTTAGAGTTATGGAAGGTGATTTGGAAAGAGAATCAATAGCTCAGAACAAGAGGTACAAAACCTTGACCAAAAAACAAAATCCCTGAAAATTAAAATGGATCAAATAGAAGCCAATGACTCCATAAGACACCAAGAAATGCTAAAAGAAAGTCAAAAAGACTGAAAAAATAAAATAGAAGAAAATGAAAGGAATCTCATAGCAAAAACAACTGACCTGGAAAAGAGAACAAGAAGAAACTATTTAAATAGATTATGATCAGATAAAGGAATTTTAGTTCATGAACTTGGAAACAGAACATTATTAGGTGATCAAATAGGTGACAAGATCGAGGATATGACCATCGCCACGTGTAACTGCAGTGGAGAAGTAGATCTTGGGAAATTAGTGTATTGAACTGAGAAGTTGGGCTATTGTTATTAAGTCATTTTTCAGTTGTGTCCAACTCTATGTGACCCCATTTGGGGTTTTATTGGCAGAGATATTAAACTGGTTTGCCATTTCCTTCTCCAGCTTATTTTATAGATGAGGAAACTAAGGCAAACAGGGTTAAGTGTTTTGCCCAGGGTCACACAGCTAGTAAGTGTCTGAGGCAAGATTTGAACTCACAAAGAGGAGTCTTCTTGACTTCAGGCCTAGTATTCTATCCACTGTGCCATCTAGTTGACCCTAACCTATTTAAATGTATTAAAATGTATGTTGAACTATCTTAGTATGATGACAGGAGTTGAGGAAAGAAAGACTGTAAGCCAGTCACTAAAATAATTTACAATTTTTTTCCATGAAAAAATCCATCTTTTTGTGGGGGGAAGGGGGGGAGGGGAGAAGACAAGTAATACCTTACAAAGAATACAGAGGGAAAAGAATTGCTTCCAGTTTCTGTTCCAAATTCATTTTTATTCCTTCCTTTTATAAACTGTTTAGGGAATCAACACACATTATAGTCTATGAGAAAGAAGGAAAAACCAGAAGGTTTTTCTCACACTGCTGGAAACTGAAGGGTGCTAGTCTCCTGCACAGAAATATATATAGAATTCTAGCTTCCCCCCACACCCCTTCCTTCTCTACATTTTGGACAGTGAGACTATATTGCATCTCTGTGGATAGGTATGGTTGGTTATTTACCAACACATATCTGTCTACTTTGTTGATGGGGAGACAATGGGGTTAGCAGATCAGCAAAAATGGGTTTGATGTGTTTGGATTGATTAAGTGGGCATTTAACAACATGACTTCTCCTTTGGCATGTTTATTTGTGATGTTTAACAGACACCCTTTCAGTTTAAAATAACAGGTTTTAAAGTAGAATTTTCTCCTAATAATGCCTTTGAGTCCTGGCACTTAGTGGAGAATCAGCAGAACTTGTAGGATCCTATTTGGAGGTGGTATATAATATTTGTCATTTTTTCTCATCATTTATTTTGAAATTTCTTTTTTGTTTCACTGGAAAGATGCTCAGTTTTAAGCATTTTATATAAAAGTTACTTTTGTCTACACTTTGTTAAAATACAAGCAACTGTGTACCCCTCTCCCAAAAGCATGATATAGCAAACATACATCCAGATTACTGCACTGATAACCATGAAATATTAAAATTACAGAGGAGAGCTTTCAAAACTTTTACTAGCTCCTCCAAGAAGATCTATGGAAGGACATAAACAAGATTTGCATAGGATAGGAAAATGTGAAAGGGTTGCAGTCTGTACCAATTGAAAAACTAGCTAGATTAATTAAATCCCGGATCTATTGAAATGTTGCTTAGTGTAGGGTTGAAATTGATACCTTTATTGGTTTCAATCCATTATACTAATACTACACCATATATTTTATATAGCCCTTTATAGTTATCAAGGAGACATCACTCCCATTGTCTCAGCTGATCCTTGTAAAAAAAATTCTGTGAGGCCAAAAAGGAGAGTTACTAAACTCATTTTACAGATATGGGAACTCAGGTTTGGAGAGATTTATTGTGACATAGTAGAAAGATTATTGAATTAAATTTCCACCAGGAGCCCTGTGTTCTAGTATCAGGTCTATCACAAAATAGTTTAGGGTTTTTAACCTTCACCTGTGTAGAATTCAGCTCTGTTATCTGTAAAATATAGGAACTAGTCTAGATAGATCTCAAGGGTCCTATTTTCTAAAATCTATTATTCATATAAGGTCACAAACCAAGTTAGCAACCAAGCCTTGACTTTAAGCTAGGGCTGCAACTTAATATTATAGATGGGGAGGATGCCTGGTCAGTGACTACTGAAGTCCCTGTTACTTCAAAGGGGCTGATTAATCAAGACATTACTGAATTAGGAAACCTGAACTGCTCCCTTAAATGGGAGTAAAAAGGGAGTAAAAGCTCTTTGAAGGCTGTCGGAGTAAATACTACTACTAGCCCCTCTGGGATACTACAGTAGCCTCTTGGCTTTAGTCCCTGTCCCAGACTTTAGGAAGTCAGTATTGCCAGATGAGAGTCATACAACCTCAAGTTTACTGGTCCAGGTCACCAAGTGTTAATTACCATGGGCCAAGGATAGCATGATTGGGTAGATTGAGTCTAGGGTAAAAGAGCAAGGGAAATGAGACATGTTTTATCTCAGTATCCAAGGGTCTAAGATAGTGTCTGGGGTATATACAAGGCTGGGACAGGGACTGAAGCGAAGAGGCTACTTTAATATCCCAGAGGGGCTAGTAGTAATATTTGCTCCGACAGCCTCCAAGAAACTTCTACTTCCTTTTAAATGGGAGCAGTTCAGCCTTCCTAATTCAGTAATGTCTTACTTAGTCATCCCCTTTGAAATAAAAGGGACTTCAATAGACTCTGACCAGGTATCCTCGCCATCTATATTATCTGGTAAGGACACTTTTCTCAAAGATACAGTAGAAATATTAGAGCTGATATATACAGGGCATATATTGACCATGATCTTGGGTCCAAGGGTCTTAAAAAAAAAACAACTTGTCAGCACTGCTGCAGCTCTCCAAGAGCTAGGTGGTGGATTAGGTCACTAATCTCTGACAGCTGACTCTTGCCTAGTCTTGTCATCTTTCCACAATATCATGCTATAATAACAATTCATTTTAAATATAAGCTCCTCTCCATTACCCTTCATGAAAAGGCAAGGAGAAGGAAGGAAGGAAGGAAGGAAGGAAGGAAGGAAGGAAGGAAGGAA
>NW_027186390.1:9606422-9628026 GCF_028583685.1 Petaurus breviceps papuanus
GAAGGAAGGAAGGAAGGAAGGAAGGAAGGAAGGAAGGAAGGAAGGAAAGAAGGAAGGGAAAAACTGAGGTCTAGAGATGTTAAATGGCTTGTCCAGGGGGACACAGACAGTATATAAGGAAGGAATTGAATCCAGGTCTTTTCTAAATCCAGCACTCTCTCTACTAAGTCATTATACCATTCTAGTGACAAGAATTACAAAGAACGAAAATAAGAGCTGAGGAAGCATAAGTTTACTGCCAAATAATTCAGAAGACAATGAGGTAGAAAAATGCTGTGAATAACTCAAGAAGACCCTCCAAATTAAATCAATATATAGTTTAATAATACTCAGTGACGTTAATGCAAAATTGGGCATAGGACAAGATGGCTCCCCAAAAGATGTATATTGGAAAATGTGACTCAAAGACAAGAAACAATGAGAAGTCAAAAGATTTTAAACCATATAGAAGTCTTGTGTCTATGTGGACAAGATCCCTGGATGGATTTAGGATGCAAAGGTGTGAGTTCAAATCTACCATTAACTAGCTGTATGAGCCTTTGGCAAGTTGCTTTCTCCTCTGTGGTCCCCAGATGATCTCCGATATCCTTTCCATATCTAAATTTATGATCCTGTGGACCTCTGGATACTTTCTTTAAGAAATCCTTATAAGTGCTGGACATGGAGAACACCCACTAACCATACACCAAAAGGAGGAGGAATTGATTACATTATATTTTAACAAATAAAAAATGACCAATTATCAATGTGGGAATCATTTCCAAATCAGCTGCCTCTATACAGTCAGATCATCTACTTGTTAAAGAAAAAAGTCAATGTACTAAATTCAAAGAAAGGATAAAGATGAGGAGATGTAGCATGCAATTAAAATAGCTCCAGCCTGACCTATTCAAGCAAGCTTTTTTTTTCTTGCTTTCTGGAGGGGGGGAGGCAGGGCAATTCAGGTTAAGTGACTTGCCCAAGGTCACACAGCTACTACGTGTTAAGTGCCTGAGGCTGGATTTGAACTCATGTCCTCCTGATTTCAGGGCTGGTGCTCTATTCACTGTGCCACCTAGCCTCCCTTAAGCTTTTTCTTTTTTTAATGAGAAATATATAACACATGTCAAGAATAAGAGATTCACAATTTCATGAACAGTCCTCTTTTTCTGTTTTAATATAAATATAAGGGAATTCTCATTTCATTTGGAGTTGGTTAAGTTCAGAATAAAAAATACATCAGAACAATTAAAAAGATAAAGCATGTAAAGAACTTTATCAAACTTAAAACTGCACAGAAATTTGTTGTTCAGTCATTTTAGTTGTGTCTAACTCTCCATGACCCCATCTGGGATTTTCTTGGCAAAGATACTATAGTGGTTTGCCATTTCCTTCTCCAGCTCAGGGTTAAGTGACTTGCCCAGGGTCACATAACTAGTAAGTGTCTGAGACTTGATTTGAACTCAGAAAGATGAGTCTTCCTGACTCTGGGCTGGTGTTCTGTCTACTGCTCCATTGATATGCTATAATATATGATCATATATAAATATCAGTTATTATTATTCCAACATTTCTCTACTCTACCTGCTAGTCAAAAAAGGGAAATGGATTTATCTAGCATGACCTAAGATCATAATACTTTTTAGAGATCATTGCTTGCCTTTCTGCTCACAAAGCATACCTTTCTTGATATGTCAAAGAATTTTGCCTAGAATCATAGTCAAACTCCTCAAGTTATCATTTATAGATCTAAAATTCTTCTCTTTTCTAAAAACTGGAAAACATTGACCATTTTCCAGTCCTGCAATACTGCTTGTACTCTACAGAATCTCTTGAAGATCACTGACAGAGGCTTTGTAGTCATACCTGAGTTCTTTTACTACCTGCAGGATCTTGATCATCAGTCCCACTGATGTGAACTCATTGATGGAAGTTAGGTGCAGCACACTAGAGTGGACAAGGTACCAGATTTAGTCAAACCTGGGATCAATGGGTACTTTTGTTTACACAAGCTGTGTGACCACAGACATGTCACAGAAGGTTTTTTAGCTATAAGAACTAACTCTACTCTTCCTTTTTCACTCAGACTATGATTTTCACTCTTAGTTCCTTCCTGCATGCACAACCCTGTCTACACCCTTGAACTTTGGGAGCTAGAAATAGACAGTAGCAATGGGTTTTAGAGTCAGCCCAATATTCATTTCACACAACCAAAGAGACCCATGAAATGTGGGCAGACACCAAGAGAAACCCCAGGAGAGTCTTTGCACATGGGTGCCCAGATTTAACTGATGGTAAAGAAAAGCTCTCAAACAACCTGACCCATTGAGTAATAGGATCCTTCCTCAGAGGCACAAATGGAAAGAGCTCTGGGTCAGAAGTCAGGAAAACCTGATTTCAAATCCATCCTCAGACATTTAACTATCTCTGTAATCCTGGGCAAGTCATTTAATTCTGTCTGCCTTATAGCACTTACCTCCAAAGGGTTGTTGTGACAATTAACTAAGATAATATTTGTAAAGCACTTAGCCCAGTGCCTGCACATAGTAGGTATTACATAAATGTTTATTCACTTCCCTTCCCCCTCTTCCACTGTATCATCTATGATGCCCTTCATTCACATTTATTCACTCTGTTTCACCAATATTTTTTCCTAGCATTCACACAGCAAGCAAGACCTGTACCCATCATACCCACACCTAACCTTGGTGCTGAGGAACTTCTGGTAAGAGAAAAACATTACTCCTATAGATAATGTGGGCATCTCCAAAACTAGTTAGGACAAGAATACAACAAAGGGGAGATTAGAACTAACTCCTCGGGGCCGAATCAAGATAGTGGAGTAGAAACAGGACCTCCCTGCACCTCAGGGTCTCACCACCTCCAATCCATGAAAAAGGGGACTCTGAACAAACTTTGGAGCTACATAAACCACAAAATGATACAGAGAATCTAACCTCCTGCTGAAGACAGCCCTGCAGCAAGCAGCCAGTGCAGCACTCTGGAAGCCGAACCCATCCCCACGCTGAGGTTTTAGCCCTAGGGCGGACCTGACCAGCTGCCAGCTGGAGGGACTCCAGATCACCAGCAGCTGTGGCTGTCTCCAGAATTATCAACACATAGATGCTAAGGACAAAGTTAGAGGTCAGTGCAGTGTAGACTTTGGGACCCTAGTTGGGAGTGTGTTGGCTTTTGCCCCTGGGACGAGAAGCCGCTGAGGGCTGCGGTGGAGCCACCACCACATGGAAGCTTCAGCTCCTGGCCTGCAGAGTATAGGGGGACCAAGCAACCAGTCTGAGGGGTAATTGCTCTTGCTTTAACCTGCTTGGATCTGGATTGCAGTCTAGGTTGGAGTTCCTGGGGTAGGCAACCAGGTTTCCAGAGCATGTGGAGGCTTCAGAGAGGGCACCCAACTAATACCTCTGGCAGCTGAGAAAACCCCAGCATTTGGTACAAAGCTCTCCTTTCTGTTAGCAGAGTCCTACTGTGGCAAAAAGCCCAAAAGTCAATTAATTGAGTGGCAACATGACCAGGCAAAGGAAGCAAAGCAAACAGAAGAATCCAACATTAGACTTCTATTTTGGGGACAAAATGGATCAAAGCATGGAACAGGAGGAAGACAGTGAAGTCAGAACTCCTGCATCAAAAGCTTCAAAGGAAAATACAATCTGATTACAGGCCATAGAGGACCATAAGAAGCAGATAAGAGAAGTGGAGGAAAAATTGGGAAGACAAAAGAGAATGATACAAGAAAACTATGAAATCAGAGTCAACAGCCTGACTGAGGAAAATAACACCTTAAAAAAAAAGACTAACACAAATGGCAAAAGAGGCTCAAAAAGGCAATGAGGAGAAGAATGCCTTAAAAAGCCGAATTTGCCAGATGGAAAAAAGAATCTCAAAAGCTCACTGAAGAGAATCATTGCTTCAGAATTAGATTGGAGCAAATAGAAGCTAATGACTTTATGAAGAATCAAGATTCTGTTAAATAGATCCAAACAAATGAAAGAATAGAAGGCAAGGTGAAATATCTCATTGGAAAGACCACTGACCTGGAAAATAGATCCAGGAGAGAGAATTTAAAAATTATTGGACTACCTGAAAGCCATGATCAAAGAAAGAACCTAGAAATCATCCTCCAAAAAATTTTCAAGGAAAACTGCCCTGATGTTTTAGAACCAGAGGGCAAAATAGAGGTTGAAAGAATCCTCCAATCATCTCCTGAAAAAGATCCCCAAAAGAAAACTCCTAGGAATATTATAACCAGGTTCCAAAATTCCCAGATCAAGGAGAGAATATTACAAGCAGCCAGGAAGAAACAATTTGAATGTTGTGGAAACACAATCAGGATAACTCAGGATCTGGAAGCTTCTACATTGAGGGATCAAAGGACTTGGAATATGATATTCTGGAGGGCGAAGGAGCTGGGATTAAAACCAAGAATCACCTACCCAGAAAAACTGAGTATCATGTTTCAGGGGAAAATATAGTCATTCAGTGGAATAGAGGACTTTCAAGCCTTCTTGATGAAAAAAACCAGAGTTGAATAGAAAATTTGACATTCAGATACTAGAAGCAAGAGAAGCATGAGAAAGTAAACAGGGGGAAAAAATATAAGGAACTTTTCAAAGTTGAATTATTAACATTCCTACATGGAAAAACGATAATTTTACCTGATGAAACTTTTCTCAGTATGAAAATAGTTGAAGGGAATAGAAATATATATATATATATGTATATATATATATATGTATATATATATATATATTATATATATATATATATGTGTGTGTGTGTGTGTGTGTCTATATTGGAGGGTATACAGGCGTATGAAGACATATGTGAATGTGTGTATATATGTTTACAGGTATACATAGATAGAGGGCACAGGACCAATTTAATAGGAAGGGATGATACTTAAAAGGTGAAATTAAGAGGTAAGAGAGGAATATAATGAGAGGAGATTGGGAGAAACAGAATGGGGTAAACAATCTCATATAGAAGAGGCAAGGGAAAATGGTTACAATGGAGGGGAAGAACAGGAAGGCAAAAGGGAATGGGTCAACCTTATTCTCATTGAATTTGGTTAGGGAAGGAATGACATATACACTAAATAGTGTATCTTACCCTACAGGAGAGTAGGGGGCAAGGGGATGAGAGGGTGTATGATGGAATGGAGGACAGGCGGGGGGGAGGGAAGTTGGAAGCACCCACTTTTGAAAAGGGACAGGATCAAAATAGAGAATAGAACAAGTGGGATGTGGGATAGGAGGGAGGGAAATATAGTCAGTCTTTTACAATATATCTCCTATGTTAATGTTTTGTATAAGCTACACATGTACAACCTATACTGAACTACTTATCTTCCCAGTAAGGGTGGGTGACAAGGGAGGAAGGAAATGAATCTGGAATTCAAAGTTTTAAAATCAAATGTTAAATATATATATATATATATATATATATATATGCTATTATTAATACTATTTTACATGTAATTGGGAAATAAGATATACAAGCACTGGGGCATAGAGATCCACCATGCCCTACTCGAAAAGTCGAAGGAGGTATGGGAGAAGATATGGGAGAGAGCAGATTGGAGGAGGGGATATACTGTGGGACTGCTCTTTTGGGGTGGTGGGTAGGGGAAAAACGGGGAGAAAATTTGTAACTCAAAATCTGGCAGAAATGAATGATGTAAATCAGAAGTTAATAAAGCATTTGAAAAAATTTTAAAAAAAGAATACAACAAAGGCAAATGACATGGGACCCAACTCCCCACCTTTATGTCCTGAATTGCTGAAGGTTTTTCACCAATGTCAACCCATTGCCTTGACTTTAGGAGCCAAAAAGACCACCTGGAATAGCGTTTCCCCATAATTTACATGCTAAGATAGAGATGGCACAAAGAGCCCTCCAGCTGACGGACGTGTGAACAATACCACTACTCTATAGTTTCCATGGAAGATAAATGAGGACAATAATAGAAAAATGAGTTTTGCAGCTGATGGAAGTTAGGAAGGGAGGGTGGCGTTGGGAAAATGGAGAACAGCTGCTACACAGATGGATTAAAAACTCACATAGTCCCTGAAATTTATGAAAAATTACATTCACATTCCTTACCTAGCTCTGGATCAAAATCTTGACTGTTTCCTGGCATCAAATTTTGCAGTCTGAAAATCAGACTTTGCTTCTTGTTAGTTCTTTTCTTGAATCTTACTGGGAATCTTTAGTTATGGCTCTGCTTCTGTTTGTGACACCACTTCCTGCCTCTAGCTTTTTCCAACTGAACAACCAATCTACCTAGATCCTGGCATTGGAAGATTGTTCTCCATTCCTGAATTTCATTTGACCTGGTCACTTGACTTGAACTTGGGACAGGACAGGACCCAGATCATGCATCCTGCCCAGCTATGATCTTTTACTAGTTTAGGCTCCACTTAGGGACCAAACTTGTATGGGACAGTTCAATCTTGTTTGATATAAATATGAAAAGGCAACACAACAGCTTTTGAAGGTTATTTTTCTCCTTTGCTTCCCCTTTTCTCCTGTTTTCTTAATGATTTTTATATCACAAAAAAATTTCTGTATATATTGCCCTGCCCTCACAAAATTAACCCTTCCCATAGCAAGAAAAAAGAAACAAAAACAATTAGTAGCGATTGAAACTGAAAATACAGCAATTTACCCTTTATGATTCCCCACCACTCTGCCACAAGGAGAGATGTCTACTTCATTATCTGTTCTTTGGAATAAATGTTGATTTTTACAATGACTTAGAACTTTCTTTCCTTTTAGTATTCTTATCATTTGTCTCTGTGTCTTGTTCTCTTGGTTCTGCTTTCTTCACTCTGTATCACTTCATGCAAACCTTCCCATGTTTTTTTCAGAATTCCTCAATTCATTTCTTTATTGCCCAGTAATATTGCATTACCTTCATATACCACAGTTTGTTCATCCATTCCCCCAATCGATGTTCACACATTGTTTTCATTTATTTGCTACCACAAAACCTTCTGGTATGAATCATTTGGCATTTATTGGACCTTTCTATTTTTTACCTCCTTTGGATTTATCCTATGGAATAGGAATATGAGTTCAAAGAATATAAAATATTCAGTAAATTTTCTGGCACAATTATAAATTATTTTGTCTTTTAAATGTTTTATTATTATATTCTTTAAATTTTGATTTTTTAAATTAATTTTGAAAATGTTTATTGTGACTGTTTCCCAATACGTCCCTTCCCAACAACAGAATTCTTCCTTATAACAAGAGAGTACAATTATGTAGAAAAAAAACACATATGCTAAATCTGATAATTTATACTTCATATGAACCTATAACCCATCACCTCTTTAAGGAAAGGTAGAAGGTATTTTTCACTATCGGCCCTCTGACATTACAACTGGTCACTGCATTGATTAGTTCTCTAAAGTCTTTCAGAGTTGTTTTCTTTTGCTTTATTGTAGTCACCATATAAATTCTTAGTTCATCCAAGCCTTCTTGCTTCTCTGAATTCTTCATATCCATCATTCTTACAGCATAATAATATTCCATTTACATTCATATACCACAACTGCTCATTCATTTCCCAATTGATGGACATCCACTTTTATACCATTTCTCTGCTACTCCAAAAAGGGTTGCTACAAATAATGTGTGTATATAGGACCATCTTTGAACTCCTTGGAGCATATGCCTAGTAGTGACATTTCTAAGTCAAAACATTTATACAGTTTAGTGATTTTTCTAATATGTTTTTCAGAACAATTGAACTACTACAATGAAGGCACATTCTCATGCCTGTCTTCCCTCAGTTCCAACATTTCCCGTATTTGTCTTTGCTAATCTGCTGGGTATGAAGTAAAACTTCAGTTATTTTAAT
This sequence comes from Petaurus breviceps papuanus, assembly GCF_028583685.1. Taxonomy (NCBI): domain Eukaryota; kingdom Metazoa; phylum Chordata; class Mammalia; order Diprotodontia; family Petauridae; genus Petaurus; species Petaurus breviceps. The sequence continues at coordinate 9,614,287 of NW_027186390.1, forward strand.
TTTGTTCTTTTCATTATTAGTGCTTTGGACATTCTTTGACGTTGTTGATGGCTTATATTTATTCTTTTGAAAACTGTTCTTAGCCTTTGATCATTTTTCTATTGAGGAATAGCTCTTGTTCCTATATGTTTATGTCAAATGCTTATATCTCTTAGATGTCAGATCTTTCTCAGAGATATTTGTGAAGATTTTTCTCCACAATCAACAACTTTTCTTCTTATTCTGGTTGCATTGATTTTTTTTCTGCAAAAACTTTTTTACTGTAATTGAAAATGCCAACTTTATCTTCCATGAATGCTGTCAGCTATGAATTCTCCTCCTAGTCATAGTTGTACAAGGTATTTCCTTTTATTTTATCTAATTATTTTATGATATGATGTTTTCTTTTAAGATTGACTATAGTTGGATATTATGCTGCATATAATATGCTGATCTAAAAATGTTAATTTCTGGTAACTACTTCCCTGTTTTCCTAGCAATTCTTGTCACTCACTTTTTTATTTTTATGGATTATTGGATTATTGTTTTCAATTACTTGCTTATTTAGTCTGTTCTGATCACCTCCTTTTCTATTTTTTAACCAGTACCAAATAATTTTCCTGCTTACTATTTTATTATTTGAATTCTGATAATGATATGCCCTTTCAGTTCTACTTTATCATAATTTCCTTTGAAATTCTAGACCATATAGTTACAACAAATGAATTGCTAATCTTCTATCCAGTATGTAAAGTGTCCTTTTAGTAGTTTTATTGGTATGAATTGAATACATAAATCAATGTAAGTAGTATCATTATTATTATATTGACAGGGTCCATTAGTACTCAGTGGCTCTTAAAATACTTTCTGCGAAATATTTTGCCATCATATTTATATAAATCCTATATTGTCTTGACCTGGGGTCAGGAAGACTCATCTTCACCAGTTCAAATCTGGCCTCAGTTACTTACTAGCTGTGTGATTTTGGGCAAGTCATTTTACCCTTTTTGCCTCAGTTCTTCATCTGTAAAGTGAGCTGTAGAAGAAAATGGTGAATCACTCCATTATCTCTGCCAAGAAAACCCTAGATGGGGTCACAAATAGTCATACACAACTGAAAATGGACTGAACAAAAAAATGTATCTTGGTGGGTGAATTTTCAATTACTTTTTATCCATTTTACAGTCATTTTAGTGACATTTTTGCCATATTTCCTTCTGACTTTGTCATTGCTATGTAGAAATAAAATGATTTTTTGAATTTATTTTGTCTTTCTACATTACTCAAGCTACTAATCATCTCTAATTTCTTCATTCTGGGATTTTGTAAGTAAACAATCATGTCCTCAGAAAATAGGGATAATCCTGCCTCCTCCATGTCAAGTTTTGTCCCTTTATTCTTGTTCTCTTTTCTTATTTATCTAGCATTTCTAAAAACAAGTCAAATTATAGTGGGGAGACACCATATCTTTGCTTTGTCCCTACTTGTACTGAGCAATCTTCTTGTTTTTCTCCAGTATCAATAATGCTCTTATTTTATTTTTACCTATTTTTAGATTATATTTAAAAGATATTTTTAAATTATATTTTTACATTTTTAAAATTATATTGAAAAGATAGATAAGAGCTAGAGAAACCTTCTATGTCTATAATGTTTGTGGGTTTTAATATGATACTTTTTTCAAAGTCTTTCATCAGTGATTTTCAATAGCAGGCTATACCTTCAGTCACTCAATTAACTGAGAAGCATGGAGAATACTGTGTCCTATTGTATCTGTTAATTACAAAAACAAAACAAAACCTTGGACTCTTCAGAGCAAAATACATCCTTAGAGTTTTCTTCTAACAAAGGGTCTCCTATGCATATGTTAAGATCATACAAGTATGTTTAATAGAAGGAAAAAACAGGAACAACTCTATTCAATGACCCTTTGAGCGTTAACATCAAGTGAAGTAAAAATCAGGGAGATACAGCCTTGTTGAAGTTATTTGTTCTTCAAACAAAGGATGTCTTGCTCCAAGACCAAATGGAAGAGATGGTGAGGGTCTCTGGATTCCTTTTCTTGAATGACAATGTCTTGAATGCATTAGCCTCATGACACTGTGAGTCCTCCTCAATGAAATTCATGGTCATGCAACAGAAATTGATAATTCAAGTATATAAAAACAAAGGATGAAGAATGCATAGTAACCAAATTATGATGTGCAGTTGGATAGGCAGCCCATTAAGTTAGTCCCTTAGTGCATTTATCTTGAGGACAGATACTGTGTATAGATGACAAACTGGGACCAGAAATGGAAATAAGAACAGGTTAGAAAGCATTTGGTAAATTATGGAGCACTTTTCTATGATTTCAGGCTGCTACCTGCCACAAAACAAAAACAAATCCTAACCAATGACTTTTACACACCAGTACTCTCTTTGTGACTATGAATTGCAGGATATCACATTGTCAGAAGAGTCAAAATTGCAGATTACTCAAAGGACAATGGAAAGACATATTACCATTATAGACAGGCTACAGTTTATTGCCAAAAATTCTCCATGGACGCTTTATGGAGAGATGGACAAGAAGAGCATAAGGGGAAAAAGCATGCATGAATTACACTCTGAACTGACAGAAAGAGTTCCTACATTGATGAGATCATGGGTGAGATCAGGTATTCCTCTCTTTCCTACCATTCATCTTCTTTGCCTTCCAACATTCTTATATCTCTGTCAAATATAAAGGCCTTTATTCTCAATCCCTTGGAATGAAGCATTTGATAAACTCCTAACCTTCCACTTGATCTCTTTTTTTCTGCATCTACAGAAGCAAGTTATTCATTCTTCCATGACTAAAACATCATGTGGCAAGGTGAGGAAGGACTGTTATGTATAATTTCTCTGCCTGAGTAAAGTGAGAATGGTACCCTAACCACACTTCCTTCCTTTGCTCAAAATGATCTTAAGAGGATAGAACATTGTGTCAGATTTAAAATAAAAGCTAATACGGAAAAATGTAAAGTCTTACATGGGTTCAAATAATTAATTTCACAAGTACAAGGTGGGAGCAGCACAGCTAGAGACATGTTCAACTGAAAAATATCCAAGGGCTTTACAGATTTCACCCCCATGATGTCATTGGTCCTCTTCAAAAATGAAGGACAAATAATATCCAAGGGCTTTAGTGAACTACAATCTCTATGAGTTAACAGAGCAACATGGTGACCATAATAGCTAATGTCAACTTAAGCTATTATCAGAAAAGCATAATATCCAAGATTAGGGAGCTGACAAGCAGGTCCCATGTGAAGTACTGTGCTCAATTCTGGACATGCATTTTTGGAAGAATAGGGAATAGTTCTTATCTCTACTGGTAAGCCAGAAGGCAACCAGGATGGGAAAGGAACATTTGGAGAGGAGATGTCTAAATTTGTGCATCTCACATTTCTTTTGAGTTACTGCAATTCTGCTTTGCTCATAGAGCACAGGACCTTCTTTGATAGGGGCATGCCATGCCCTGCAGTCCTTGGCCAGCATCTCCCATGTCATTCAATTATTCCAAAATTCTTCAGAGAGATCTTGAGGTTTCCTTGTATCACTTTTTCTGACCACCACGTGAGTACCTGCTTTGTGTGAGTCCTTTGTAAAGCAGTTTTTTAGGTAAGTGTAAGCTTGACATTCAAATAACATGGACAGTCCATCAGAGATGTATTCTCTGCAGTTCAGTTTGAATGCTTGGCAGTTTAGCTTAAGAAAGGACCTCAGTGTCTGGTACCTTATTTTGCCATGTGATCTTCAGAATCTTTCTAAGACAATTCAAATGTAATAGATTCAGTTTTCTGGCATGATGCTGGTAGACTTGTCCAGGTTTCATAGGCTTACAACCATGAGATTAGCAAAATGGCTCTGTGGACCTTCAGTTTGGTGGGCAGTCTAATACCTCTTCTTTCCCACACTTTTCTTTGGAGTCTCCCAAACACTGAGTTAACTCTAGTGATGCATGTGTCAACCTCATTATGTATAGAAAGTATATTACTTCTTCATTTGCTGTAATCCATGGTTCCATGTACGAATGGTGTGGCACTGGATGGTGGAGCACCTGCATTTTCTTGGTATTAATTGTTAGGCCAAAATTAGGAAAAGCAGCAGAGAATCCACACTTTGCTGCATCTCAGTTTCAGAAAATGCATTGAGTGCACAATCATTTGCACAAAAAAAAATATACACCAACTCTCTCTCCACTTGAGTCTTAGCCTGCAGCTTTCATAAGTTAAATAATTTACCATCAGTGCAGTATCTGACCTTGATGCCATTTTCAACCTCATAGAAGGCATCTGATAACATTGATGAAAGTATCATGCTAAAAAAATGGGAGCACACACACAGCCTTGTTTCATTCCACTGGTGCCTGGGAAAGCATGAAAGCATCCTCCATTAGCCAGAACCCAGACAAGCATGCCATCATGAAATTGATGTACAATACTGATGAATTTCTCTGGGCAACCAAATTTTGACATAATTTTCCATAAGCCCTCCTGGCTGACAGTATCAAAGGCCTTGGTCAGATCGACAAATCTTTTGTACAGATTGCTGTTCTGCTACTGGCATTTCTCCTGGAGTTATTGAGTAACAAACACCATACCAACCGTTCCTTGGCTCTTTCTAAAGCCATGCTGGTTCTCAGATAGATGACCATTTTCCAGGTGAAGGATCGGTCTATCAAGGACAACTCTGGCAAGAATCTTTCCAGGAATGACTAAGAGAGACACAAATCCCACCCCCACCCTCACCCCACCTCTTGATTGTTGCAGGACAATCTATTTCCTTTATATGACAGTGAATGTTTCTTTCAGGTATGGCTTGAACCAGATGGCCACTGATGGCCCTTTCCAACTCTCAGATTCAGCCTCTATAATCTATGAACCTCTGAAGTCACCTCAAATTTGGAGATTCTGCAATTTTGTCCTTGATGTTACATACAAATTACCACAAATTATGGATAAGTAGGATCTGCATTAATAAGATGCTATTATACCATTTCAAAGTTTCCTCCCTGTTTCTAACTACCCAGCTACTGATAACACAAGGATGCAGAATGTTGGCTTTACATCTTTTGGCATATATGTTTTACAAAACCAACACACGGAAAAAGTACAATATTAACTACAATGATGTCAATATGCATTTGTTGTGCTTTAAATACACTATCTATTCAACAAGCGATTCCAAATGTGAGTCAAAAGTTCTTATGTACCTTCTATAAGTAGCTGATAGCACACAAAAATAAAACACATTGACTATACTTATATAATAATTCACATTTACCTAGTACTTTAAGGTTTATAAAACACTTTCTTCACAACAACTCTTTGAAATAGGTAATATAGTAGTAGCATTGTTATTAGATAGCAAGTTAGTTATTACATAGTAGGTAGCATGGTAGTAGTATTGTTATTGTCTCCGTTTTATAGATGAGGAGGCTGAGATCCAGAGTCAGTAAGTAACTTACCCATAGCCAAGTCAATAAAAAAACCTAGAGTCAAATCCAATTCTCCTCAAGGGAAGGGCAAGAGTGGGGGGAGGAGAGGGCTAGAGAGAAAACAAGAATTTATTAAGTGCTGTTAAGCACTTCACAAATATTATTCTGTGAGGTAGGTGCTATTTTTACAATCGAATAAACTAAAGTCACACAGAGGTTAAGCAAATTGCCCAGAGTCATACTGCTAGTGAATGTTGAGGCTGAGGCTACATTTGAGCTTGGGTCTTCCTGACTCCAGGCCCAAGGCTCTATTCACAGCTGCTTCCTGACTTCAAATCTGATGCTCTCTCTGTTACACTACATGGTCTTTCATGGTTCATACTTGCTTTTAGACAAGTCAGTTCACTGTAGTTCAACAAATATTTATTAAGCTTTTACTATGTGCGAAGTAAACAATGTGCTGGGTGCTGAGGATACAAAGACAAAAATAGTTCTGCCTTCAAGAAGCTTACCCTCTATCAGATAAGTAAAAATGATGTACAAAGTAATATACAATAAGTGGAGCTATTTGGAGCTGGGGTGCACAGGGAATTTTGCATCTCCTTTTTCTCTCTAAATACCATATTGGTAATGAAAAAATTTTGAGGTAATGTGGTATGGTGACTGGAGAGCAGGCCTCAGCTTCAGGAAGATGTGGTTTCAAGTTCTGGCTCTGACACTGACTGGCTGTGTGACCCTAGGCAAGTCTCTTAACTCTCATTGTTCTAGTCAACTATTTAAGTCAGTGGTCAGGTGCTGACCTGCAATTGGTAGGAGTTTCTTCACCTGGGAGTTCCTTACAGCAAATGAAACCATAGGTCTGTCCAAAAAAAAAAATTTTTGAAAAATGAAGCAAGCTGTACCTTGCAATTACAGCTGACATTAAAATCCCCTTAAATTGCTTCTTCCAAAAGCTGCGTTCTCTACCTTCTTCAAACATTGCGTTGGAAATGTTTCTTCTCCAAGGGGCCACATGATTTGGTGCTGTTGCTGTATAAACCTCACTTGGCAGCTTCTTAACTTTTAAAATCTTTTCAAGTTTAGGGAATTCATTATCTATACTCAGGAATAGAAGAAGTATTAGTTCCACTCAAAGTCCCACTTTATCAATTCAATTTAGCAAACACTTATTAATCTCCTACTTTTAATAACAGTCCCCCAATATTAATACTCCTACAAGTACTGTTACTTGCTGTGGATACAAAATGAAACAGTTATTGCACTTGAAACGCTTACGTTTTACTATTTTAAGCCTACTAAGGAATAAATGCATCAGGCTATTTACTAGTCTGAGAAACATTGATAAATAATAATGGCACTAAATAATATTTGTGCTACTTAATAATTAATCCTTTGTCCCTTCATTTATTCAACAAGTATTATTGAGAATCACTTAATATTAAGCATGGTGATTTTCAAATAGCTGATAGTCAAAAAATACTTTGTTTTATCATATCGTGAAATTTTGCTTGTTCAAGATTCCTATAAGTGTTACTTTAAAAAATCGTATATGCGGGAGGTATGCCCAAAGGGATCAGGGAACCCTATCATTTTGGACATCTCTCAAGAAGATCGATGCTTGAACTTAGAATAACAATAAATTAATAAAAATTGTTTCTGATGGCCTTTTCCCCAAAATACAGAATATAGCATTAATTTTTTTCTTTGACAAATGGATGGATGAAATAAGCATGAATCAATAAATGGTGCTGTTTTTGCAAAATAATATTCAAACATTTCTCAAACTAATGACAAGATGCCATATGATAATTTTTTCTGTTAATATATGCTTTGTATTTCTTTGGTAACAACAACAATAATAAGGAAGAGTTACAGTAATATGTATGGGGGAGAGATGAGAACCAATATTTAAATGTTTCTCAGACTAGTGGCATGTTGCCATGTGATTACTGTAAATGTTAATATAATCATATTTTGTATTTCTATAAGAATAAGTAATCATGGATCTCATTGAAGAGATCTGATAATGTCTGAGGGGCTTTAAATATTATCCCCCCCCCCAAAAGGAGCATCCAAATAACCCAATAATCATCTATCAGAATCTGTCTTCTATTTGAACTCTATATAAACAGTATCAAACACCTTTGGTAAGCATGTACCTTCCTGTTTCATTCTTTCATCAATATGAACAACCAAACAGTTATAGTAATATGAGAGGGTTCTCCAGTTTCATTTATCAAGGAATCTAGTGTGGTCTTAACATATACAAGAAACATTCCTAATTGAAGTTAAATTTTATTGTACCAAGTCAAATGTTTTTTTTTTGTAACCAACAAACAAATTTTGTTTATTTAATTCATCATTAAACATAATTTACACTATTCCCTTCTCATATTTTCATCAATGATATCCTCAAAGTAAGTGTAAATCCATGATTACTTAAAAGAGATTGACCAAACAATCCTCACAGACAAAAACTAAATGAATGAAAAGTATCTATTATCCAGACCAGGGATCTAGGTCCTTGGGTGCAACCTTTTGAATGAGTTCAAGTTTTACAGAACAAATCCTTTTATTAAGGGGAGTTGTTCTGTGAAGTTTGGATTCAACCAAAGGGCTTTACTTGAGGACTCAGATGGCCACATGTTACCTGGAGGCTGCAGATTCACTACCCCTCATCTAGATTAATCCACATACTTAGAAGACCAGCTCCCTGGGTCAGTACATCAGTGCACATATTTAGTATAAACATTACAGTGGGAGAATGAGTCGGGACCAGAGTAAAATAAGAGGAAGACAATGGACTGGATTGAATTTGGGAAATTAACTCTGTGTTTTTAATATTCTAAAAGTTCATCTTTTTAACTAAGTTGTTCTCCCAGGGATGCTGTCTGGTTGTAAATCTTGTAATACCTCAATATTCACCCAAAGTTGCAGAGAACTCAGAGGTAACTAGAGAGATAGATGCATGGTGGGCACAAGAAGGCTGCAGTATATTTCCAGAAATGTACATTTCCAGCAATGTATAACATATCTGAATGATAACAACAGTGTTGGGATTCAAACAACAAATTATATCAGCTCAGGGGGGATTTGGTCTTGATACTCTGGATCCTCTCTTTCTGGAAAAAAGAGCACTTCATAAAGCCAAGCTCAGAGGACCCCTTAAATTCCTGAATACCTGCTACTGTTTATCATATTCATATCTGAGAAGCCCAAATTCCTTTATATTTACATATGCACATATGTACAGTTGTCTCTAACCCACTCTTTTATAAGATGCACACAGGCACACTGAGATATTAATTCAAGATCAATCTATATCAGATCCAGGGTAGAATTGGTGTAAAGTATCATTTTTCTTAGAAAGATGCTCTGAAATCCAGCTACAAAACAATCTAATATGCAGAAATTAAAAATCTCATACATAATCACAATAAATCTCAGAGTTGGAGGAGACCTCAGAGGCCATTCAACCTGTACTTGGATAAGAATCTCCTCCTAACTGATAAATGATCATTCAACCTTTACTTGAAGACTTGCAGTGAAGAGTAACTCATTATCTCCAAAGTCTGGTCATTACATTTTTGGCATAGCTCTAATCATTGGAACATAATCTGATAGAAGAAAACCTAAATTTTCCTCTTTGCAACTCAACAACAGATTTCTTTCAGCTCTGCCCTTCTCAGGCCAAGCACAACAACACTTGATTTTTCTTCCTCCTAATAATAGCCTTTCAAATCTCACTTTCCTCCCTTCACATTCTTGGCCCCAGGCCGAGAGCTAACCAGTTCAATCACAACTTTACCTTTGAATCACTTGTCTCCTTGTCCTATTACCACTCACGCCTTGCTGAACCCTAATCTTGTATTATGCCCACTCTCTGCTTTTTCCAGTACTACTTTCCAATTCTACCTTGATGAAAGCCATTGAAGGAAGTTGCAACATCATACCAACTGGCAAATTTCTGTAATTCAATCGTAAATAGCTCATTTCTGCTGTACTAGAACTTTTATTCCTCCCTGACTACTAATCTCTCCTATTCCATAAAATGCTATTACAAACATTCTCTTCTGTCTCTCCATCTGTCTATCTCTGTCTGTCTCTCTCATATATATACACATATGTATGTCTACATACACATATTTCCAACTCTCTTCAGTACTTCATGATCCCCTCCCCCCAACAGAGGGCCTTTCTTTCACTCACAACATTGGTTTAATGAACCTTGTCATTAATTCAAGTAAAAGATAATCGGATAATCTGCAACTTTACTTGTAGGTTCACTCTAAGTCATTTTGCCCAACATTTAAGTGAAACTTGGGAATAGACCCTAGGTATTCTTTTTTTTTCTTTTTTTGGAGGGGGAAGGCAAGGCAATTGGAGTTAAGTGACTTGCCCAAGGTCACACAGCTAGTAAGTATGTCAAGTGTGTGAGACTGGATTTGAACTCAGGTCCTCCTGACTCCAGGGCCAGTGCTCCATTCACTGCACCACCTAGCTGCCCCTCCTAGATGTTCTTATAATCAGCCCATGGAACTTTCGATATTAGCTTATTTATCTAGGCCTTCTAATTACCTTACCATACATTTTGCTAAACTCAGTGGTTGCCTAGAATGGGCAATGAATAAATGGATGAATTAATAAAATAGTAAATTTTCCAAACAAATACAATGACTATAAGCTTACTTAAAAGTATGCAATACAATTACATATGCCAAGACTAAATCCTTAGAGTATACATTGCATATTTAATTGGACCTCAATAATTAGCCCAACATGAAATATTTGTGAGGTAGAAAAGAAATTCTAGGTCTATGTTCTTTTTTATTTTTTTTATTTTTTTAAAGCAATCGGGCTCAAGGTTACATGGCCAGTTATTTTATGTGGGTGTTAAGTATTTGAGCCTGGAACCGATCCCAGGTCTCCCAACTCCGGGGCCGGCGCTCTTGCTCACTGCGCCACCTGACCACCCCTAGGTCTACTTTCTTAGTTTTAAAAAGAAAAAAGTACTAGATGTGGAGGAATGCCTCAAGGAATTTTTCTGATTTAAATTGTATTTATTATAGGTACATAGAAATATTTTAAAATGTGCATTAAGACCTACTATAGTCAAAAAGATATCACACATCAACAATCAAATCTAATGAGATGACATATATCTAGAACATTACAAAACTTAAAGCAATATATAAATGCCAGCTATCATTATTATTAATTATTATTACGTCATTTTTAAGAACTTGCCTTGGCAAATACAAACCTACTTGAATAGCTCTTCAAAATCTGGTTTCAACCTACCTTTTCATGCTGAATACATATTATTGCCCCCAGCCTCCACAACTTATTCTTTGCTTTAGCTTTCCTGACCAACTGACTTACTTGTTGTCCCCTGTCAATGACATTTCACTCTTACACTGTATCTTCACCAGCCTTGCCCTCCTTACCTGGAATGCATTCCCTCCTCACCTCCACCTCCTGCTCTTGTTGGCTTCTTTTCAAGCCTCTGTTCATGTCCCTTCTAACAAGAGGCCTTTCCTGATTTCCTCAGCTCTTCCCCAACCCCCAACTACTTGATTTACTTTACGTGTACTTATGTTCATATTGCTTCCTTCCATAGGCTATATTGTTTTTGTCTTTACTGCCCTAGCACCTAATACACTGCAGGACACAAGCTTGATTGATACTTGTTGAACTATATTAAACTGAAGAAAAAAAAAGTCCTCTAGGAAATTATGAATGAGCAAACTTATATATGTATAAAACCTAAATAACCCATAAAGTTTGGAGAACATGGCCTATAATAATGGCATAGGTTGTGTTGACAGAATTCCATGAACGTCAAGAGTTGCCTATACCATGCAAAGGAAGCTAAGATTGTTCACACACACACAAAAATCTGTGACCCAGCCTAAGCCGACATACTTTCTCGAACGTCCTCTTCACTAATGAAGGAGCACAGCAAGTCCCTCAGAGGGTCAGGGAGGAGTCTGTGAAGTTTGGAGAGTCTGTCAAAGGTGCTACGGAGATCTTCAGTTTCTTTAAAGGTTTTCCCCTTCTGATATATGGTCAAAGGTGGCAATTTTAGGGAGCCTCGGACATCTTCTGGTATTGACATGATGGCACAATTTAGACACAGGAAATAAGGAAAGGAGAATATGGATCCTATGACAGAATAGTTCTTTCCCTAACCTTTCCTTCTTTCCTGTCTCTGGTAAAACCAAAATGTAGTGCTGGAACCCTCTTTTTATTTCCCTATGCTCTATTAATAATGAGCATTCTAAGAGTCATAAATGGCCTGGATGTGGGATGAGAATTCTGAGATCGCAGGCTATTTCTTCAAGGGCTAGAGAAAGCCAGGAATTCTAAATAACCTTCTCAAAAACTCTCAGTGACTCTGGACAGAGAAAGGAAATCCAACTTGTACATTTTCCTAAGGAAAAGAGTACAGGGAGCTAACATGCTGATTTTCTTCTCTATCCCTCAGAAAATACCTCATACAGTACAGTGTAAATAATTAAAACTCCAAAGACCTACCAGAGTCCCTGTGGGGCCATTGTTACATCAGCACCATACTCTAGCAGGACTAAGGAAAGTGGATCATTACTAGCTGAAGAAATAACCAGATTAATAAAGGTAAGAAACCAGGCAAATTACTTCTTGATCTCTTGTCTAAACCTATACTAAACAATAAAAAATAACCCATGATGGCTTAACCTGTAGAACTAGCTAATTGTGTAACCTTGGACATATCAATTCACTTCTCTGGGTCTCAATTTCCCTGACCATAAAATTGTTTTGGTAGTTTAATTGCTTGTAGTTCATGAACTGGAAGTAAGGAATGGGGTGAGGTGAGGGCTAAGTGGGAGGGTGGTTAGTAAAAAGAAAACAGTACTATAATAAGCACATAGACATTTTTTTTATCCTAATAGTGCTATTCAAGAAAATACATATATTATAAACAAGTAATTCAGTCAATATAGTGGATGCCCATAAAAGGAAATATAAAATCTGATTCCTGGGGGGAGGCTAGGTGGCACAGTGAATAGAGCACTGGCTCTGGAGTCAGGAGGACCTGAGGTCAAATCTGGCCTCAGATACTTACACTTACTAGCCATGTGACCTTGGTCAAGTCACTTAACCCCAATTGCCCTGCCATCCCCCCTCCAAAAAAGAAAAAATATGATTCCTGTTTTTCATAACAAATGTTCTGTTCCTATGTCCCCTGCCCCCTCCAACCAAAGAACCCCCCCCCCAAAAAACAATATTCCTAAAACCACCTGAACAAAATATGGCTGTCATATTAAATGTGTATTGGTTTTTTCCTCCTTAGAAATGTGTTCAGGAAGTTCGTTTCATTCAATCTGACACATAAATAGGAAAACATTTCCTACTTTTACAATATGACCAAATGCTGGCTATAAGCCATGCTGTTCTTTCCTACCCATTATAATATATATATATATATATATGTATGTATATATATCCTGAATCATTACTCTGAACAGCAAATAACAGAATATTTAAGGTTACTATGAATTTATTGATAAATGTTGAAACCATATGCAGGCCACATAGAAATGTTTCACAAGTGATGAAATGTACATGATAGACATAGCATTTTCAGTGATGGAAGGCTTCTGTGAAATCTATCTCATGAATTTTCCTCAAAACATGTTATAATGGAAACAAGCATTGAACTGGGAGTCAGGAGGAATGGATCCTAGCCTATTTCTGCCTTAAATAGGTTTTGTTGCTTTGGGCAAGCCATTTAACCTCTTTGGGCCTAAATTTCCTAAGTTGTAAAATGAAAAAATTTCCTTTTCAGCTCTAAAATTTCATGAATTCAATTGTCACAACAAAGTTCTAAGACTGCCACTGTTCACTTTTTCAAATTAAAAAATATAAGATAAAAATATTTTCACAAAAAAAGACTAAACTGGGATTCCTGTGTCTAAGAAAATTAACAATAAAATGCTTGTTTATGTAACCATCAAAAAATTGAAATGAAAATAGAGAAATTCAACCAGTCAACCTGATAGTTTCACACAGCTGGTATGTAGTCAGTGCAGCATAGTGGACAGAGTCTTGTACTAGGACCTAGGAAGACCTGACTTTGTATCTTGTCTCAAATATTTTATTAGCTATGACAGTGGGCAAATCATTTAACCTGAGCCTCAGTTTATTCATCTGTGAAGTGGGAATAATAACATCTACTCAAAGTGTTGTTACAAGGATCAAATGAAATAAAATTTTTGTGAAGTGTTTTTCTCTTTTTCTCTAAATGTGTGTGTGTG